>NC_134267.1:91478243-91810635 GCF_031893055.1 Leptodactylus fuscus
TTTTGTTGTCTTCTCCATGCCGCCGTTCTGTAGGAATCCCGGTTTTTGTCGGTATGCAAATGAGTTCTCTCGCAGCACTCGGGGCGGGCCCCAGCGCTCAAACAGCACTGGGGGCGTCCCCATTGCTGTGAGAGAACTCTCTCCAGTGCTGCCTCCATCTTCGTCAGCAACAGCCCCTTCATCCTCTTCTTCTGGCACAGGTTTCAGACTTCTAGGCCCTGGGCCTCGGGCAGAGCAGACTGCGCATACAATACTGTGTAAGCAGCCATTTTCTTGTGGCCTGTGGTCATGCACAGTCTGCTCTACCCAAGGCCTAGAAGTCTGAAACCTGCACCGGAAGAAGACAGGTGAAGAGGCCGTTGCTGATGAAGATGGAGGCAGCGCAGTGCTGTTTGAGCGCTGGGGTCCCCCCTCAGTGCTGCGAGAGAACTCATTTGCATACTGACAAAAACCGGGATTCTTACAGAACGGCGGCGCAGAGAAGACAGGTAAGAAAGGTAGGAGAAGAATAGCCTTTCTTAAGGCTATTCCGACGTGTTACTCAGAAAAAAATGTGTTTGAAAGATAGGATCCCTTTAAAGGGATTCTACCATTAAAACTTTTTTTGGTCATTGACACGTCGGAATAGCCTTAAGAAAGGTTATTCTTCTCCTACCTTTAGATGTCTTCTTCGCCTCACCGTTGTTCAGTTAAAATTCCGTTTTCTGTCGATATTCAAATGAGTTCTCTCACAGCACTCAACAGCACTGGGGGCATCCCCAATGCTGCAAGAGAACTCTCCAGTGCCGCCTCCATCTTCTTCTGTAACGTCCTCTTCATGCGTCTTCTACTGGCGGAGGCGGTGAAATCTGAAGGCCTCGGGCAGAGTCGACTGCACATGCACGCGGCCACAAGAAAAATGGCCGCTTACACAGTAAGTAAGCGGCCATTTTCTTGTGGCCTGTGCGCATGCACAGTCGGCTCTGCCCAAGGCTCGAGGCCTACAAGTTTCACCGCCTGCGCGGTGATGAACACGCATGAAGAGGACGTTTCAGAAGAAGATGGAGGCGGCGCTGGAGAGTTCTCTTGCAGCATTGGGGACTCCCCCAGTGCTGTTTGAGCACTAGGGGCCCGTCCCCAGTGCTGTGAGAGAACTCATTTGCATACTGACCGAAAATGGAATTTTAACCGAATAGCGAGGCGAGGAAGACATGTAAAGGTAGAAGAATAGTCTTTCTTAAGGCTATTCCGAAGTGTCAATGACAAAAAAAAAGTTTTTAATGCTAGAATCCCTTTCTAAAAAGATATGATTAAAAATGCAAGAACAGGTGCTGAGAAAAATAAACTTTGATGCAATATACAATTGAGTGGTCCTAAGTGGTCTCCCCACTAAACCCTATGCAAGGTATGCAAATGCACATTTGGACAAGCCAGCTTCATTTTGGAAGAAGGTCCTGTGGACTGATGAAACAAAGATTGAGTTGTTTGGTCATACAAAAAGGCGTTATGCATGGCATCCAAAAAAACCAGCATTACACGAAAAACACTTGCTACCCACTGTAAAATTTGGTGGAGGTTCCATCATGCTTTGGGGCTGTGTGGCCAATGCCGGCACCAGGAATCTTGTTAAAGTTGAGGGTCGCATGGATTCCACTCAGTATCAGCAGATTCTTGAGAATAATGTTCAAGAATCAGTGACGAAGTTGAAGTTACGCCGGGGATGGATATTTCAGCAAGACAATGATCCAAAACACTGCTCCAAATCGACTCTGCATTCATGCAGAGGAACAATTACAATGTTCTGGAATGGCCATCTCAGTCCCCAGACCTGAATATCATTGAACATCTGTGGGATGATTTGAAGCGGGCTGTCCATGCTCGGCGACCATCAAACTTAATGGAACTTGAATTGTTTTGTAAAGAGGAATGGTCCAAAATCCCTTCATCCAGGATCCAGGAACTGATTAAGAGCTACAGGACGCGACTAGAGGCTGTTATCTTTGCAAAAGGAGGATCTACTAAATATTAATGTCACTTTTCTGTTGAGGTGCCCATACTTTTGCACCGGTCAAATTTTGGTTTAATGCATATTGCACATTTTCTGTTAGTACAATAAACCTCATTTCAATCCTGAAATATTACTGTGTCCATCAGTTATTAGATATATCAAACTGAAATGGCTGTTGCAAACACCAAAATATTTAGAACTAAAAATGATTAAGATTAATAGGGGTGCCCAAACTTTTTCATAGGACTGTATATATTGTTCTAACAACGGTTTCTGCAAATACAGATGAATTAACATGAGAGTATAAAATGGTAGATACTGTATGTAGCATAACAGAACTCCAAACCAGATGCACGGTATGTTTTATAAGAACCATCAGCTGTAATGACTAAAGGAAAGTAAAAGTATATCTACATATTTTCTTACTAAACCTAAATACAACTTTCTGGATAGACGACCATTGTAAGGGAAAGGAATAGATTATTTTATAAAGGAAATAGAACAAGCTAATGCACTATTAAAATACTTGGCAAAAAGGTTTAAATCTGCTAAGAAAAAGCATTAAGAGGTCAAAAGTACATGTTTGACTGCACACATCCCCAAATCTGTCAGAACAATCTTTCTCATATGCAAAAGGTTTTCAAATCGCAAGCTTAGATGTTTTTATATTTGTCAAAGTATGCAGTGAAATAAGAAGAGTGTAAAAAAATCTATTTTGGGGAATAGGACGACGGTTACGGCTCGCAGTTTTATAGCATTGTACTGTACATTGTACAGTATTGTGATCACAAAGCACTTAAAGCTGAGTTTGTCATTTGGCTGGATTTGGCTTAATGTATCAAATGTGTTTTTTATGTGAGTAGAAGTAAATAGAACTTTTTCCCCTGGGTTTCTAGCATGGCTGAAATTAAGGTTAAACACATCCTCCCGTACATTGTGTTCCAGATACGCAGCTTTGCTTAAGCGCGGTCATGGGCTGCTTCAGGTGATGAAAACAAACTGTGGATTCTAGGATATAGATGAAATGCCTATGTCGTTTCATAGCAATAGGCATTATATGCTGCATGTATTACATTCTGCAGAGAACTAGGAATAGGGAAATGGGTTTTTTCCCAGTCCATGTGGGTTTTCAATGTTATGTCCTATATTCAATTGGTACAAAATATCTATACAGTACTTTCATAGGAAACAAAAGAGATATACATGTCTATGTCAGTAAAGGTACAGACGGTAATTCATAGGACTTACAGTACAGTATACACGGTATTGGTAGGTTAGTAAAGAACTCCTGTGATCTTTAACCATTAAACCTCTGTATGTTATGTAGCGTGTTTGTTAACTGGCAGACTATTAAGAAATTAAAACATAGACAAAGTGTTTTTTTTATAATTTGATCATGAGTTTCAATCAATAACATTAAGTCCATGCAACTGATTTACTATGTGTTAAAAAGTCAGAGCTAATAATAAATAAATAAATGGACGCTGTAACCAAGCCGCGAACATAATAACTACACTGAGCGTGTAAAATATAACCCCATGATAATAGACAGATAAGCTGCCTTCAGAAAAAACATATAATGTGACATATAACAACATTAACAATAATAACACAAAGATAATATGAAGAAAAAACACATCTACTTATATATTTTCTGCCTCCCATACAAATCTCTTCAATTTGACTAATGATTCATTAGAACAGACATCTACATTCATGTTGACACCAATTCATTCAAAACAGTGATTTCTTTATCAATGTCAGTGAAATATAATATACATCAGCACATCATCCATACAATTAATGTAGAATAAAAGCCACTATAGTCCAAAATATGCAGTATATATCAAACTCCAAACAATCCAGGGACGGACATAGAGAGTAAAGGGCCCTTGTGCAACCTCAATAAAGTGGGCTTCTTTTCTGTCAGAAATTAGAACGAACAGATGTAGCAAACCTTAAGAGAACAAGTGATGTGCGCTAGGCCATGACCACAGGATACACATTACATACTCCTGCTACAGCCCATGTATAAACCGAATGGAAGCAAATGTACTTATAGATAGATAAACGCTAAACAGATATGAGAGAGACAGGTACTGTAGATAGATATGCGGTAGATAGATGATAGATAGATAGATAGATAGATAGATAGATAGACTATGTGATCAAAAGTATCCAGACACCCCCAAAAACATATGTTTTTCCTATTAGGTGCATTGTGCTGCCACCTACTGCCAGGTACTCCATATCAGCAACCTCAGTAGACATTAGACATTGTGAGAGAGCAGAATGGGGCACTCTGTGGAACTCACGGACTTCAAACGTGGTCAGGTGATTGGGTGCCACACATCACGCAGGTCAATGCCAAACGACGCCTCGCTTGGTGTAAGGAGCATAAACATTGGACGATTGAACAGTGGAAAAACGTCGGGTGGAGTGACGAATCACGGTACACAATGTGGCGATCCCATGGCAGGGTGTTGGTATGGCGAATGCCCGGTGAATGTCATCAGCGTGTGTAGTGCCAACAGTAAAATTCAGAGGCGGTGATGTTACGGTGTGGTCGTGTTTTTCATGGAGGAGGCTTGCACCCCTTGTTGTTTTGCATGGCACTATCACAGCACAGGCCTACATTGATGTTTTAAACACCTTCTTGCTTCCCACTGTTGAAAAGCAATTCGGGGATGGCGATTGCATCTTTCAACACAATCGAGCACCTGTTCATAACACTCGAGAGGTTACATGACAATAACATCTCTGTAATGGACTGGCCTGCACAGAGTCCTGACTTGAATCCTATAGAGCACCATTGGGATGTTTTGGAACGCCGACTTCGTGCCAGGCCTCACCGACCTACATCGATACCTCTCCTCAGTGCAGCACTCTGTGAAGAATGGGCTGCCATTCCCCAAGAAACCTTCCAGCACCTGATTGAACGTATGCCTGCGAGAGTGGAAGCTGTCATCAAGGCTAAGGGTGGGCCAACACCATATTGAATTCCAGCATTACCGATGGAGGGCGCCACAAACTTGTAACAGCCAGGTGTCCAGATACTTTTTATCACATAGTGTAGATAGATAGATAGATAGATAGATAGATAGATAGATAGATAGGCTTTGATATATTTACATGCTGGCTGTCTCCCATCCTCTGTAATGTCTTGATTGTAGGAAGCTGTTCCTGTACACTCCCTATCCTGTGCCAATCGCCGACAAAGTCGCAGCAATGAGACATAGTACGCCTACTGATCAACATCTTTAACATCTCAGCCAGTACTCATCTTCATATTAAGGAAAGGTAATAACCTCGAAATAGCTGTCTGCGGATGGGTCCCTCTTGCTTTTGGAGGAGTTATTTGGATTTGGCTTCATTCCCAGAGTATGCTAATAGGTGTCAAGAAAGCCAATCATTGATCTATAAGGAGGTGCCTTCCAAAAGGTGGTGCTAAAGACAGTTCCTCTTTTCCACCAAGTAGGTCTTATTTGCCTACTCCTTACCCAAATCTCCCTGTACTGTGATAGGAAAGACTTAGTTGCTTCCTGTCAGATGCTACTAGTGCACAGCATGCTGGGAAGTGTCAGTTTCCTACTGCCAAGTTCTACTGGAGCCTGTAGATCAGATACGCAAAGAAGTTTAGCTGGCAGTGCCCTTTCTCCTCAGACAGTATTTGACATTACAATGTAACAACAAATCAATGTATCAAACAATAGGCGGGACGGCCCTCTTTGCTAGAGATTACAATCTAGGAGGGAGACATAAGTGGTAAAAATGGGTAGTTTGGCACCAGGGGCGAACCTGCCCCTTTCACTGCCCGAGGCGAACTACAGAAAGCCGCTGCTCGGTGCTAAGCCAGTCCAGGACAGCTTGTCCAAAAATGTCCAAAAATGCCGCCCTCCCTGAGGCCCTGGCATAGCGCCGCCTGAAGCGGTCGCTTCAGGTCGCCTCATGGGAGGTGCTGCGCTGTTTGGTACAATAGTCCAACCATCTTTTAACAAAATAGGCTCATACAGCTTCAGTTATATGACCTTATCATCAATCGGTATCTGTAAATATACAGATAATAAGTGCATAGAGTGCAAATTAAAATCAGAATAGAAAGGTCAGGTTCTGAACAATAGAGAAAGGATAGGTTAGGATAGGAAACGTTAGCTTAGCATGTGGAGCTGTAGAACAATGTGATCTGGCAATGTAATAAGTCTACCTAGACAGATGTGATTTTTAGAGCATGTTTGAAGCTGCCATAGTTGGGTGTCAATCTATTTGTTTAGGGTAGAGCATCCCAATGTACTGGAGCAACTTGGGAAAAGTCTTAGAGACAGGAGTGAGATGTTCGGATGACAGAGGATTCAAGTCTAAGGTCATTGGCAGAACAGAAAGATCGCATAGGGTAACAGACAGTGACAAGGGAGGAGATGTAGAGAGGTGGAACACTAAGGATGGATTTATAAGTGAGTGTCATCATTTTATATTGTATTCTGTGGTGCATTCAGGACAGATTGTGGAGGAGAGAGTTAGTGAGAGGAAGACTTATTAAATTACAATTATTAGAGAAGAATAGCAATAGTCAAGACAAGAGTGAATCAGAGTAATGATGGTACTGTAGATTAAGGGGTCAAGGTTCCAGGTGGAAAGTAGAAGATGCGCATAGGCTATGTACTAGAGTAGGTCCTCCTTGGAAGCTTGACCCCTATTCTATGTTTCTAGTGGGAAGAAAATAGAAGATGGGCACAGGCTGTCTGCAAGAGGTAGTCCTGCCCAACCGCATCACTGCTCTGTAATTACACTATAACTATACAGAACAACAAAATATGGAATAGTATGTGAGGGAGGGGGACTATTACCTTTGGGAGGATGCTATAAGCTCAATATTACAGTAATAGTGCCCCCCCCCCCTCATAGGTAATAACATTACCTATTTTGGGGGAGTGAACTATTACCTATTACAGTAATAGTGTATGCTACAGGTAATAGTCCCTTCTCTTTAGTTAATACCCCCTTGGTTCTATTAGGGCACTATTACAAAAATAGTTTCCCTTTACAGGTAATAGCATTACTTGTGTAGGAGGACTATTACCTATAGGGGCACTATTAGGCCACTATTATTGTAACAGTGCCCCCATAAGTAACAGCATTACTTATTACCTATTATCTGTGAGGGGTGTGCTATTAAAGCACTATTACAGTAACAGTGCCCCCCACAGTAAATAGCATTGCATATGTGATGAAGGTATTACCCATGGAGGGGGACACTATTACATGTGGGGTGGCCATGAAACCCAAATCTTACCCCCAACCAGCACCAGCAATAGAGAAAGCAGAGAGAGTCACTGTTTTGTAGTAGTGCAGGGGTGATGTCACATGATGAGGTATATAATTGGGTGTCATCAGCATAAAGATGGCCAAATCTGCTGATAGTTTGTCTAAAAGGGGCTGTGTAGAGACTGAAGATAAAGGGGTCTTGGATTGAGGGGCAAGGGGAAGAGGAAAAAAAAATGCACAGTCAAATGATACACTAAATGAGCAGTCAGAAAGATAGGAAGAAAACCAAGAGAGGATTGTATCGCTGAGGCCAATAGAGCGGAGCATAGTGAGGAGGAGTTGGTGGTGGGAGATTAAGAAAAATAAGTATTGAATAGTTTTCTTTAGATCTCCGTCAGGAGATCAATGGAGACTTTTGTAAGCGCCATTTCTGTAGAGTATATTGCATGAAAAGCTCACTATAAGTGGTCCAGAAGAGAGTTAGCAGAGAGATAGCGGGTTAGGCAGGAACAAACCAAACAACTCAGGAGTTTAGAGGTGAGGGGGAGGTTAGAGAGGGGTCGATAGCAGCACTGGATGGGTTGAGGAAGGGTTTTTTTCAGTCTTTACGGCCCTATTAGAGAGGGAAATTTAGCCCCTTGAGACTCGCAGTATCTATTGTACATATAGAAACACCAACATCATCTACCTTAAACAATATACCTTATATATTCTTTCATAAAATTGCCTAGAAATACTGTTTCCAAAAACTTTGTAGTTTTTTTTTTTCATTCTGCCATGCCTCTAATATTAATATCTTCTGTCTTTTCTGTTCTCTCACCATCTTTTAAACAAACTGTCCAATATCTGGCTGTTATGTAGCTTGTGTAAATGAATGCTGATAACTATAGTTTTTAAAGGTACACCCATGGACTGACCATACCCATTGCCATCATGTTTAATAACACTGCACTGCAGATTATTTGGAGTGTAGGTATTTATAGTGTAATGTATAGAGAGGTAGATATTGCGGATATTGTGGATAAAGATATTGCATTGCGAGTTTAAATGGATGTGAAATGCCTGTGTTTTGTGCTTGACAAAGGCGGCATGTAACTTGAAACATTGCTGGAGACCTACAACGTCATCCCTCATGGCGACACCACTGCTGTTTGGATTGTTCGGTACTATTTGGTGGATGTACACAACTATATTTTGATGAAGATGTGATGATGTATATTGTATTTTCATTGTTATCAATAAAGTAATCACTGTTTTATATTATGTGGTGTCACAGAGAGGCATAACTTGTGGTTCATGGACCCTAATGTAAAACCTGTAATGGGGCTCCTACCCATCTTGTGTCATTTAGGATAGTGGTATATTTTATGTGGCAAAAGAGCCTTTGGGGCCTCTTCAGGGTCCAGGGCCTGGTAGCGGCTCATACCTCTGCAGCCTCTAAAGCTATGCCTCTGGTAAAAATGGCTCAGTTTGGGCTATAAGCACCAACACCAAGAGTGGGTTTTAATTAATTCTAAGATTAATATTTTTATATAATTTCAACAGTTATTGGCATCAATTTTAATTATAAAAAATATATCTGGGGGGGTGGGGATTTTGTAAACTAAATGCCCCCGAATTCTGTCTCAGTTTGTGAATAAACATGTGCCTCATCTGACAAGGGGGCATTGATGGCATGGATTGATGGCATGGTTTAACAAGGAAGTGCAATTTAAGGCAAATCAATGTGTGTCCAAAATCTGCCAAAATTTCGGCAAAATTTCAAGTTTCCTTGTAATCAGTTTCTGAAAGTTATCATCTAAGACTTGTTTGTATAAAGCAAAATCTTCTGGTGGGGAATGTTAGGCATCCAAATGTTACCTTTACCAATCTCATATTAGGCAAACCAGTTGTATACCTTAAACTCATATTTTGTTGAAAATACATATCCCAAGAAGCAGAAGAGCTGTGGCATCAGAATTGTGTTCAGTTTTTGCTTAAATTATTTGTACATGTATACGTATTGTATAATTTGGAATTACTATGGGTGGCATTCAGTATTACAACATAGAGTATATAATATTCACTTTTACCCTGCTGTAATCTGCAGTGATGTATTGGTTGTAATAAGGTTAGAATCAGAAGAACATTGTGGTTAGAGCACTTCATTAAACATATACTATTACAGGTGAAGTGTACCTTGGGCCAAAAAAGAAGATTGCAACTGTGCTAAAAATTCCGTATGTGCCATAACTGTGTCCAGGCTTCATCTTATGACATAATTTGCCTTCAGTTTCTGACCCAAGTCTGAAGACCTGAGCTGAAGAACTGCTACATATATATTTTAGGATGTGATATTTTGAAATAAAAGAATATGCCCACTTAAGCACCTAGTTACTTTGAGATAACCCTCAGATTTGTCTCACTCCCTGGGTGAACCTAAATCTATATAAAGACCCTACAAATGAAACTTATACAGGCAAGTCCTTCCACAACCTTTGTGTTTGCCTTCTGTTGGAGGTAGTGTATATATACATCCAATGGACGTATGAAGACTACAGTAAAGGCATACAGTGGAATAGTTTACCCCACTGTAAAAAAAAAAAAAAAAAAGTGTTTTTTTTACTTTATACACTACCTTTGTATACCGTTGTATAGATCAGTCTATGCAGCTAAAAAATGTATTCCAAAACATCCTGACTTGAGGTATACAGACAAAAAACAAACACTTTTTAACACATGACTTAGCTTTATGTTCAGTTACTGGATTTTTCCATTTGAAAAATCCTCTGTGAAATTCACAGGAATAATGATGTAGCCAACCCTAGGGTAACTGCAGTAGGCTTGCAGTTTAATGTGCTGCAGATTAGTTCAATATATGGTTAATCTGTGCATGGAAACCTACTGGTTCAATAAGTGACATGTTGCAATGTAGATTTCCACAGGACATGGATTTTGGTGTACATGTGAAAATTCAGTATTCTGAAAATGTCCTTATATAAAATATATTTTTTTCTATATATTATCCTTTAATTCATTTGTCTGCCGGGATCCCGCATTGTTAGCTGTTATTTCCACAGGAAACAGTAACAGCTTTTATTCAGTATTACGGCAGGGGAAATTCATTTTTTACTAATAAGAACCAGATACTGAACAGAGGAAATGACTGCTCAGCCAATGACTAACTGGATCTGTGACCGGCCTCATCAGATGATTGGGCGAATGGGCTTTTCCTGTGTGTTGAGATGGGACCAGAAAGCAGAGACCAGTGGGTACCTGACAAGTATTGTAGCAGGAGAAGTGGCGTATCGGTGGGTTGGCTATTGCGTTCAGGTTTTTAACTCATTCTCAGTCTGCTTTAAAAAAAATATTTCTCACCGGGCAACCCCTTTACATTCTTCTGTCTGTGTTTTCCTATACCGCCACAGCAAACACTATGTCAACACATTCAACATCCTAAAGGCAAAACACAAGGCCAGAAATCCACTTTAATTTGTAGATAACCAAGTGTTAGAATTTACGGTTAACTCCTATGCAATATGCTATATAATACAACGCCTCAGAAAGCAGCGAGAGATACACATGTACATCATAAAGTGGTATACTGCCACATTACACAAGAATTGAAACCAGTGACCAGTTATATGTAGCGTTCAATGTTCATCACAGTCAGTTACTTAAAGCCTCTCGGCAATCCATCTGGGAATCATAAAAAGGTACTAATTATGTTCCAATAATTTGTAGCGGGGTGCAGAAGTGTTAAGCATCATTTGGAGCCTACACTTAACCCTTTTCCCAAATGAACCAAAACATTTTATAACAGTGACTTATTATTGCATTAAATGAATATGAAACCGCCACTTATCCACTCCATTCAGATGTGTGGCTTATTCTGCACTGTATTGTAAAACTCCCTTCCAACATCTGGCATACTGAAAACTGAATAGGAGACAAATTCCCGTTCCAGCAAGTACATCTGAGGAACTTGGGAGACTGCAGTAAAGGAAGGAAACAGACCTTGGGAAATAAATAATTAAACAATAAAAGGAAAACCTTGGGGGCTAATTAAATATAAGGCATAATCACATTGGATATGGAAATATAGACACAGCTGACAATGCTTTGGAGTAAACCTATGTTGATAAATAGTCTTTTCTAATTACACGTTTGCTCTCATAACTAAAGTCTAGATTTTCTGGGCTGCAAGCCAAATCTGTCACAGTCTAGACATGGAGGTCTGCTTCCCAGCTATTCCCTACTATACACAACCCTCTAGAAGTGACATGCAATATACCTGAGCTATATACTAACAAAGACAAGCGGAATTTATCATTGTTAATATATTAAGACAGCGGTAGAAGTATGAATAGTTCTGTGTATGACATTTTCATGCTATATAATGATTTTTATTTCCATCTAATATAATCAATATAAATCCTGCCTTTTCCAGGGACCATATGGTCAGCACATTATAGTCAATGGCCAGCCACGTGACCTCTGGAAAAAGTAGATTAGAACCAAGAGGCGAGTTAGTACAGTACCGCTTCATTCTAAAGGCTGGCAGGGCTCTACCAAATAGACATTGATGGCATATCTTAGTAATAATACCATCATTGTCTGCCAGAAGACAATGCCTTTAACCCACTGGTTCCAACCATAAAGAGTCATCCTAAATGCACCATAGATTACATAATCTGGAAGCTTCTCCAGATATTCCAGCAGCTTGACCTGAAATGATCAACTAGTGCTACAATACAAAATGTTACTATAGGCAGCATTTCTTCATTGGTTATGGAAAGTTGTCAAAGCATGTGACCCTATATGCAAATGTAGAATCTACTTCTGTAAAGTCAGAATCAAGAAAATAAATAGTCCTGTTTTACATGATTTTTTTTTTCTAGTGAGATTTTTTTTTCTTTAAAACCAAATTAGATTGTATTAAAAAGGTTTTGACATGTTGTTAAATTAATGATTTCTAGAATATGCAATCCCTGGAGAGGTCTGAATCAATTTGGCATGAATCAAATTCTGGACAAATTTTCCCAAAAATATTAGATTCTAGCAAATTCAAAACTTATGAATCCATTTTGTATGAATTACTCAAAATGGCATTACTTTTGGCCATTGTAATGTCATTAGAATATTTTTATTGACCAAGAGTAACTGTTCCAAACGAGCCAATGACAGATGTAGTAAGCTTATAGCTGTCATTGGCCGGTTTAGATCATAGGGTTCAGGAGGTTACTCTCAGTCACTGAAGCTAGCTAAGTTAATGATTATTTTCAACTAGGTCATTTTCCCATTTCTTTGACTGAGAGTAACCTCCCATACCAGGGCTAGGGCTCCCAGTTGGTGTAGATTTCATACATTTCTGTCTTATATAGAATCTCCACCATTGTGTTCTTAGATACATATTACAAAATGTAGGGATTGCCTATTATACTGGTGATTTGGAGCTACGTCTATTGTGTACTTGTATTATTAAGGCTGGTTTCACACTTCCGCCACTGTCTGCCCCGGGTTTTCCGTTCTTAACCCCTGGGGAAACTTGACAAGGGACGGCTTGCTGGCAGTCAGTTTTAAAACCAAGAGAGGCCGCATACAGACACTGGCTGTCTCCTTTAAAAAACAATTCAAATTAATGGGTTTTAAAGCTGACCACCAGCAAGCCATCCCCTGTCCATTTTCCCCAGGGTTTAGGATGAAAACCCCGGGGCGGCAGCGGTAGTGTGAATGCCTCCTAAAATGTATTTTACACATGTATTTCAAGTAAGGAACAAAATGCACCGTTTTGGATTTGACAAACATTTTTAGGATAAGGAGGTAAACTGGTGATTCAGAATTGACTTTTTACATAAACATGATGCGGGAAAGGGTCTTTGTTTTGTACACAACAATTATAATTCAGATTTATTGAATGTTGTGTATCTATAAGAATCATTATAGAGATGTTAATGAGAGAATCCATAGAATATGCCACCAAAGGAGTCCAAGACACCTTTCAGTGATGTTATTAGTGTCATGCAAACTAGACCAATTATTGCAGGGAAAACGGTTGCGCAGTGCAGAAAAGGCTGCTAAAATAAAAGGGGAACTGAAACGCCACCAATTACTACCATAGGGATAATTGTGCCCATGTTTGATAATTTCAGCGCAGGGAGAAGATTGAAAGATAGCGATTTCTAAGCTTTCTCTGTTGCTGTCATATACTGTAGTGCATGTGTAGTCTACTCTTTTCCTGAAACTACTGTAAGACTACCGAACCTTTGTTTCCATGATTAGTGGTCGTCCCAGTGGTCAAAGCTCACAGATGAAACATATGTGGCATATGCCATAAATGTATTGTAAATGGATATTATTTATCTAAAGTCTTTATTAAGCCTATTTATTTACATAAATTTACTTCTGACTACACATAAGAAGAATAAATCCTAAATAGCACACTCCAAGCCATATTCAGTGTAACCTGCTATTCTACCTGGTAGTAGGGGTTAATAATGTAATGATGTTGCCACCGGTCAAGTGGGTTCAATGCGTTTGCATTATTTAATGAAGGTGAAAATAATCCTTCTTTGGATGTTGTACACAACACCTTCATAAACTAAACCAAATATTTTAGTGCCATCTGTTTAGTCCATTGTTTAATGCTTTCTTAACACCATAACAAATAAAAAACACAGCTCTAAATACAAAAGATTCAGAGGATGAAATTACACCAGGAAAGTACAACAACCTGTCAAGCCATCACTGTCTCAGGGCGGAGATAAGTGGGGATTTATCAAATGCTTATTCTTGTATTACAACAGGACAAAACTTACAGGAGGGAAGTTTGGGTAAATGAAATACAAATGGTATATAAGGCATACAAACTACGGGTAGACATAGTTCCTGCTTTCTCCCAACGAAACAAACACTGGCGAAAAAAGGCTATATCCAGCATTAAACATATGACAGCAGATTATACTACTGTTCAATAGCAAGAAATTAAAAATAAACGGATTACATAACCAGTAAAGTTAAAGGGGTTGTCTGGGATTTAAAAAAAGATACGTGTGGAAGGAGAGGTGTAGAAAATAAAAATTAATATTTATCTACATTTTCCTCTCCATTCGTGCGATGGGCCATCACCTTGGCAGATGTGTTTGTATACAGAGTGGCTGCAGTGGTGACATAATGTGAAAACTGCAGCGAGGCGTCAATCGCAGTAGTATACAGTCGAGACCATCTTTGCCTGTGGTGGACCCCTCAATGTGACATTACTGCTATAGCCAAGATGACAGGTGACCCAGCGCAGGAACGGAGAGGAGAATGCAGGTAAGTATAAATACATTTTTATTTCTATACCCGCCCTGCTGTCTGCATATAGATTTTTTTAATCCCAATCAACCCCTTTAGTGTAACTTTCTTCACTGTGCTGCAGCAGCAAAACCTCATGTCAATTGTGACTGTAGTTGTGATTAACTGCTAATAAAGATGATTGCAAATTGTGTGTGGGCTGCTGCTTGTGATTGAATGGAATGGCCGTTGTACGGTGCATGGTACATGGAATAGGACCTGTCCTGTTATGCGCCCCAGACTGTCAACCCGCACACTAACCCGTGTAATACATGGTTATGTGCCTGGGCTGACTGATATTAATGAGTCAAAACCTCAGCTAGCACACTGAACTTGCCCACAGTTGTGTGCAAGGGGCCTAGCTCTGTATCATATTTTATGCAGAGTTTCTGCCAAATGAGCAAAATAAAAGTTATCAAGAAAATATGACATATACGGCCTGTTGTACATTTAGAAAATGACATCTATTTTCATGTTGGGATTATTCTGTTGCTAAAAAGCATAATGGAAACACAGAAGCAAAGAACCTATGGTAATATTGACGTAAGCTAAATCAATGGAGGCAGCCACAGGTCACTTAACAGAACAGATAGATAACAGGGCCTTTGAAATGTGGAAATCCATAAGAAACATGTTTTCTATGGAGGAAGACTAGTGTCTTGCCATGACAGGAAAAATGATAGGATATTTCTTCCTAGTACTAGAGGACAATTTTTTTCTTGCATTTTACGTTGTATACTATGTCAGATGTAAAAGAGGAAGGGTAAGGACCATTGGGGAATTACTTATTAATAGGGTTGAGCGATTGGGATCGGAATTCCGACCCAATCTTTTCCAGTGGGATCGAGGTCGAAGATTATTTCAAGATTGGCTCAACCCTTAAGTGACTTTTGCCATAGAGAAGCTTTGACTAGGGTTGAGGATCGGGATCGGAAAAGATCGGATCCCGATCGGCGATCGAGCAAATTTCACGATCGGGAACGGCTGGAAAATGATCAGAAATCGGATTTTGAAATCAATCCTGAAATCTCAAGATTGGCTCAAACCCCACTTATTAACCCCCCTAAAATTGCAAAAACCCTTCTGAAATTGTCACATTTTTGCTTGCAGATTTTGAATTTTTGGCTCAAATAAATACTGCTGGCACATAACTTTGGTGCCTTATGTGCATTGTAACCCTTTAGCAAACTAACACATTGTAGCCTTAAATCAGTAACTTTTTATCCCTCTCTGCATTAAAACTTTTATAACTGTTTACATTTTAATTCAATGTAGCTTTACGAGACCTTGTATTTTGTGGGTCCATAAGACTTTTTCATCAGTTTTTATTACTTCAATTGTAGCATCTAAATTTTAATATTCATGGCATTTATCATGTAGAATATACATTTATGGGTTATTACAGATGTAGTGATCAAAATTGTGGGGGGGGGGGTTCTAAAAAGGGTGAGAAAAAGTATATTTTTACTTTTTTCTGTCAAATGACTTAGGTGTTGCGGTCAGCATTGACCACAGAAAATAAGGGATCACTTTGATAAAATTGTTGGCCTATACTTAAGATATGCCATCAGTTTTAGATCAGTACCCCTGCAGATCAGCTGATTTTACAAGATTGCATCTCTAGATATTGCTTTCGTGCCAGGAGCTTCGGTGCTCACTTACTGACAGTTACTGCAGTACCGATCCATATACTTGAATGTGACACTGTATAACTCATAACGGCTGCGATAAAAGAGAAAGTAAGTGAATACTACAGCTCAAAGTATGTAAAAAGCGGCAAGGGTCATGGCTAGATAAAAACAGCAGATTTGCGGGGGTCCAGCAGTCAAACCCATTTATTTCTTAGGGACCGTATACATAGCAGTAGTTTTTGAGGCTGTGTATCCAGGCTGTAGTGAGAAGCTGCAAAATATGGATCCTATACCTATACCAATACATGTCTCATCCATAACACTTGACCTTTACACTGCACACATGAGGCCGTTATGCAGTAACGTAAATTGCTGAACATGTGCAAATAACTGTATAGCAAATGGTAGGAAAAATACCAATTCCTCCTTAAGGATTGTGAAGGAATAAGTTATTTTTTGTGACGTTCACGAAGGACAATCTGCAGCAGTGAAATGTGTTTAGCATCTGTAGATGGAGGAATCTGCAAGGTACTTACTGATTGCTCATTCAAGTCTTGAGCGTCGTCCATTAAGGTTTCTCTGTAAGGTCCAAATATTTAAGTGATCTCACCTTGTAAACACAGTATAATTCCTGCAATAGGAGAAAAAAAGGAAAAGAATTTTACTAAGTGTTAGTCTTGAGAACTGAGAAGAGTGAATTCACAGGGTGAACCGAAAAGAATATTTGCAATGTCTTTTATATTGAAAACACAAAGGATGGATTACTGAATATTGCCATTCCTTTTATGAACTGGGTATGTCCCCACACAGAGTGATAACACCCATATGTTAAAGGGGCTATCTGATTTCTAAGATTGATGATCTATCCTTAGGATACTTAGGATAGGCCCTTAAAATTAGATCTGTAGGAGTCCTCAATACCAAAATGCTCACTTGGCATAAAAACTGTAGTGGTGACTATAGGTATTGCAGTGCTGACCCATAGACTTCAAAGCTGCGGTACTGCAGTACCTACACTTTCCATTGTATGGCAAGTGAGCAAGCACAAAGTACGATTCTCCCACGCTGCCTCAGTACCGGTGATCTGTTGGGGACCCACATGTCAGGATATAGTATAGGCCCTCAATCTTAGAAACCAAATAACCAATTAATCAGGTCACGTAGACCCTGCTGGATGATGCCTGAAGGGACTACAATAATTGTCATTCCTTACATCCTTCCAATCAACCTCTATACACATTCATGCTTTGTTTGACCCAATTTCTTGTGTTCTGAATGGAGGAGAGGGGAGTAAGCGAGTAAGCCTTAGCTACAGCATCATGTGTCTTCTCCTATTTTGAAGACTTTTACACAAGACTCGTCACATTGTTTTGTTTTTTTTTAAATTTAGAGTTATTGACAAAGTAATCATGTACAAGTGCAAAATTAGAACCACACAGTTCAAAGAGACACATAGATGCATTTTACAGGCTCAAAGTGCCATACATAAATCTGGGAATGAACAGCTTGTCTGTCAAGAAACATTTATCCTTTTCAGTTATGATGACGAAGAGGAGGACGATGACAACGTTGACTTGGAGGGGGAAGATGACAAGGTTAATAATTAAGCACTATTTACAATAAAAAAAAAATGTTGATGTACTTCTTGAGAATGAAGATCACTGGAGGCTATTGCATCATTCAGTCACAGGAGGATATTGCCTCTGAAAGTGATGTGATCTTGAGTCAGGCTTCTGTGTGTTCCTCCTCTTCTTACATAACATATAATTTACTGTAGGGCTTTTATAAACTGTCAACCAGGTCTCTTTCACATTTTTCGCTGACAAAGATCCTTGGTAGTTATATGGAAACTGCTGAGAAATCTGTTTCTCCTACTCAGAGCAATCTTGCTTCTTTTTTTGATAAGCTGGATGAAAACAAGCAGTGTTGTGTACAAGCAGAGGAGGAAGACATGATGGTTAATGGTGGAGCTAGTGGTTCCATGGGGTGTGGTACTAATGCTACTGGTAGTCATTCTGGTAGAAGAGCTAGGGGGATATCTTGAGGTGGAAATTCTGAGGCTGTGCATAGCCATGAAAAAACTGGGGAAGATGATGACACTGCCAATAGTGATTCTTTTGTGGATAGGACCTGGCAACCAAGTTAGGGTGATAAAATGATGTCAGATGAAGAAGATGGTGGTAGTGGTGATAGTAACAATTCCAGTTATTGCGAATGCCCAACATACATAGCGTAATCTTGCAGGGTGGGTATGGTGGTGATAGTAGTAAACACATTTCAGCTGCTGCTGATTTTGTAATTGCTATGGTGGTTTGCAAGATTTGCAAAAAAAAAAAAACTTAGCCATGGCTTTGCAGGAACAAATGTATGAACAACAGTTCTCACATGAAAAGGTATCACTCTTAATTGGAAAAATAGGCATAAATGTGGAAGTGGTACTGGAAATGGAAGTGATCAAGCCTGTTCTCCTACTCCTTGCGGTGATATTCCTTGTAGGCAGATTATATCTATACCTAGAACATGGACTTTGATGTTATCATTTATCATCATTACTAACTCCTCCTCCTTATGTTGCAAAAAATGCCCCATTCGATTTCAGTGACAAAACGGTCTGCCTTTGCAACGCCTTATCTGCAGTGTCTCAACGCAGTCTAATTCCACCTTAAACATCCCGGTTCATCTATGTGAGCAGCAGAACGCAGGGAATGATTATTACATACAGCAGAGACAATGTGTTACTTCGACAAACGTCATTGGAGGCTCATGAGGGAAGTGTGCCATCTTCTACAGCCCTCTGAATAAGTCAACTAATTTGTCAGAAGGGAAGACTGCAGAGAAGCAATATGATCCCCTTTTTGTATAACTTACAGAAAACCTCTACTCATGCAAGGAGGGATCGAACAGGAGAAATAGTTTCCACCTGTTTACAGTCAATGTCATTGCCCCATGTTGGCGGAGAAGGTTGATGTAAGGGTCATTATGGTATAGATACTGGAACGCCTAGACTTGAATAAAAGGTAGATCCTCACTTGAAGGTAGAGGGGGCCTTAGATATGGCACAGGCACAGCCAGTGGAGGAGGCTGAACCTTATCCGTTTCAAGATGATGATGATGATGATAGCGACGACCACATTGGCTAAGAACACCAACCATAGCAGGCCCCCAGGTCTGCACACATGCTGGTCAGCATG
Organism: Leptodactylus fuscus; assembly: GCF_031893055.1. NCBI lineage: Eukaryota > Metazoa > Chordata > Amphibia > Anura > Leptodactylidae > Leptodactylus > Leptodactylus fuscus. The sequence goes on from NC_134267.1 coordinate 91,497,629, forward strand.
GCATACTGGCTCTGTCAAGCAAATTGTTAGTATCAAGCAAAGGGATGAGTAGTGGAGGGCAGTGCTCTTAGAACCTTGCTATAAAGACAAAATAGGGGGATTACATACCTCCCAACTTTTGAAGAACCGAAAGAGGGACAAAATGCAAATTTAGCCCCGCCCACTTTTGTGTTGACTCCGCCCACTTGTTAATTTTTCATGTGCCCGCACACAGTATAATCCTCCTACAGTCACCCGTAAATTATATGTCCCCCCTCTATCTCTCCCCCAGTTTCATATACACCCTTCCTCTGCCCCCAGTTTCATGTCCCTCTTCCATCTCTGCCCCCAGATTCATGTCCCCTCCATCTCTGCCCCCAGATTCATGTCCCTCCATCTCTGCCTCCAGATTCATGTCCCCCATCTCTGCCCCCAGATTCATGTCGCTCCATCTCTGCCCCCAGATTCATGTCCTCTCCATCTCTGCCCCCAGATTCATGTCACCACATCTCTGCCCCAAGATTCATGTCCCACATCTCTGCCCCCAGATTCATGTCCCACATCTCTGCCCCCAGATTCATGTCCCACATCTCTGCCCCCAGATTCATGTCCTCTCCATCTCTGCCCCCAGATTCATGTCCCTCCATCTCTGCCCCCAAATTCATGTCCTCTCCATCTCTGCCCCCAAATTCATGTCCTCTCCATCTCTGCCCCCAAATTCATGTCCTCTCCATCTCTGCCCCCAGATTCATGTCCCCCATCTCTGCCCCAATGTCATGCCGTCCTCTCCTTCATCTGCCCCCAGATTCACGTTCCACCTCCACATTAAACTTACCTTCTCCTCCGCTCCCTCGCCGCCTCTCTCGCTGACACATGCGGCTGAAGGAAGGAGCTGACACAGGTCAGCTCCTCCCTTCGCCGCTGCCCGCCTCTCTCCCTGACACACGCGGCTGAAGCTGCTCGCGTGCTCGCTTCGCCGCTGCGTCTCTCTCTCTCGCTGACACATGCGGCTGAAGCGAGGAGCTGACCTGTGTCAGCTCCTCGCTTTGCTGCTGCCGCCGGCTCCTGGCGTGTACATCGCGTCTACAAGCCAGGAGCCGGCGGCAGCAGCGAAGCGAGGAGCTGACACAGGTCAGCTCCTCGCTTCAGCCGCATGTGTCAGCGAGAGAGAGAGACGCAGCGGCGAAGCGAGCACGCGAGCAGCTTCAGCCGCGTGTGTCAGGGAGAGAGGCGGGCAGCGGCGAAGTGAGGAGCTGACCTGTGTCAGCTCCTTCCTTCAGCCGCATGTGTGTTCAACTCAGATCTGCGTCCTCTGGACGCAGATCTGAGTTGAAATCGGGACATACCTCCCTCCAACCGGGACCGCGGGACATGTCACCCAAATCGGGACTGTCCCGCGGAAATCGGGACGGTTGGGAGGTATGGGATTACTTCCCTGCTTCCCAAAGGGAAGAAAAATTTGAATGTTACCAGGATAGGCTGTATACCCAGCTTGCTGCAGCATTTAGGGAGACCACTGCAACTGTCAGTCAAATGTGTATCTGTCCACCTACTCAGCCAGAGCTCCACCTCCTCTGACCCCATGGAATTCTGGTCCTCTCGCACAGAGGATTAGAAGGAGCAGACCCAGTTTGTCAGTTTTATCTTGTCTGGCCTGAAGTTTTATGGCTGAGAAGGTGTTCAGTGCTGCAGGTGGCATTGTAACACATAAAAGAACAAACTGTCTACACGTAGCGTGGAAAATATTACTTCTATCAATGTGAATCAGGTATGGATCCATGAGGATTTTGAACACCTGCGATGCCTCAGAATAGTGGTGTCAACATTTCATTATATCATCATCTTCCATTTCCTGTACTGTTGCTGATCCTGGCTGCTAATCCTAAACAGCTACCACCACTGCCACACACAGACACGCATATCCTGTAGCCTGATCCGTGATGTTACGCCCCTGTTGCACTGCCACGGCTACCATAACTGCCACCACTCAATAAGACATATTTTGCAGCCTGGTCCATTACATTAGGCTCTGCTGCATTGTCAGACATGTTGCCACAGCTGCCTAGTGCTTACCACCACACCACTGCCACCACTTAGACAGACATGCCCAGCCTGATTCATCATATTGCACTATATCACTGTTGTTGCCTAAGTCTTGGTATTAAAAAAAAAAAATTGATTTCACAACTGCTCCCATAATGAGATAATTTTTGTTGACTTTTTTTTTTTCTTAAATAGCCAATTCTTCATTACTTTTCAATTTGACTCACAGCCACAAATGTGTCTCCTAAATAACAATAAGCCTGCAGCCAGTGGCGTAACTACCATAGAGGCAGCGGAGGCGGCTGCCACAGGGCCCGGGCCATTAGGGGGCCCGGTGACAGCTGCTACCGCTGCCGTTTTTTTTTTTTTTTTTTAATAGGCCGTTACGGGCCCTATTCACTTGCCGATCCTGGCTGGGTAAGTGACACCGCGGGCCCCACAAAGACTATCATTATACTCGGGGGTCTTTGCAGTCTTTGTATGATGATCGGAGGCCCGAGAGAGGTAAGGGAACGTAAAAATCACTGTTACTTACCTCTCCGCGATCCTGCCAGGCCTCCGTCCTACTTGTCTGACGTCTCTGACGTCACATGAACCCGGCCTGCTTCCTGGGTCATGTGACGTCCGACGTCATAGAAGAGGGCAGACAGTGGACAAGACAGCGTAGGAGCCGGGGGACAGGTAAGTAACAGTAATTTTTTATGTTTTTATTCCCTCGGGTCTCCAATTATTATACTCTGGGGTCTGAAAAGACCCCAGAGTATAATAATTGTTTATGAGTGTCCACTATGGGCTATAATACTGTGTGCAGGGGCCAATATGGGGGATAATACTGTGCACGGGGGCCACTGTGGGGGATAATACTGTGTGCAGGGGACACTATGGGGAATAATACTGTGTGCAGGGCCACTATGGGACATAATACTGTGTGCAGGGCTTACTAAGGGACATAATAGAGTGCGCAGGAGGGGGTTGGTCGAGATCTTCGGCGTCGGTGTCATTTGGGGGGGGGGCCATGTCAAAAGTTCGCCACGGGGCCCCGCCATTCCTAGTTACACCACTGCCTGCAGCACTTACAAGACGACAAAGTGGGCTAATTTTTCTATAAAACCATTGCTTCTTACAATATAACCACCATGTGTGTCTATAAAAAAACACGCACAAGCTCCTTTTTCCCACAAAAAAATGGTAATTTTTGGAGCATTTTAATATTAAAATGCGCAAGAAAGAGTATCAGTGCAGTGTATGGTTAAAGTCAGAGTTTGTATCCACTGCACAGCATCCCTGTTTCTATACACATACAGTACAAGTCACTTTGACATAACTTTGGCTGTGTTTGCCTTAGAGAGCTGGGAATTTGTATAGATCGGTTGAACCTTGAGGCTGAGGCCCCACATTGCAGAATCACACCTTTTTATGTTGCAGATTTTGCTGGAGTTTTTTGAGCCAAAGCCAGGTATGAATTGAGCAGAAAGGAGAAGTATAAGAACTTCCTATATAATTCCCATTCCTTTTATAGCTATTTTTCACTTTGGCTCAAAAAAACACAGCAAAATCTGCAACAAAAAAAGCTGCATTTCCACAACATGAGGCCTTAGCCTAAGAGTGTTTAACACTATTTTTTTAAGCCAATATAAGGTGCTTCCTACAAAACTTGTTTGACTTGGCCCTGAGCCCAAAAACAAAACACTTCTTCTGATGTTGCCACAGCCACAGCCCTACCTCCATCTGTTCCATAAAGGGCTAATTTCTGCAGATTTTTATTTTGTTTGCTTTTTTTTTTTTAAAGAAAAAACAATTATTCCCTTTTGAAGTGGCAAGCACACTTACAGTTTGCAACCATTGTTTGCAACTAGCTGTCTGTGTAAGGGTGCATTCACACGATGTCTTTTGGCTCATAATCAGGCACGTAGACGCCACGGGAGCTTTTGCGGGCTGTATATGCTCCCATTGATATCAATGGGAGCGTGGATCGTATAATATTCGCAAAATCACGGTCGCAAAATAGCGCCACGTATGCGTTCCACACTCCCATTGAAATCAATGGGAGCGTATACAGCCCACAAAAGCTCCCGCGGCGTCTACGTACCAGATTACGAGCCAAAAGACATCGTGTGAATGCACCCTTACAATGCCAAGTTACTTCAATATCTATTCACAGAAATGGATACTTTTTGGCAAGTTTGTTTTCAAAAAGTCAGTTCACTTTGTCTACCAGAATTAAATTTTTTATTCATCTCCACTGACACATTTTTTTTTTTGCATAAAAAACAATATACAGTATACCCTTTCCTTTTTCCAATATCATTTTGTGTGTGATTTTTTAAATCACTTCTTCCCTTTTCAAGCAGGCACACTTTCAGCATGCTACAAATGTTTCTTCCAATTCTGTAGTAGCCCCTTGCCACTGCCACATTGCTGGCATAAGAGCAACAAAATAAAGCAAATCAAATTCACTTCTTTTTTTGAAAGCCACTTCTTGTTCATCACTTTTCAACCAGTGACACAGAATAGCGCCTAAGTCAAGCCATAGACATCCTGAGATGATGCAGTCTATAAGATACAGCAGGGATAGGCAACGGTGGCAAGTCCAAGAATGGGGACCAGCGGCATGTGAGTATCATTGAAATTTTTGGTGGGGGGGCATTAAGGGGCATTGTTAATATAAAGGGCAATTTGACATCACTACTGTAGCCGCTCCATATACAAATAGTGCAATAATGGTAATGGTAGGCCCTGTGCAGGAACAGAGGGTTGAATGCAGATAAGTGTCAGTGCTTTTTAATTTATAAAACTAGTCTGCTGCCTGCTTTAATATTTTTGATCCTGAACAATCCCTTTAAGAGGGTACGCAGCAGGTATTAAGGGGCATTGTTAACTTAATATACATATGGGAGTATCATTCATTTACAGTGAATTTATGGATCATGTATTTTATAATTTGGGTAGCAGCAGGATGGTGACTTTGCATAGACAAGGACAATGTCAGGTGCCTGGAAATACGTCTGTGTTGCACACTTACAGAGACAGGTTGTAACTGGAAGAAGCTGTCCAGATGGAAGAGATGAGAAATGTGAAAGATTACAGTCAGACGTCACCTGTAAGTCACATTTTCCTGTACTGTATTTACTTAAGATGTCTGCAGAGCTCTGGATACAGCCAGTATACACCACTGTATGGTCACTGTAAAGTGATAGCATCGGTATAACCAGGTATCGGGCCAACTTGAAAGTGTTTCACCCTCCCCCTGTGCCAAACTCCTAGCTACGTCTCTGCCTGTGGTATTTACAAGTCCCCAAAATTGGCTATTTTTGTAGCAAACATTACTTTTTCCACAGCCATGTGGATATGAAGAAAAACAGACAAGTATTTTTTCTCAAACTGCATATTTATGGCAGCATTTGTGATGATACAAAGTGTAAACAAGATGACAAAGCAGCGTATGGTTAAACAAGCACCTTGTCTCAACTATCTACCATACATTTTCGCATAGACATACATGATACTGTCACTTTGACATAACTTTGGCTGCCTTTGCCTTAGACATCTAGAAATCAGATAGAAAGGGTCATAGGAGCCCTGACAGTGTTATACACAATGCTTTAAACCAATTTAAACTCTCATTCATAACAAACTTATTCATCCTGGACCAAAGTACCCAAACCCGAAACAAAAATCAGGTTCATCCATCTATACTTGTTACACGTCAAGTTAATAAGTATCATATCTGTACACACTGAATATTCGTATTCACTGCACATATTATATATCATAGTATGGTGAAACAGTGTTGCTGGGGTGTTCTCCTATACCTTGTTTTAACAGACTTTAATTTTAACTATTATGTCCATTCCACTTATAGATCATAATTTTGTCCCTTCCCGTGGAAGCAATTTGTAAAATAAAACAATCTGCTGTTTGGAAAGTTCAGTTCCTAAGTGGGCCTGCAAAGCCATTTTCATAAGTTCAATCCATTAAATCAACAAGTGTTACTATTACTGTTTTATAATAATTTACAGAGTTTTAATAACTCCGCACCGTAGTGCACCTCTGTGCATAGAAATATTTCTCACTGGAAATTAAATAAACTCACCGCAATTTTCTTTTTGCCAATATTTCAGCACAGCCTGCAGTAAAGTTTAACTTTATATTTCTTAATGTTCTAGGTCTCTTAAAAGCACAGATTCTGAGGGTTATAAGTTTTAAGGGACTATGTCGTACTATATTGTACAGTATTTTACCATGGCCAAATACAAATCTAGCAAGTTTAACTTGAATCAGATAGTTTGCTGCAGCAAGAATTTAATACAAAAGTCATTTTAAAGCCATTATAAAAATTAATAAAAAGCTTGCTACCATTGTTCGTTAACATATTGACTTTGCTACTTTTATAGATAGCTTCATTCATTCATTCATTCATTCATTCATTCCCTCCTCCTTTGCTCCTTCCTTCCTCTTTGCCTGCTGACTATAATGCCCACATTCTGCCCCCTGTTTAAAAAATATTCGTCCACTGTGCCTATGGTAATAAAAAAATAATTAAAAAATACAATAGAACCCCTGCCAAACCAGCATGTAGCCCATGCCACTTGTGATCGGTCTCTTGCGACTGTGCGATGATTTCATTTTGCCTCAGGCATCGTAGAGGAGGAGTCAAGTTATGATGTAAGGTGCTTAGTAAGCATCAAGAGCCAGGGGCGGATCCAGGGCCGGGCGAGCCGGGCAACCGCCCGGGGCCCCGCACCCGGCGGGGCCCCGTGGCAGGGCCCGTACCTAACAAAACTCGGGTCGGTTGGCAGGGCAATTGCCGAGGGCCCCAGCACTTGCAGGGGCCCCCTGTTGGTCCTCTATCAGTAGCTGCAGCTCCCTGCACACAGTGTGCTTCACACATATACTTTCCCTATTAGGAAGTATATGTCAGAAGCACACTGTGTACCAACAGCATTGGCTGATAGACAGCAGCCAGCCAGGGAGCTGCAGCTATGGAAAGAGGACGCTCCCTCCTCACCCCCCTTCTCTGGCTGCCCTCTGTCAACCAATGAGAGGGTGAGGAGAGCCGAGGAGGCGGAGCTTATCGCTCTACAGAAGATCCCTGCCGTCCTGCATCTTACACATGAGAGGGAGAAGTTCAGCAAAGTGAAAGTAAAGACAGAACATGCAGGTACAGGCTGGAGGGGGGAGGGGGTTACTATGCCTATTAATGTCAGGCATTTGGAGTTATTCATTTAGTTTTGGTAACTCCATGTGCCTCATATTAATAGCAACTAACCCTATCATGTCCCTCACATTAACCCCCTGTGTACTTCACCATAAGGGTTACTGATGTGTGAGATATATGGGGGTAATAATAATGAAGATACTTCATTATTACCTCCATGTCTCTCACATATCAGTAACTCTTATGTGAGGCACACAGGGGGTTAATGTGAGGAACATGATAGGGTTAATTGCTATTAATATGAGGCACATGGAGTATCTTAGGGGGTGTTCACACTACCGTCAGTGTCCGCTGCTAATGTCGTTCAAAATCTTGCTGTGTCCGTGACATTCTGCATTCATTTAAAGGGGCTCTATCAGCAAAATTATGCTAATAGAGCCCGTTTAAAAAGACCATTCAGGCCCCGTAAATGTTATATTAAACCCCGGTTCCATTTTTAAATAAAAGCATTAAAACATATATGCTAATCGTACCTGAACGTGCACCATGGGCGGGGATGCACGATGCTACGTCATCTTCGGGCACGCCTGCCTCTTCTGTCTTCTTGTAGTGACGCCCTCTGGTTCCGTGTCTTCTTCCGTCTTCTTGTCTTCAAATCCCACGCCTGTGTAGTAGCGCTTCCCTCCGGAGCACTACTGCGCAGGCTCACTTGCCAGTCCCCGTAGAACTACACAAGCGTACTGCACGCTTGCGAACTGTCATTAAGTAAAGTGGCGAGTGAGCCTGCGCAGTAGCGATCCGGAGGGAAGCGCTACTACGCAGGCGCGAGATTTGAAGACCTCAAGCCGGAAAAAGACCAATAGGAAGCCGGCAGGAGAAACGGGACCAGAGGGCGTCACTCCAAGAAGACAGAAGAGGCAGGCGTGCCCGAAGATGATGCGGCATCGTGCATCATCGCCCTTGGTGCACGTTCAGTAAGATTTGCATATATGTTTTTATGCTTTTATTTAAAAATGGGACCGGGGGTTAATATAACATTTACAGTGCCTGAATAGCCTTTTTAAAGGCTATTCACGCATATGTAGGGCTCTATTAGCATAATTTTGCTGATAGAGCCCCTTTAAATGGACATCGGGTGCATTGTTTTACACTCCGTGCCTGTCCTAAAGATGTCCGACTTTTCAAGCGGACAGAAAAAAACTACATGTCGGGTTTTTGTAAGTAGGGCCCCGCCACAGTCAATTGCCCAGGGCCCCGCAAAGCCTGGATCCGCCACTGTCAAGAGCTGAACTTGTTCTTTTGTATTTCAGTGTTAAAGATATGACTACAAATTAATCCAAGGAAGGTGGACTGACAGGGAACCGTTTTTCTTTTTTGGTTGGAGCCTTCCCCATCAATCTACCTTTATTTTCTATCAAAAAATTTTAAATCTATATTTAGGTTTATCTATCAATATATATATATATATATATATATATATATATATATATATATGTATGTAGTCTTACAGTCAACATTACTGTATATAGACACTTTAGTCAGTGGCATAAAAAATGCACCTGATATATAAATGTATTCTGTAAGCTTCTGCAGAATACAAATCGACAGATTTATTATGGTTATTACTTAACAGTGGAGTAAAATGCACCAAAATATACAGCATCTTTGCACAGTTTGATTAATCACAAAATACATCAAAATATATACCGTACATGTTTTATTATTAATTAATACAATGCACAAAAGAAATTCAATAAAAACCTTAAGAAATGGAGGTCGCCACCCCACTTTCCACTATGCTATCAAGTACAAGTATCATAGGTCCAATATGTGATATGAAACATATCAAAAGTTCATGTAACCAAATCAATGATCATAACTTTATATATTAAAATACCTAGTTATCCAATATAATGTCATGAATTCCCAATATCTAAAAAAAATTCATAAAAAGACGAAAAACATGATTGTAGATATAAGTATATAACAAAAACGAAGAAAGGAAAAAGTGTCTTCCATTTTGGTTGGTTTGTATAGGGTTTTATTGATAATTTTGCTGTTGTTTGCTCTTTCCCGCCTACGTATACGCATTTTATATAGTCATTTGCACTTTATCATGTCTTTTGCACATTGTGCTTGTTCATACTATTATATACTCCATCATGGCGAGTGAGTTTAACCTTCCTTAACTATCACCAACCAATGCCACCTTCCTTCATGTGCTCTGTTCATGAGGTATCATCCTTGTCCCCTTATTATTTATTTCCATTTATATCTTTACTTATTTAACTAATACATATGAATTGTTCCTTTTACGTTGTTGCTATGGGTTTGCGTCCTAGATTTTTGCTATATTTGATCAGCCTTTGTGCACTTGGTATGTGACTAGCCCCCTAAACTAGAAACTGTTGTTTCGGGTTTATATACATGTATCTGTTATAACACAAGTGTGTGAATCAGCAAATACGATTGTATCAAACATAGTATATAGGAATTCATGACATATACCAGTGATGGATAACCTTTTAAGCTTGGTGTGTCAAAATTCATAAAAAACTTAACATAACCTGGGTGCTGTGTCACATCTAGAAATAGCCATCATTTTGTGATATTTGTAGCTCTAGTAAAAAAGTAATATTTTTGATATATGTATTTGTATGTCTGTCCCATCACACATTATATGACCCCCTTTTCTTGGCACATCACACAGTATATGATCCTCCTTTTTTACATTTTGGCAAACAGTGTTGCTTTTTAAGACATGACCCTTACCATTAAGTCACATCACCTTGTTGGATGAATCAGAAAAGAGTTTAAGGCCTAGGCCCCATATAGCAGAACACACAGGAAACAGAGGGTACTTGTTAATGGTAAATATACAGACTGTGTCACAGTCACCAGTGGGGTGCCACAGGGTTCAGTATTGGGTCCTCTCCTGTTTAATCTCTTCCCAACATCCGCCATACTAGCACGATGGGTGCCGATTATTAACTATGGCGGCCGCTTAGGAGCTGGGTGGCCGTCATATCTGCCTGGTGTTTGCTAGTGGGCATTGACCCTTCTGGTGCCTCGGTCAAAGCTGATTCCTGGCGGTGCAAGGGCACCACCATTTTTCAGGTGATTGCCGGCACTTGGAGCAAGGTCCGAGCCGACGTCACATTGGTATGACAGCCGGGAGCCTTGTAAAGGCTAGGCCTGCAATGATTTTCTTTTGCAGGCTACTCTATGTAGCCTGCAAAGGAAATTATGATTTTTTGCAATGCATTGTTATTGTAATGCATTGGATTAGTGATCAGATCCCTCGGGGTTCCAGACACCTAGGGGGTCTAATAAATTAACAAAAAAAAAATGTATTAAAAATTCAAAATGCCCCCTTTCCCTAGAACACAAAATAAAAGTATTTAAATACTATGAAACACCTAAACAATAGGTATCCCTATGACTGAAAACACCCGGTCTACAAATCTACAAAAAACACAGTTTTTTCACTATTTTGCCTCTGATAAAAATTTTAATAAAGAGTGATAAAAGCAATAGCAATTCCCTCAAATTGTATAACTGAAAAGTACATCAAGCCCCGGAAAAAAAAAATCGCCCTATGCATCCCCATACATGGAAGTATAAAAAAGCTATGGGTGTTAGAATATGGCGACTTTTGGAAATAAATAAATAAATTTTGGCACAGTTTTGGATTTTTGTTAAAATGTAAATAAAACCATATAAATTTGATATCTACGGAATCATACATGTCATTCATGTCATTTTGGCTGCACAGTGAACGCCATAAAAGCGAATCTCATAAGAAAATCGCACAAATGCGGGAGAATAAATCCCACCCCACGTATGAGACATTGATGGCACTGTAATTGACCGTCTGCTTCACCCTAAGTGTGAGAAGGAGCGCTATTACAGGTCCTTCCTCCCAACCGCGACTAGGCTGTATAATCTACATCAGACCAAGTGAAGATCACTCCGTACAGAAAACTAATGATTATGATTATGAAGTCTTTCTTCTTTCTTCTTCTGTTCCTTAGTTGCTATGGACTCCTAGTACATCTTCTCTTCTCAGTATATGTGTGTCTACATCTGTAATATATTACTGTGTATTATCCCGTATCTGTATTACTATTCTGCTGTAACATGCTGAAATTTCCCCACTGTGGGACTATTAAAGGATTATCTTATATTATCTTATCTTAAATGCACTTTTTCTTCAACTCCACTCCATTCTGAATTTTTTTCCAGGTTCACAGTAAATTGTACAGAAAAATAAATGGTAGCATCATGAAAATTAAGACCTTATATGGGTCTGAGAGCAGAAAAATCTAACAGTTACAGGGTTTGGAAAAATGAAAATCGAAAAATGCCTGCGATGGGAATATATTTATTTATGACTTGCTGGAAGGTTTACAAAGCAGGGTGTCCATATTTGCAGATGATGCTAAACTTTGTAAGGTAATCAATAATGAGGAGGATAGTATAATATTACAGGGGGATCTAAGGAAGCATGGGCGGAGACTTGGCAAATGACATTTAATGTTAACAAATGTATTTGTATATGTATATGTATGCAATTTTGGGCCCCAATATACAAGAAAGACACAATCGAACTAGGTTAGGAGAATGGATGGATTAGAGTACAATTCAGTGCACTGTCGGCTTTCTAGCAGTGTATTGAACCGCATGTGCCCCAGATGGTGAAAGGTCCTCTTTAACAGAGTAGAGAAGCTGAGACAAGATGGCAGCCCCCATAATCATGTATAGCAAATAGAATTTTTTTAAAATCTACAATCTAAAAATAAAAACAAATTAGAAAAAAAGTGATATATTTCTAATTTTAAAGAATAAATACATTGGTGATACTGTACATTCCTTTTAAGCCCTGAAAATAACTTTAATGTACTTTATAAATCTGAAATCATTATTATAAGCAATTCTAGATAATAGCATCATTGAAAATATCTTTCCCATTTATTTTTACTTTTTTTACACTGTACAATACAATATATAAAACAACAAGAGAAGGAGTAAAAGTGAGAGGCAAAAGAGCAGAAGAGTACCGCACTTGAGATGGATGAATTTCTAAAAATGAAAGACCTAAGTTACAGAGATGTGCTTGGCTTAGTTACATTAGAAAATGTCTAGACATTAATAAAACACAAAAACTAGAAGGAAACAATGACAGCTAACCCACTTGGTCCCCGATCACCACAATGGCCTGGTGATCCGAGGTACCAGTCATTTGGCCTAATTTTCTAGATTTCTGGTAAAATGCAACCTCAAACGTATCCATCATTTCATTTTGAAATGTGGATACAATGAAAGCCATAGATTTGCTGCCCTGTCACAATCACACACAAGACACCAGTACATTGTATCCCCCTACACCACACAAATAGAATATGTACATTACACCTGCCTCCGCCATACATAGCATATGTACAGTACAGTCCTCTCTCCCACACATGGTATGTACATTAAAGCCCCACAAACATAGCATGTGTACAGTAAAACCCCTTCCTCCACACATAGCATATGTACATTACAGCCCCCTCCCCTACATGTATCATAGTTACATTACAGCTACCCCATGTATATCATATATACATCATAGCCCCAACCACAACATATATCATGTACATTAAGCCTCCTGAGTCACACATTATACATCATTGCATCATATGCACATTAAAGCCCATTTCCTAAACATTTCCCCTACAAATAAGTCATGTTTCATTAGTTATATTACTTAAATTTCCTCCTCCCACACATAGCATATACCATAAATGAATACACAGTAAATAAAATCAGTAGGTACATTTCTTATACTCCTATAGGAGTCTTAGCCGCAGTGAAGGAGGGATGGCGGTAAGCAGTGCACATGATTGCTCCTCCCCCTCCTCTTACTTCCTGTCAGAGGAAGAAATAATACCGCCCATAGTTGCACGGTCTGCCTCCATTGGAGGTATGACACAGATTTGGCCCTAATGCAGACATTTTATATTAGATTTTTTAAAGAAAAATTGTATACTGCTCCTGAGATCCAGCTGTTCAGGAAAGGGTTTTACAAACAATACAACAATAGTTTTGGTGAATAAAGTAATAAAAAATGGAAAAGTGTAATAAGCATACTTTAGTTAATTGTTTAACCCCCTACGGTTCTGGATGAATCCTTCTCATGGCTTGAGCAATGTGCATTACAGATCACTGGGATCAAGTGACACTATCACTTTAAATGGCTCTAACTCTGGAGTTGCGGAGGCTAGAGTCACAATCTTGGTATTATTTTAAATCCAAGAATCCCCTATAGATTTATACTTACAGTACAATATACTAGCAATTTTACTCTAAGAGGAACACTTGCAGGGGAAAGAGAAAATGATTTGATTATATTTCTGTCCCTGTCACTTCTGATGGATTTTAGTACATGTAACCATCCCCCATTATCAATCGGAAAGGATACTTTCCCTTTAACCCCATATATGCTGTCGTCAATTAAGTTATTTTACAGAGAAAAGGTGAAAATAGACCTTTTTGCCCCTGTTAATGAAACTAAAAAATAAATAAATAAATAAAACACACAATAGGTGACACCACATCCATATAAACCCCTAAAATATAATAAGTGTGCCATACATGATAAACACCATAAATCTTAAAATTCAGATGCCGGATTTGATGTTTTTTGTTCATATCACCTCTAAGTAAGTAATAAAAACTGATGAAAAAGTCTTATGGACTACAAAATACGAGGTCGTGTAAAGTTACATTGAAGTAAAATGTAGAAAAAAGCGGGAATACACAGAAGGATAAAAGGTCTTTGGTTTAATACTAAAATGTGATAGATCATTAAAGGGTTAAAATGCACATAAGCCACCAGGGTTATGTGTCAGTCAGAGCCAAAACATTCAAAATCTGCAATAAAAATTCACATTTTTCAGGAGGGTTTTTGTGATTTTATCTGCTGCAAAAATGCAGATTTTGCAGCATTTTTTTGAGCCAAAGCCAAGAATGGCTGCAACGTGAAATGGGAAATATATAGAAAATACAGTACTTCTAAATGCCGCTCAATCCACTCCCAGCTTTAGCTAAAAAAAATGCAGCAAAATCTGTAACAAAAAAGCTGCGTTTCCACAACATGAGCCTCAACCTTGATGTGACTGTTACGGTGTTACAATGCAGTACAAAAATAAAAAAAACTGCTAACCAGTTTCACAGCAAACAAAACTCTATACAATTCTTGATAAAAAGTAAGGATAGACGCTCAAGGGCCTAAAAAAGATAATTTACTGTAACAACATTATTACATTCTATTGACTACAGATATCATAGACGCCCATTAATACTCAAGGACAACTACACAAATCCAATACTGTAAAAGATAATCCTTGAGAGGACTACAGAATGTAAGTCTAACTGCACAGCGAAAAAAATAGGTTTGGGGTAAAATAGTGAAATAAATGAATGAATGACAATTTGCTAATCTTCCCAAACAATAAGACTTATGATTGATGCCATATTACACATACAGTAATATTGCTATGTAATTTAAATGGGATTCCTAACTACAGGTTGATAATGCAAAACTTTAACTTCAATGATTTATATACTAGTGTATCTCAATAAATTAAAATATCATCAAAAAGCTCTGGACTGTCGCTCAGTGGTCAAAGGTGTTGTTTTCAGATGAAAGTAGATTTTGCATTTCATTTGGAAATCAAGGTCTCAGAGTCTGGAGGAAGAGCGGAGAGGCTGCTGTACACAACCCAAGCTGCTTGAGGTCTAGTGTGAAGTTTCCACAATCAGTGATGGTTTGGGGAGTCATGTCATCTGCTGGTGTAGGTCCACTGTGTTTTATCAAGACCAAAGTCAGTGCAGCCGTCTACCAGGAAATTCTACAGAGCTTCATGCTTCCCTCTGCCAACAAGCTTTTTGGAGATGGATTTTCATTTTCCAACAGGACTTGCACCTGTCCACACTGCCGAAAGTAGCAATACCTGGTTTAATAACAGGTTGGCCAGAAAACTTGCCTGACCTTAACCTCATATAGAATCTATGGGGTATTGTCAAGAGGAAGATGAGAGACACCAGACCCAACAATGCATATAAGCTGAAGGCTACTATCATACAACCTGGGCTTCCATAACACCTCTGCAGTGCCACAGGCTGATCCCTCCATACCACATTGCCGCATTGATGCAGTCTTTCATGCAAAAGGAGCCCTGACCAAGTATTGAGGGCATTTACTGGACAGACTTTTCATTTGGCCAACATTACTGTGTTAAATAACTTTTTACAATTAGTCTTATATAATATTCTAATTTTATGAGATAATGATGGGTTTTCCATGTCTTGTCCGTGGTGAGCTCCATGCTGGAGAATAAGTCCCATCCCATGTATGAGACTGTGACAGCACTGGGTAGTATTGTCAGTGACAGACTGCTTCACCCCAAGTGTGAGAAGGAGCGTTAACCGAAGTTCTTCCTCCTAACCGCAGTCAGGCTGTATAATCAACATTAGGCTAAAGAGAGACCACTCCGCACAGAGAACTAAGTGATCCTGAAGTCTTTCTTTTTCTTCTTAGTTGCTATGACTCTAAATCATAGATTTGCTAAATAACTTTTTGATGATATTCTAATTTATTGAGATGTACTAGTACCTGGTTATAATACAATGCATATTCTGAGCCTATTTTGTCTACTGCAATTTGATTCACATTTTATTCACTGTGCACCTTACAATTGTAGACAATACAATTGCATATTTCAGTTGGGATTTTCTGGATTTCTTTTGTGCTACATTTTGAGCTACATTGTAACAATCACAACTATGTTGCATTTTACACATTGTGGTGCTTTGGTAAACACTAGATAACAAATAAGATTCAAACAACGCTACACCCATAAGGATGTCAAAATAATAACATTTTTTAGACATCAGAATCAAACAATGCTTGAAAGCTGTTGAGAATAAAGATGCCAAATAAAGATTGACAAACTTGTCAAATTCGTAATTTGACAATTATTTAATAGTTGCGATGAAACCTTTACTAGTAGTGTCATCAGCCAAGCCAAATTTAGCATCATTTATGGAAGATTTGTGGTGTAAGTGGTTCCTGAAATCTATGCCAACTGGAGTAGATTAGACTTAGGCTCACAGATCTGTGTCCCATAATGCATCTGATTTATGATGAGGTACTTCGTCATAAATCAGGCTTATTGCTTGGACACAGAATTAATCAAACAATTTGGCAGTCTTGATTAATTTCCCCCCTAACCCTCTGTATGCAGAGGTTGCATTCTAAAGATTTGATTAAAATAACATTTGCTGCAGAAATAGAATGGAGAGAGGCATATGATCACAGTGAATTTTCTGTCCTGACTACTTAAAATAATGGCTGAGCAAGGTCAATAACAGGGGTCATGGAGGCAAGGAATTAAGCTGATAAAAGTAGATAATAAATATGGCTTACTAATATCTAGTATGTACACTGATGAGATGCACTAAAACACAATGAAGTAAAGGAGACGGGTCCTCTTGAAACAGTTCTTTAATGAAAGGACACACATACAGTAGTCCACATCTCAACTTTCTTCATTCTAGTCACTATTTTATGTTTTTTTCAAACTGTAAAATTCAAATTAGTTGTTTTCACAATTAATTTAATGTAAAAAGTCCATCCTTACCTTAGCTCAAATTTTGTTTAGAATCACATCTCACATAAAATCAATTAAATACAGTATCATAACACGCTAGGAAAACTGACAGGCTACAGTTAACATCACAATCACTGGGCACACACGGACATATACAGGATCAAGACCTCATATTTAAAAATACAATGTTGTTTTGAAAAGCTGATCATCTCTTAATGCACCTACATTAACCAACAATAGGGTAAAAATGTTTTGAAATTTTGACTTTCAGGCTCTATATCTCACCATCTACTACAGCTTTGAAAGTGAGACTACCGTAATTTTATAGACAATCATCTCTTACATAAATTTGACTTGCAACTATTTAACATTTGATTAGTTAGGAAGATTCTTGTTAAGTACCTGCATTGTTACTGTTTTGCTCCTAGTGTTGAAAAAACCTTTCTTCTTGTATACTACAAATTACAACCTGTTCTCACAATCCCTAATAGGTCAGTGTGTTATTATTTTTATTCCCAAGCAAAAGGTCACTGTTTCAAATTGAGGATCAGACATGAAGAAGATTTCCCAAGAAAGAGTCTCTTGAAAATTTACAAACTGCATCATGAGAGTGCCAAGGCAGTTGGAAGAATATGAAATAAAGTCCATCTATTCAAAAGACAAGAGGTGGACATCCATGCAAAATATGTGCAGTCAACAAGTCACAAGTTGGTTCATCACAAGGTCTATCAGTTCTGGCACAACAAACGCGGCAGTGGAGGTACCTCATATGCTTTGTAATATTGAAATCACAGACATACATACAAGCACCATGCAAAGCGCATTATGCAAGTATGTAATGGTGGCCCAAAAAAGGTGAAAAAGGCTCAACTTCAATATGTCATAGGAAGCATTGCTCGAGTTTACAAGAAAGTACAAAAAGTAAACAGTAGAATATTGGAAACAGGTGATTTGGAGCAATGAGATGAAAGTCAATAGAATGGGCTCTGATGGATGCAAATTGATCTTGAAGAAACAATGGAATAGGGGCAAATGGATAGAGAAATTGATGGAATCTCTCAAATTTCTTGGAGTAAGACTGATAATATGTGGTTGTTTCATAGCTAGAGATGAGCGAACAGTGTTCTATCGAACAACATGTTCGATCGGATATCAGGCTGTTCGAGATGTTCGATTCCATACAGACACCACGTGGCAAACTCCCAAAAAATTTGATTCCCCTCCCACCTTCCCTGGCACTTTTTTTGCACCAATAACAGCGCAGGGGAGGTGGGACAGGAACTACGACAACGGGGGCATTGAAAAAAATCGGAAAAAGTCATTGGCTGCCGAAATCAGGTGACCTCCATTTTAGACGAATAGTGGATTTCAATAGGTCATAGGAGACTGTGAACTTTGTGACTATGAGACAGGGATAGCTGCACAGGCAGGGATAGCTAGGGATAACCTTTATTTATGTGGGAATGTTAATAGAAATAACTTTTTGGGGCTCTATCGGGTGTGTAATTGTGTTTTTTGTGAGATAAACTTTTTTCCCATAGGAATGCATTGAGCAGCATTGATTGGCCAAATGAGATACAGAAGACGTGCAGAGACTCAGCAGTGTTGAGCCAGTTCTGCTCAACTACACTGTGTGGCGGTTGGCCAATCAGCGCTGGCTCTGCCAGAGGAGGCGGAGTCTAAGGTCGGACCTGAATGGAGACTGGTGTGGAGCGATCTTAGACTCTGCCTCCTCCGGCAGAGCCAGCGCTGATTGGCCGAATTCTGAAGACTGGCCAATGCATTCCTATGGGAAAAAGTTAGCTTGCAAAAATCGCAAGCTGACAGGGAGTTCCATGTAATAAAGTGACTTATATGCCCCCAGACATGCTTCCCCTGCTGTCCCAGTGACATTTCAGGGTGTTGGTATCATTTCCTGGGGTGTCATAGTGGACTTGGTGACTCTCCTGAGACGGATTTGGGTTTCCCCCTTAACGAGTATATGTTCCCCATAGACTATAATGGGGTTTGAAACCCGTTCGAACAGTCGAACAGTGAGCGGCTGTTCGAATTGGATTTCGAACTTCGAACATTTGGGTGTTCGCTCATCTCTATTCATAGCCAAAGTCATTGGATAATTGACCAGGATTAATGGCCGTCTCAATGCTGAGCTATATGTAATTATCCTATATCCTATAAGATGAGTTACTTCATACACTACAGTACTATGGGTATGAAAAGTATAACATAGTAACAATGTAGTTACATGACAAGAATCTGTATAACTAATCATATGCTAAATAGTTGCATGTCAAATTTAGTCAAGATGGCTGTCTATAAAATGATGGTAGTGTCACAATCGAAGCTATAGTGGATGGTGAGATATGGATCCTGAAAGTCTAAAGTATAAATCATTGTTACCCTTTTGCTTGACAGTGTATCTGAAGATGCCAAGATAAAGGTAAGAACAAATTTTCACTATAAGTGCAGTACAAGCATTCATTGTACACATTAATCCACAAAATACATTCCAAACCACCCAAAATAAACCAACGACATAGAGAAAAAATATTTATCAATCAAGATGGGTCTTTATCATTTGTTTTCTCCAAACGTGTCCAAATCTCCTGGAATATTTGTACACATTTTCTCATAGTTTACCACTTCACGGACTTAAAGCTACAATATTAAATTTTTGGTTTGTCTGGCCAACAATAAAGAACTTCCAAAAAAGAAATTTCACAACTCCCCCAAAAAGTATAAAATAAGTTAAAGGTAAAACTTTTTATATAAGCCGTCATATAATATAACATCTGTTGTACTGCTTTTTTGTTTCCTACCTTGTGTTAAATATTAAAATATAGATATTATGATGTTTTAATTCACTGGTTACATATTACAGTACTGAATGTTTTCTTTGTTTTCTTTATAACCAACCAAAACTGAACATCCTCTCCTATGAAATGCTAGCATTTGATTTGATGGCTGTTGGATTTTCTTACATTTTCTACTGACATCTTAAAAGCATAAGAAGAAGTCTGCCATTTGTTGAGACTTCTTGAAAACATGGAAACGTATACTAAACCGCTGCTTAGAATCATATAATACTATTCAGAGGGTTATATTTAATACAGTAACAACTCACTTATACAATTTGATCAGCTTCCTGGTCTAGCCATATGTATAACACAACTAACATAAATCTGATATGCCGTATACATATATCAACAGGTTTAGGAAAAACATCTCATCAAGCGAAACCAAATTTGGCACCCTGTTGACTCCTGGGCCTGGATTTAATATAGTGTGAAGTAGTATAATACTCACTTAATGCATTAGTGGTTTCTCATCACAGAACAAGGTTAGAAGGGAAACATTCCAGCTGACATCTGTGTGTATCTGTGTCTCAGGATTTTAGATGGCTGTTATTTGCACAGACTATAAGACTATATTGTTAGAGTAATTGACTAATTTTAGTGAACAGTATAAAAGTAACAATGAAAAGCCACATTAGATAAAAAAGGTGGTGTTTACCGGTGCCCTTGATGGTGGGTACGAATGGATTAAACAGGTGATACTCACGGCACAGTTTACTTAGTGGATTTTTTTCCAGTCAAAAAACAACATGGAGGCACATTGTATTACTGCAAACAATATCAATACATTGGGTACTTTACAAATACTGACAGGAGTGGCATCTACTCTTCATTCCTTCCGCCAGCCCTCTGACCCTTTCCACTGTGGGGATCTGGGGCAACCTCCGGGACCTTGTTTTTTCTTTTCAAGTATTCTTTGGGAATCGCAGGGTACATTTCAGCTGTGAACACCAAAATTCGGACACTAATACAGCAGTTGAGATATTCAGACTAAAGTAGTTACCAGAAGGCTCACTTTGTGAATGGAGAAGCCTTTCGACATGTGACTGCGTATTGGAACCCTCAACTACCATAAGCTGATCTAAATGACAAAATGTATTCTTCTACAACCTGGTGGCCTCCTCTGAGACCTGCTACTGACTAGCTCACTAGTTTAAGGCTGGAATCACCTAGCAACAACTAAGCTTCTATAACCTTCTCGAAGCCTCAAAGCAAGAGCTACTCTCATTACACAGCAGAATAGGAGAGTGAGGAAAGTGCAAAAGCCAGTATACAACAAATTAAAAACAGTATAAGAAACTACAAACCATTGTAAAATATATTACAAATCAATAAAAAATTTTGTACTTTACTTTGGCCCAAAATGGCACTTTGTCTGGTCTATAAGACTCACCATGCCAACTGGCAGTCTTCACAAATAAAAAGAGGACCCCTTAATGCAAGATTGAAAAGGAGGAGAAAAGGCGTGACTGTCCTGTAAATCATCCTATGGGAACCAAACTAATGAACAAACCAAGCATTCTCCACCAAACTGTTACATAAACGTTTATAGAGAACCCAGAGATAAACTATCTCTCAGGTGAATGAAAACAGATGAAAGTTAATTTACAAGTGAGGTAACAGCAAAAACAGATTAGAAAGAAAGTTAGAAATTGAAAAAACAGAGTTAGAAACATAAAAACATTGCCCCAGAAGTTCTCTTGAGAGATAGAAAAAAATCTGGCTTACACCCCAAAAACAGGGGTTCTTGAGCCAAATTTCTGACAACCAGCCATCAGAACATCCTCTTACAATTAACATCACTCTCATAGGAAAATAAGAAAAATTATATATGTAATGTATAGTTAATTCAAAGAAACAACATGTGGTCTAAACAATTGAAACAGGCAGCGCTTAGCTAATATTTTGATTAAATGATCCAAATACAAGTCTTAACCCAAGGTTTCTGGACTTGGTAGGTTCTAAGTAACCAGATCGTTGGCGAACATTCATGAAATGTACATGGTAATGAGGCCATATGTGAAAAAGTCAGAAAAAAAGTATAAGTTATAAGCTGCAATAGGGGCCACACGGTGGCTCAGTGGTTAGCACTGCAGCCTTGCAGCACTGGAGTCCTGGTGTTCAAATCCTGCCAAGGGCATAAAACCATCTGATAGGAGTTTGTATGTTCTCCCCGTGTTTGCATGGATTTCCATGCCATATTCCAAAGACATACTGATAGGGAAAAATGTACATTGTGAGCTCTATGTGGGGCTCACAATCTACATAAAAAAAAAATAAAAGCTGCAATTCAATATCTCATTAATTTATTGCTAGTAAAGACTATGATAATTATTTGTCTTTATGAACCTAAAGTCTATTGGTCATGGACATACAGAAATGAGTCTTTGTTGGTGGAAGTAGCTCATTACCCAGTGAGTCATGTGGAAACGTATATTACTTCCCAATAACAATAAATGACGATCCACATTGCATCTACCTTGGTAACATAATAATAAAACAAGATTCTAAACAGATTAAAATCCAATCGTATTAATGAACTATAGGTTATTGCTTTGCATCTCTCCGTTAAAATCATACTGAGCAATAGGTTCCTTGCTTCATGTTGCCTGTAAAATGCAAGTGATTTCTAATATGTTTCACCCTCGTTCAGTATTCTTGCATTATGCCTGTTGTTTATGCCCCATATGTGTTTCCCCACTGTTGCCCCTATGTGTTGCCCATGATTCTCTGTTACCCATGTGTTCCCTGCTTTTATACATAGTCACAAGGACACTTAGTTTCATAGCTGTGAGTTTGCATGAGATGGGTCAGAGAAAGCCCCACAGAGCCTGGTGCTGACTTTCTGGTAGATTTAATGATACTCAGTGGTATGCCACTGTAGATATACTGTAGATATTGTAGGCAATGCTGTGCGAGATACATCCTAAATGAAGAGAATCTGGTGCCAGAAGACAAGTTTGACTTTGTGTGTTGTCCCAGAGGGATCTTCTGTGAGAGACTGCAAAGCAGCAAACCTATATACAGCTGCCAATTGAATGTTAGTGGGCTGCAGGGAAGAGGATTGACAGATTCTAAGAGTTGCTGCTTGAAAGAACACCTGCCTAGAAAAAGACTGGCCAGAGTACAAAAGTGGCTAACTGCAAGTGACTTCTGACCTGAGGTAAGTAAGAGGCCCAGTGAAGCAAAACAGTAACTGTATTAGTTCTACTACTTTTCCTCCTGAGCTATAAGTGCCAAGTTGTAAACAAGACAAAGGGAGTGTGACCTTCTTATTGGTAAGGACTACTTTTGATCTACAGAAACTATTGTTTTGCTGCTATTGCCATTTAAAGTGATCAAATCTTAAGTAGGCAGTACCCAACAGGACGTAGACTAAAAGTGTGTTTTCCACCCTGTGACTTGGAATTGTGGTGTTACACTCTGTAAAATACTGTATACTCTATGAGAGATATACATTGCACTCTTGCAACCAAGAGTAGTTGGAAACTGTGAAAGATAGTGGCATAGCAGCCATATGGTTGACAGAAGTACAGAAGTAACTGGTGCAACTCCATGAACTGCACATAGGTGAGGTGGAATGTGGCAGTGAGTAGCCTGAGATCCACAGTGTCATAGTAGATAAAAGCTAGCAGTCACTTTGATACAACTTCTGTTTGTGGGAACCCAGGCATGCAGTAAGACTCCCTAATCCTAATTTAAAGACTGCTCAACAAAGTTATACCACAGTTAAAGGGAGTCTATCATTGGCCCAAGCTACGTGCTGTAGATGCTGTTAGCAGAATAAAAAAAAACATATCTTTCTTATGTTTTAGAGCTCCATAGATAGGGAGAAGAACTTTTATTCTTTATTGAAATGGGGATCTTGGAGCACAGAGGGAGTTTTCTTCTATTACTGAGCACTGCTGCATCATCACGAAACACCCCTATCCTGCATTCAGCTCATCTTTCTGGGCAGTGTGATTTGATCCTTCCAGTGTTAGTTGATCCTCATACTGCCCAGGGGGAGGAGATGAATGCAGGATGGGTGTGTTTAGTGATGATGCAGCAGTGCTCAGTAATAGAAGAAAACTTCCCCTGTGCTCCAAGATCCTCATTTGAATAAAGAATAAAAGTGCTTTTTCTCCCCATCCCTGGGGTTCTGAAACATAAGAAAGGTATGGTTTCTATTCTGCTAACAGCATCTACAGCACTATGGGAGTGGTTTAAAGTATCTGAGGGCAGTGTTAGACTCCCTTTAAGTAAAAACTTTTAGTTCAACTACAAAGATCTGCATCATATTTTGAAACTAACCCTTACAAATTGCTGTAGACATCATTTTTTGTAAAACAACATAACCTTATGATTTATCTAACCCCACAAACTCTATGCATGGCATCCATAAAATATATATGAGGTATTGGGGCATAGATATAGGGGATACACTATCCCACGGCTCCATAAAATAAAACATTATTAGTTTTGCCTTTGCATATTTTTGTTGGATGGGAATAATGTCTTTCTTCCCTTTCTTCCAAGCTTTCAAGCATCCAGTGTTCATCACACATATATTAATTTGTCCAAATCTAACACAATTACAATTTACAAATCTTTATGACTATATCTAAATTATCCATATAAAAATAAAATATGTTATAATGATTAGCAAATACAAAGTGAGCAGACTGCTGACCCTATTACATTCCTGTTGCCCTAGAGAGAACTTGACGTCATTTCTGACAAATCTGAGCCTGGTGGCATCCATCCATCTAAGCAAAGTGTCTGACACCTGAATCTGACAGATGGCAGCATTAAATACATGTACCAAAAACTGTGCCAAAATTGTACAAAGCATGTTAGAGCCATAAAGGTAATGCATTACTACATACTATATCTATATTCCATATTCATGGCAACTTTTGCAACATTCTTTAAGCATAATCTCATATTTTGACTGCAATTATCTTTACATATCGGAAAATAATAAGGGCTAATGGTAACATTTTCCATCTAAAGAATAACTGTATGAACCTCAAAACATAACTATAATAATATATTTGGCCTACATAACAAGAGTGATTATTACATACAGTATGTAACAAAGTTTACATTTAATGTCTGGTGCACAGTGAATTGTTTGCAGAACAACCATTGAACAGTGTAACAAGATTTTAGTTAATGTAAAAAAATAAAAAAAGATAATAATTTTTACTATTGATGTACATTACGTATATAGTCATCTCTTTTTGTCAATTTTATGCACTCCAAAAATACTGGAAGCCATCAATACACTGCTGATAATGGGTTTCTTACTTTTATGATGTATCAGATTGGTTCATTGACAACTCAGCTGGGCTTGCAGTCTTTTAATGTTTTTAAATGTTAATTATTTTTATCATTTTTCTTTTGGTTAGGACCATATGGCAGGTAATTTCCAGATCATAGGCTTGAGAAGTCTTCAGATATTAATGCTTGGCCATTCAAGTCTTTGTAAGTGATCCACACTTAATTTGAACACCTTGGAAAATGCTAAAACTCGCAAGGACGTGACATGAACACAATTTCACCTCATATTGTAAACTGTTGATGTGTCTTTGTGAATTATCACATACTTTAGTCAATCAAACTTGCAAACTATATGAATTTGCAATGGATCAAGAGCCTGACTGTTCAAATATATATATATATATATATATATATATATATATATAGTTTCAGATTGTGGGATGAGGATTGAAATTTATGGGAACTGATGTATTGTCTAAATCAAGTTTTTACATTAATCATATTTTTTAAGAATTTTTGGTGATGCTATTAATTTTCCAGGATATTTTTTTACATTTCAAAAAAAAATCCCTAAAATCTTGCCACTAAGCCCAAAATAGTTTGTGACTTCCTGTCTCCTGGAGGCGGACCATGGACTATATACAGCTGTGATCATCAGTGTGCTCAAAAGTGAGAGGGCTGTTGCAAAGGAATTCCCTATACAAAACAGTTGGAGTCATCATATTATGTATTCGATTGGCTTGTTAGAACTGTGACGTTTTTAGGAATTTTTTTCAAAATATAAATGGGACATTGTTTAAAACCTCATCATAAATTCCTAAATGGCGACATATTCCATTTACCTTCAGTAGTTCTTTTATATATGTGACTAAAATAAAGTACAAACTACAAAACAAAATAATGAAACATGTTATACATAAATTAGATTTTATATTATTATATGTGGCCTCAAAGATAGGGCCTCTTTTTAAAGTCTTTGATCAAAAGTCAACCAGGTTTGTGATTTAGTGAAATGGTCTTTTATCTACTTTAGTAGATCCCCTGTCAGATTACTTTATTGACCATTGAACAATTCTTGTACCGATAATTTCCTATTTTAAGTTTGTTTTAAATTTTTGAATATTTTCTGCCAATTGCTTGAACTTATGATCAATGATTTCTAAGTATGCAATAGAACAGTAAAATGGAGCACAAATGTTGATGGGAAAACATCTGAAAACTACTATTATATGCTTTGTTCTTAAGCAGGCCTTTAGGCACTAAATCTCAAATTAGTTTTATCCTTTGCGCAATAAACTTGAAGCTGGGGTGGTAATGTGACAGTCCACCTATAAATGATACTTCACAGTTTTTTAAAGAGAAATTTTATATATGTCACTGTAATTGATGTTTTCAATTGGATGGCTATTAAAATATGATGGAAAATAGTGAAAATTGTTTGAGATGACCACCCACATACACATTCAAAATTGACTTTCTGGGGGGAGTGAGGGTCTTCTCAAAGAAGATGATTGTTAAATCTGAAGGATAGTAAAATCTCCTCTACCATGTAGGAAATCACCTGTGTTAGGCCTCTTTCACACAACTATGGTCAGTGTATGGGTCAGTGAAAAGGGCTCGGATACCAATCAGACAGATATAGGGCCCGCTCCATATTTTGTGACTTTTCACTACAGCACAAACACAGCCACAAAAACTATGGGTGTATGTATGGGCATGTAGAAATACATGTGTCCGTACCTTGATCCACAATTGGGTCTGCAATTGAATAGTACAGTTGTGTGAAGGAGGCCTTATAATGGCACGTGCCAGATAGGGAAACCTATTACAGGTTATTCATTGGCGTCAGGAGCCTAACTTACCTGTTTGTCCACAGTCTAACACTAGCCTATAATATTACTGTTTCCTTCTGCTTCAGATGAGACTCATCTGCACTTATAATAAATTCCCTTCTTATCTTTTCTGATAATGCTTAGGATCATTCTCTAAAGTCATATAATTGTAATTATAACAATACATTGCAACCATATGGGGGTTATGTCTGAGTGACTACCAATTTGCTCATGGCTGGCAGCGAAGTTATGGTTATCACTGAAGTATAAAATATTGATACTATTTAATATATTGTTTATTGGACATTACACAGACATAACTATGGGAGTACCAGGCATAGTAGTTGCTATAGGTCTGAATCTGAAATGTAGCTAGAGATAACTATAGATGACGATATCTATAGATGACGTAACCCAAGAAGGAAAATGAGTGTAGATTTACAAGGAAGGTAGGAAACAACATAATGGACAGCGTAGAGATTAATAATAAATCATTCATGTTCTGATGACTTGAGGTTCCATTCTAGATATGGCTATGGAAGTTTCAAATATTAAGGATCATTAGATGAAAACAAAATGGTGGATAGGGAAGGTAGTGCTGTACAGGTATACCCGCTAAGTATATTGTACCACTAGAAAAGTCCATATTCTGTATATACCTACATACTGCAGACAATGAAAACATAAACAATCTATATCACTCACTGGTAACAAATATGCTCTGATATCACAGTAGCCTAATCTTAACACTGCTTTCAATGCATGCCTGGATTGCCACATGTGAAATGCTCACAAGAAGGGCTTGTGTCATATTACTCACCCAAACATATAGAGAGAAAGAAAGAGAGAGAGAGAGAGAGAGAGAGAGAGAGTAAAAAACAAGATTATCTATCTGACTTATAGAGTTGAAATTAATATATAATTTGTGAGTTACACATTTTTAGAAGCATCTTATGTTGCATCCTATTATTATTACACTCATGTGACATTATCATGTAGAAACCACCAGAACAAGAATATGCAGTGTCATTCTACTGTCATTTTACTATTCCAATTACATTGTACTTACATTCATTTTTCCTGCATTTACATCCAACATGCTAAATCATAGCATAGTTATATGACTAAGGCACAAGTCCAGCTCTTGCTATGCATTGTACGGGCACAAATGTTAATATTTTTGTTACATGTAAACGATCTGCACAATACACTTCACGTCACTTATAAAGCGTTCACATAGGTGTATAGCAGTTTACACAAGTCTCAGAAGCAAGTGAGTAGGGCTGCCATAGATCGACTGCATGGACGTAAAAGCAAATAACAGATTTTGTGGGGGGACCTTTTTCTTCGTCTTGCACCATTTATAAGTATATAGCTTGTGTTAAAAGACAGATGCTTGGCAAGGAACATACATATATTTATCAACAGTCTCTGCATGCAAAAACATATTTCTGCAATATATTAGCGTGGGACCATAACAATTATGCTCAGTATGATAGAGTTATGGCTGTGAATTATATAAAGACTAGTTGTCACTCATGTTGTGACTCAAAGAATTTTTTGGACAAAAAGTTTCTAATGGCGTTAGAGATATTACAGATATACTATCCCTTAGCCTGTATCTATCTATCTATCTATCTATCTATCTATCTATCTATCTAGCTATCTATCTATGATCTATCTATCTATCTATCTATCTATCTATCCATATATAATTTGTATCTATTTATGATAAAATACACACATTGTTCAAAAACATCTTTTTCAATGACACAACTAATGCTAATATTAATTCAATGTATTACAAATCTGCGTGTTCAGGACTTAGTTTATACTGCATAGCTGATTTTGATATTTGACACTTACTAAGGCCTGACATATAATATGTCGTTTTATAAAGAACAGCAGGTAAATCTGTTGAGTGACATATTCTACATTGACTTCTTACATTATTCTTCAAACATTTTTTATATGCCACATCTGTGAAATCTAGTTCCAAAGTCATAATCTTCAGTCTATACAAGACCATGGCTTACAGTGTACTGACAATAATGTTCAATTACACTGCACCATACACAGTGGGGGAAGATAAATGGTAAACTACTGGACAATGCCCAAATCTAGTTTCATATATAGTGTGCACAAACGGAAGTGAATGATACATAAATTCTCTTCAACTTTATGAACTATATTTAAACAGAGAAGCAACAACATAGCAGTCTTTAAATATTAATAAAGCTATACATGATCCTCTGCAAAGCCAAATAATGCCCAATTTATGATAAAAAATACCAAATTTCTAAATAGAAAATAGACTCTCTGTCTATAAAAGCAAATTAACGTGCGATTTACAGAAAAGTATGCGCCAATCAAAATACGGAGTTGTCCACAAATAGTATCAGAGTATGTTCACCTACATTAATAATGTTTATTTTTCATAAGCTCTTTTCCTTTGCACTTCAACAGTAGTAAAATATTTTACTTCATCGGCAAAACCGTGCCACGAAATCTCTGGGGCAACAGGGCCATGCCAATGCTGAAAGGTTTCAAATATCAAACTATGCTATTCTGTCAGGGTCTCTGCGATCAATTAGCACATTTCAATGACATGAAAGGTTACAGTCAGGCTCATTTATATCACATCCCTTGTGACAAAATGTGGTTTCAAGAGTGCACCGAGTCCTGAGAACCAATGCAGTGGAATAGAATTGTCTCTACCAAACTTCCAAAATGATAATCTTCTTTTATTTAGTTTTACACTCTTTTCACATTCAGAAACCATAATATAAGAAGAGCAGGGACCTCAACCAAGTGCCCTTTACAGCTTGTATTGATGGAAGGGGGTAATTATTTAGTCTATGAGCCTGTTCATCAGTGTTTTCTTAAAGCTACAGGATGAGATTTTGTTTCACTGAGAATGGAAAAAAATAACAAACTTATTATATGTAAATATAAAAAGAAGAGGTTCGAAAGGGCAATAAATCTGCTTAGTTCTACATTATCGAATTGCAATAAGATGCTATGCAACAGCAAATAACTACCATAGAGATAGCACTATAAAATAAACAGTATACTGAACCACAGTGGCTATTAATACAATAAAGTAAAATATGGAACAGTTATTGATATAAGAAGAGTCTGGAAATGTTTAGGCCTTTGGTACAGCATAATAAATACACTTGCTTCATAATATTAATAACTGTACAATGGCGTAAAAGAAAAGCAGTAAAGGCGAGGAAACAACAGTGGAAAGAGTCAAACAAATATATATATATATATATATATATATATATATATATATATATATATATATATATGTTTTGTACATGATATAATTTAAAATGCGAAGATCAGGCCACAAAGAGTGTGTAAATCATTAGTGCTATATCTGTAACATACATTTAGAAGCGCTAAAAAGCGCTAACTTTAAAATCTCTATAAATTCACTTAAAAAGACATTTCTAGGCAACAGCATGTTTTAATCTAGACATGAAATGGCCTCACAAAAACAATTATAGAAGCAGCTAGAACCTCACTTATTCTGCTTCATTGGGAAATCCTCCCTGTTTAGTTCTTCATGTTGCAATCTGAAATATTTACAACCAGACAGTGCCTAATTTTAGTTTTTAAGTGCTTTACCAGTTCTATGAAATACGATCAGCAGCTGCAACATAGAAGTATGCTGAATGCATCACAGCTATTCAGGCATCATGCAGAATGAGACAATCTCTCTCTGACGAACAGGCCATTCTGATCCCCAACATGAACCTTCAACATTTACTGACATTTGCACTTTATAGCTTCATTTCAATAAGGTGTTTAGAATGCAAAATATTTGACAGATTTCATTAGTACAGTGATCTGGAATTACTGCCACTATAAAAATAAATAACAATAGTAACCAGAATATGCATAAAGTTACTAACAATAATCATTTCCACCTTTTGTAATAATAATAATAATAATAATAATAGTTTATAGGTATAATTATAGATTATAGATATAATAATAGTTTTCTAACAGTAGAAAAATATCCTGCTAATATTAATTCTATTTGAACATTTATCATATAGAGCACATATTCAATGCTATATAAAAATATAAAAAAGTAAGGATGGATTAAGAATTGAATAGAATACATAATGTATGTACATGTGTGTAAAATGACGTTAAAAGACCACATAGTTTTAAACTGTACATATTGCTAACAAATAGGGTTATATAAACTATATTGATTAAAGTAAAGCAATATATTAATATAACAAAGAGTATTAAAGAAAACACTATAGCTTAGTTATGGCATACTATTTGCGGAAATCATAATTTTGCAATTAAAATAATTGCAATAATTAATTTTTCTCATAAACACACGCAAACACACACACACACAAACATATATATATATATATATATATATATATATATATATATATATATATATGATATATTAACCTAATGTAGCTGCTCACTGTCATCAATCATCAATGTGTTTCCTGCTACTTTTCAAAGGTCACACTTCTGTCTGTGGTTCTGTCCATGGCGGTTTGGAGAACTCTGTATCTAAGTTATCACACTCTGTTTATATACAGTGTAATTATATTAATAATATTTATGCTGTATGTTTTATTTTTATTTTGTATTATTATAAATAATATTATTGTCAATATTATTGTTAGAATTATATGTGCTGTATCTAAATATGGAAAACCCATTCCAAACCATTTTGACAGATATGGTTTTAAATAATGAAGGAAATAATGTACCCAGAAAATCTTGCCTAAAATTCTCTATTTGTATATTCTCAATAATGACATACAGTAGTGTTTATCTTATAGGTGAAAGTACAATGATGTGAACAAGGAGAAGTGTTAAGTGTTTAGGGCCGATGTGTGAAACTCAAGCTAAAGCATTTTTCCTGGGGTATCAGGTTTTCGAAGTGTTGAGAAAGACGGCTAGATCGGCAAACATATGGCCAAGAGCCCATTTGGTTTCAAAACAGAGAATCTTGTTGCCTTCACACTGATCAAATGCAAACACATACACACAGGCTCCACGTGGAACTGTCTCCATACCAAAACACAAGACCCAGCAGCATTGCATGGTGTCTCTATCAAGGAGGAGGATATATCAGACATATGGGAAAGAATCCATTAAACATTACAAAAAAAATTACATACACACACGTAGATAAGTATATATAAATAAATATATTTATATATATTTAATAATTGTAATTGCACCAAATTAAGCAATACATATATATATATATATATATATATATATATATATATATATCTTAAAAATTATTTATATGCACCTCTGTTAGTGACAAAGTTCATCAAATATATTTGAACCAAAACTAAAACTACACCCGTATAAAATTAAATGTATAAAGTATAAGTTCCATTAAATGATGTTAATCATATAGTGCTGTAGTAATATCCTAGACACCAAACACTGATAAAGCAGTATGGTAAAAAGCGGAGTGTTCCAACACTGTGATTAAAAAAAAAGGAGCATAGTAGGTAGAGATGACCACAAACAAACAGGACACCTCCCCCTAAAAGTTCCCTTCTTGACATTAGGAGTCTTCTTCCCAGACTTCTCTCACTGATTGATTCCTTAACCCACATACCACCCATAACTGATGATCTGATTGCAACCACCACATTTTCAGGTTTTCTTCTGTTGGAAAGGAACTAGGGTGAGATAGAATAACTCACCTTCTGTTACAATCCTGCTACCTTATCCTTGCTCCTCCTGACAGTTACTGGAGGTGGCTCCTTGAAGATCAAGTCACCACTACCAAGAGTGACTGTCCCCTACAGAAAAGTTTCAGATCACATAAGCAGTCAGAAGAGCAGCAGCTCCAATGCTCCTTCAGCAGCCCTTATGTACTCACTTCAAGAAGAATGCACAACATAAAGTAATCAGAAGGAGAGAGACAAGTCAAGGGTCTGGGCAGTGAGAATCCAAGTGAAATGCTGCTCAGCACAGAGGTGTTTCTGCTGGTGTTGAAGACTTTGAGCTCATGTTGGTCGGTAGAGAAGAGAGCTGCCCGTTGTCATTGGCTCCTTCTCTGTGTGTAGCATGTGTTTAAGTAGAGTAGTTCCTTCTGGTCAGCTCCACTCTGGTGTTTTTTCTTCCCACACAAGAGTCTGAGTGCAGCACACGGAGTACAAGTCCTCAGGAATTCTCTCACCCTCCTTCCCCCTTTCTGCTTCTCTTTCTACTGATAGTCTCTCACATTACCAGCCTGTGACAGTGCACAGCTCTCTGCCCTGCGATTTACACTGCTATATACTCTCCTGTGCTCACATCTGCAATCGTGTGATACCAAAAAAATCATCTTTTCTACATACGTTATGGTAGAGCTTTTACCTCTCTTTCTTCTCCACTAGATGCCAGTGCGTAAATGGAAATAAAATTCAGGCTAAAGTAAAATTCTGCAATACTATTCTTACAGAAATACCTTATTGTGCAACGTGTTGTAAAAGTTTAAACAATCACATAAAACTGTTACAAATGAATTGCTTGTAATGAAACCTATAACTCTTAAATGTGGCCTTTCATAGATGTAATGCTTATGCAACCAAGCGCAAACAAACACTGACAACTACAGAAAACACAACACAATACTCAATGTAGATAATAGTCAATGTGGTGTCCAATAATTGAAATTCAAAGTAAATATACATTGTCAATATATAAGTTGCATTTATTGTTTGTATTTTTTAATAATCTACCAATGTACTAAATGACAAATTAGCAACAGAAAGCAATGGGATACTATGGAAGGGAGAGTGTTTAGGTTCTACATCTCTTCTGCAACTGCTGAACTTGCCTGCTTGGCTGAAGTTGTGACCAACTGTCTCAGATGAATCTTTATATAGAGCCAAGACTCATGTGACCGGGCCTTAGCACTTCAGCTCACTGAGGCAGTCAAATGTGAAGCCTTTTTTTTTAGTTGACAAGCAGCTCACTCCTCTTTTATGATGGTGGGTGCAATTTCCCAAGGGGTCTGACCAGAGTCCCCGCAGACACAATATTGTATTGGAAGAAACAAGACAGCACTCCAATTGTGAAACCATTATCAGGAACTCATTGTGAAACCATTATTAACCATTATATAGTAGTTGAATCAGAATTGAGTATTTTCACCCAGTCTACTCTTTAAAAAAATGTAACATGTCAGAAAAGACTTCGGTTGGATATTAATCCATGGCTGTAAGAGAAACCTATTTTGACTTTCTTAGCGGCAAGTTAGAATATACTACATTGTACGCCCGTGTGTGTGTGTGTAAAAAAAATGTCGGTTTCATCAATTGCTCATTTTTGACATGAATCCATGTATATTTTCAGTCCTTTAATGTAGTAAGTGCATAGCTTCTAATACACTTTTGTAATTTTGCTGCTATCTGGAGAAATTTGAAATATTACAGTTTTTGTGAAGGAAGGCATTTTATATCTGGGATTTGTAGCCTTAAAGGAGCTCTATCATTGGGAAAAGTCATTTTTAGATAAGCACATCCTTGCATAGCCTTTAGAAAGTCTATTTCACACCTACCTTTTGTATGTACAGTTAGGGCCAGAAATATTTGGACAGTGACACAAGTTTTGTTATTTTAGCTGTTTACTAAAACATGTTCAGAAATACAATTATATATATAATATGGGCTGAAAGTGCACACTCCCAGCTGCAATATGAGAGTTTCCACATCCAAATCGGAGAAAGGGTTTAGGAATCATAGCTCTGTAATGCATAGCCTCCTCTTTTTCAAGGGACCAAAAGTAATTGGACAATGGACTCCAAGGGCTGCAATTAACTCTGAAGGCGTCTCCCTCGTAAACCTGTAATCAATGAAGTAGTTAAAAGGTCTGGGGTTGATTCCAGGTGTGTGGTTTTGCATTTGGAAGCTGTTGCTGTGACCAGACAACATGCGGTCAAAGGAACTCTCAATTGAGGTGAAGCAGAACATCCTGAGGCTGAAAAAAAAGAAAAAATCCATCAGAGAGATAGCAGACATGCTTGGAGTAGCAAAATCAACAGTCGGGTACATTCTAAGAAAAAAGGAATTGACTGGTGAGCTTGGGAACTCAAAAAGGCCTGGGCGTCCACGGATGACAACAGTGGTGGATGATCGCCGCATACTTTCTTTGGTCAAGAAGAACCCATTCACAACATCAACTGAAGTCCAGAACACTCTCAGTGAAGTAGGTGTATCTGTCTCTAAGTCAACAGTAAAGAGAAGACTCCATGAAAGTAAATACAAAGGGTTCACATCTAGATGCAAACCATTCATCAATTCCAAAAATAGACAGGCCAGAGTTAAATTTGCTGAAAAACACCTCAAGAAGCCAGCTCAGTTCTGGAAAAGTATTCTATGGACAGATAAGACAAAGATCAACCTGTACCAGAATGATGGGAAGAAAAAAGTTTGGCGAAGAAAGGGAACGGCACATGATCCAAGGCACACCACATCCTCTGTAAAACATGGTGGAGGCAATGTGATGCATTGTCCACAGCTCTACGGGAAAAGGTAGATCCATAAGGCAGCCTAAACATTAAAGTATACATATATAGGTTTGGGTTTTTTTTGTTTTGTTTTTACAGATGTGCTCTTCTTTATGTTCACTTTTGACAACCCAAGTCCAGATATGCATCTCCAGTATTTATGGCCAGTTTTTAAGGAATATTGTTTTGTGAAATTGTATCACAAAGTGCTATGCAGTAAGTGTCTATATGCAGCCAACTCATGGTTGTGTTGTGACTTGAAGTCTTTCAAGAATTTTGAAAGTATTTAGAGATATTATATAGAATTGGTTTCATTAGAAATTGGAGTTGTTAACCAAATTCTTGCTAAGTTAAGGCTGGACACATCTGTAAATACATACATTTGTAAAACATTTCTTAGACATACAGCCAAGCAATCCATTAGTTAGGTAATCCATTAGTCAGTGGCTCTTGAATGGTATTGCATTATAAGACATTTATGTCCATATGTTAACCTATCCTACAATTAACAGTTAATGTTACTGCAAGCTGTACAGAACTGACATATAAGACATAACCAGAATTACTTAATGTAACTATGGCTACTACCACAGAACACTACTTAGACACTTTAAAACACTCATTAGCTTTACTTAGCATTGGACACGAACATTTATTTTAATTAAAATGTACTTTAATGCATTATTAGCTTACCAATTTATTCTTAGATATGTCTATAGAGTAAAGTGTAGAAATGTGTATGTGTAAAGTGTAGAAATAGTGAGCGTCTAAATAATGCCAAGGAATTATTTGTAAGCTTATACAGATTTATAATACTGTGCACAAGTCATTGACCACCAATTTTATCATTTCATTTCCAGTCAAAATCACCATTGTTTCTAGATCACAATGTAAAAATTCTTCACAGATCTGTAGGGATGTTTTTCCTTGCATCTTGTAAGTACTTCCAAACCCCAGTCCTAGGTATTGGTTGACTTGGCTACTTCTTATGATCCAAGTAATCCCAAATACTGTATGGACATTTCCTGTTGATCAGATCTAGCTCTGAGATGATTGATCCATGGTTCTAAAAATATCACAAGTACATTTTAATATTTACAGCAATGGGCTGACGGATGTAGCTGTAGAATTTTTTTCTAATTAGAGGTATTCCAAAGAAAATTAAAACTTTTGCAAACAGTTTGGAATTTCTCTACAAAAACTGTCTAAATTTAAATCAAACTAAGACTACATGCAGATTACCATTTTTCATAGCCGTCTTGCATAGAGATGAGCGAACACTGTTCGGATCAGCTGATCCAAACAGAACGTTCCCATAGAAATTAATGGAAGCACCTGTGACGGTGACTTTGCCGGCGGCCGGCCGGCGTCACAGGTGCTTCCATTCATTTCTATGGGAGCGTTTTCACAGATCCCCCATACATTTCAGTGTATGGAGGGATCATTTAAAACAATCAAAAGTAGGACATGACCCATATTTTGATAGTCCGTGACAACGGACCCTCAAAATAACTGTTATGTGAATAGCCCCCATTCCCTGACCTTACATTTAATGCTGCAATGAGGTCCTAGCTTTGGCTCAGTGTGGCCTCAGCCTAAGATGGTCTGTTTTTCAAGACCACAATAGAAATCCTTACTTGTGGATAGCAGAACTAGCCCTCTTATCTATCCATTTAGATTACTTTTCACCTGTTGACTGCATGTTTATTTTTACTATATTAGTTTGAAGTATGACTATGTCCAAGAAGGGACAGAAGCAACATGATAAAATGACAATTTTTATTAAGTGATAATAAATATGAAAACATAAATTACACATAAACAACAGGGGGTAAATGCTTCACAAAAAGGCGGGTGGTGTGTGGTAATAAATAGTATATAGGTCTAGGGTGAAAAAAGTATGTATATCACAGTCAAATAATAAGGGTTCACATGTTGTTGCAAGTGTGGCAGTTCCTGAGCAGATATAAATATCCCTTAGGTAAGAATGCACAACAGAGAGACATATGTGAAAATTATATACATAGAAGGTAAAGAACCAACCCCAAGACCATAGTTATAATGTAAAGCACCTACCACCCGTACCATGCCCCGACACGCGTTTCGCCCAACGGCTTCGTCAGGGGGACGAAGGTAAAAAAAATGACATTACTTATAACCTTATTTCTAGCACCATCATATGAAGTCAAACTGCAACTTAACTTAAGCCTTGGCAATGTTTCTAGAAAACCTAGAAGCTTACGCCAGGAAAAAAGGTACACGATGTTATGCCTAGTGCATTGGTGGCTGAGCATGACACTGGGAAGACCATCAAAGAGATAATTCACGTATATATTCTCTACACTCTCAGGAGCTAAACTAGTGAGGACACAGAAGCCAAGAAGTTTCTGTAGCTGCGTACAGTTTCTAACTTGTCACCTCAGAGGCAGTCACAGATGTGAGGAAAGTCCTCAGGTCTGTCTCTAGTAAATGCTAATTTGGGCAGATTCTAGTAATAGCTTCCTATGCATATTTCAATACACAATAAGAAGTCACATAGAGGTTTAATATTAAGTTATTAATAGCTAAACAATTTAATTGAATAATCAAAATACTTATTTGGACTGAAATGTTAAAAAAAAGATACAATACATATACCACACAATAATCCCCACATATTTGGTATCCTCATAACCATAACCATCTATATTAGGACTGTAAAACTCATTTTCATCAAGGACCACAGCATTATGTTTGCCTTCAAATGGTCATTTTTAATTGTGAGACTGTATAAAATTTATAGACTATTGCAATCTAGTGTCGGGAAGTGCAATGCAGTCACAGATGTATTTATTGAGGCTCTTGACCTTTCATATGCGCTTCTTGAAGGTGCTTCTCTGGATTTCATATAAAAACTGAGACACAGGGTGTAAACAGGCAGAAGTTACACAAGATGTATTATGCACTAAATGGAAGTGTCCCAGCAGGCTTTCTATGATGTTGTCAGGGGCGTAACTACCGTGGTAGCAGCAGTAGCAGCTGCCACAGGGCCCGGGCCATTAGGGGGCCCGGTGACAGCCGCTACCACTGCGGTTTTTTTTTTGTTTTTTTTTAAAAGTCCGTTACGGGCCCCATTCACTTGCCGATCCTGGCTGGGCGGGATCGGCAAGTGACACTGCGGGGCCCACAGAGGCTATCATTATACTCGGGGGTCTTTGCAGACCCCCGAGTATAATGATCGGCGCACCGGGAGGGGTAAGGTAACATAAAAAACAGTGTTACTTACCTCTCCGCGATCCTGCCAGGCCTCCGTCATTCGTGTCTGACGTCACATGACCCAGGCCAGCTTCCCGGGTCATGTGACGTCTGACGTCATTAAAGCTGGACAAGAGCGGACAGGACAGCCGACAGGAACAGGTAAGCAACTCTCTGTTCTTTTAATGGTTTTAATCCCCCGGGTCTCCGATTATTATACTCTGGGGTCTTTTCAGACCCCAGAGTATAAATGTTTATAGGTGTCCACAGTGGGACATATGGGGACACTATGGGGGATAATACTGTGTGTGCAGGGGCACTATAGGGGTTAATACTGTGTGTACATTGGACACTATAGGGGTTAATAATACTGTGTGCATTGGACACTATAGGGGTTAATAATACTGTGTGCATTGGACACTATAGGGGTTAATACTGTGTGTGCATTGGACACTATAGGGGTTAATACTGTGTGTGCATTGGACACTATAGGGGTTAATACTGTGTGTGCATTGGACACTATAGGGGTTAATAATACTGTGTGTGCAGGGGACACTATAGGGGTTAATACTGTGTGTGCATTGGACACTATAGGGGTTAATAATACTGTGTGTGCAGGGGACACTAGGGGTAAATACTGTGTGTGCAGGGGACACTAGGGGTAAATACTGTGTGTGCAGGGGACACTATGGGGGATAATACTGTGTGCATTGGACACTATAGGGGTTAATACTGTGTGCATTGGACACTATAGGGGTTAATACTGTGTGTGCAGGGGACACTATTGGGGATAATACTGTGTGCAGGGCTTACTAAGGGACATAATAGAGTGCGGAGGAGGGGGTCAGTCGAGGTCTTCAGCATCGGTTTGGGGAGGGGGGGCCCCATGTCAAAAGTTCGCCACGGGGCCCCGCCATTCCTAGTTACGCCACTGGATGTTGTGGTGTGGTCAGTAAAAGAACAAGATGTACTTTAGAATTAGGTTAGATGATGGCTAGCTTTCATTTCTTTGGCAGCAAGATGGTGCCTGGGTAGGGCTGTCTGAGCTGTGCTACAATCTATGAGCTGCTGAGCAGAGTGGTGTGAAAATGCATGCCAGATCTCAAAATCCAAGATGGCACCTGCTCCTGCATTGCCACTGCCCCTACTGTCAAGAACTGGCTGTGTCCTCTGGGGAAAGTGTAGAACCAATGCTTCTGTGACCGGACCTCTTGGGCCACATACTGCAGGCCTTCAGTTTAACATGTGATCTATACTAGTAAATTGGTTATAAACTGAATCATAGCACTGATTAGAGGATTTTAGATTCTACAGTTTCCAAATATGCCTCTGTTATTCAACTTTGGAGACCCATTTTTATGTAAATTGAAGTTATATTCATATGCTAAGAGTAAAAAAGAGATGTATCCCGGAATTCAAAACTGAGACCAAAGTTTAGGCAAGTTAAAGGGGTTGTCATAAATTCTACCTATAAATTAAACTCCCTCCCCCCACCTAAATTCTAATGAACATCAATAAAAAAATGTATAATTACCTATATACCTGGGTCAGTCATGTGACCGCCCCAAGGACACTTTCTGATAATCCGGTGATGTTCTGTTTCACCGCTTCCAAAACGGAACGTCACCAGTACTCCCCCCCCCCCACACACCATCCCCATCAATACTTATGAGTCTTCCTGTGTCTGTGATGGGTCCTCCTCACCTCCTCTCTTCTAGCATCTGCACAGTCTGGAGATGAGTTCAAGACATGCGCTCAGTAAAGAGGAGAGGATGCGCCGTTTCCCACATTGGAAGCTAGGTACCCTGTTTCCCCGAAAATAAGACACCCCCCCTTCACCTTCTGGATCACATACAACCAGCAGTCATGCCGGCGCTCCGCTAAGGAAGCATCAGCATGACTGCCGATTGTTCCCCGTTCCAGCCGCTGCATAAGACATCCCCCGAAAATAAGAAAGGTCATATATTTCGTTAGATAATTAATTATAAGAGACTGTCTTATTTTCGGGGAAACAGTGTAAGTATGATGCTATGGGACTGAGGGGGGTTATCAGTGAGCAGGATAGCCTAGGTTAGCATAGCTAGAGAGGCGTGGCTACTAGTGGTCAGGATATCTTAGTGTAGTTTACTTAGGGAGACCGGGAGGGCTGTGTAACACAGTGAGGGAAGAGTGGAGAGCAGTGATCGGGAGGTAGCATGGAAGGTACACAGAAAGTTACATAGTAGGAAGCTACACATTAAACAAATTCAGAACATAGCACATACACCTAGAAATCACTCAAAACACTGCTAAAAGTATATGGGTGCAATTTTAACCCATTAATAACAATAACAGAACATTTTTTGCCAGGAAAACCCCTTTAAGGCATCCTCAAAGCACTTTTCCTTTGATTGACATTTATATTCATATGCCAATTTACATAAAAATGGGGCCCCAAGCAGAATAACAGAGGTACATTTGGAAACAGTAGTGAAACGTCTACACAGTACTATGATTAGGTTTATAACCAATTTACTGCTTACAGACTCCATTGACAACTGTAGGCCGTGTCTTGTGTTTAGGAAATAATATTTTATATTGACTATACATTTAATTTTACTATATGATTACATCCCTAAAATACTGAGCTTTCACTTCACTTATGTGAATAGTGGATCATGGAAACAAAAACAGCAGGAACTCAGGAATTTACATTAAAGTTACCTCTCCTAAATTCAGTATATGTATATATTATATTGAAATGTTTGTGGTTAGTACATTGATATTTTAATGTTATTTTCTGACAACAAGGTCCGGATTCATAATTCTAAAATATTAACTCATATATTACAGTAAATGTAGATGTGAAACTACTATCAAGTAAATGTGGGTTTACAATAGCTGTGAGGATTTCACTAATAGTATCAAAGTTACAGGCAATGTAAATCGACATCAAATGATAAATTGATAATAATTATACACATAGTCTTGAGTGCAGTGGTATAAGTACCGCTACGTCTGCTACAGGGCCAGCAACCATAGAAGGCCGGGTAGGCCGCCGCTGCTTTTTTTTTTTTTTTTTTATAAACTGTTACTTGTTGGAGAGACACATAACAATACCGGCATAACCCATGTCTGTGATGTAATTGAAGAATGGCAAAAACAGCAGGGAGGCAGCACCAGAGCGCAGGAGAGGTGAGTAACACTGTTTTTTATGTTTGTCACCTCCCCCCTCAGAACTTAGAACTTAGTATTACACACAAAAATCCTACAAGGCCAAACTTCCAAGCAGTAAAAGGACGCGGGTCTCTGCACCCAGAATACTATGCTTGGAAATATGTGCTCAAGATAGTATAGAGGCAGCAAGGTAAGCTGAATGGACCAGGACTCAGATAAATGCAGCAATTTCTGTCAGACAGATCACTTCAGGAACTACTGGAAACTGGAATTTAAAGGGGTATTCCCACCTCACATACTCATCAGTCTTTACTGCTGTAAAATCTTATTTCTTCCTGGTTTCTTGCATCATTTGGTGGGCGGGGTTTCACATGCAACCTGCCATTTAGCTCCGCCCCAAATTCATGTGTAACTCCGCCCACCCATATTGGACTATGACGTACAGGCAGCAGCAACTCCATTCTGTGTTACAT
Organism: Leptodactylus fuscus; assembly: GCF_031893055.1. NCBI lineage: Eukaryota > Metazoa > Chordata > Amphibia > Anura > Leptodactylidae > Leptodactylus > Leptodactylus fuscus. The sequence continues at coordinate 91,539,795 of NC_134267.1, forward strand.
ACAGAGACTGCCTGTCTCTGCCATAATGAACACAATTGTATTAGCTAGCCTGATAACTGGGAGAACAGAAGAAATGAAAGCAGCTCCTCTCCCCTATCTGCTAACAGGAAGCTAGGTCACATGGTGTAGACACAGGAATAGCTAGATACACAGGCTCGCTCCCTGCACTTAGCCCCTCCTCCCTCCCCCCTGACAGCAGGCAGATACATCACTTCACTCATGAGCAGCTAAGTCAGGGCTGTGGCCACAAAGAATTGAATAAAGTAATATAGTGGACAAACAAAGCAGTTTTGCTGAAGCAGTGTATTTAGGAAAAGTCTTAAATCCACATTAACAAGCAGTATAGATAGGATCCTTATGATGGGACAACCCCTTTAAGACCGGCAACTGACAGCATGCAAAGCGTAGTTGTATAGCCAGGAGCAGGAGTAGCCAGAAAGGTAATTGGATAGCAGCGCTCTGAACTGCCAACAGCCAGTAATGAGTTCTCAGCACTGCAGAGAGACTTAACCCCTTCAGAGGCAAAGACACACTAAAGCTCTCTCCGGCAATGTAACTCATCACGCGATCCATGCATGAGGGCTATCGCAGAGACTGCATGCCCGGTATAAACATTCCCCTGCAGTGCGTCAGATGATTCACATACCGAATGTCGTTCATACACTCCATGCCTGAACCTAACAGGCTGAGACTGTGAAGACTGGGTCATAACAATGGGGTTTTATACTGTGTGAGGGCAAGGAAAGGGGGCACTATGCTTTGGAGGGGCCAAGTCAAAAGTTTACTATGGGGCCCAGTCATTGCTAGTTACACATTGTATCAGTGCTATAATTGCAAAGGTATATCAATAAGACCAAATTATTAAGGAAATATGAATATATAAAGCAAAGGTATGACTATAATCACCATATTTAGTTTGCCAACAATGATTCAAAATGAAGACTTTATTTTATTTAGAGTGTAACTAAACATTAAAATTCTTGAGAAATGATGGAAACATTTTTATGTAAAGACACAGATAACACAGAATGCATTTTCTACAAGCATGTGTGTATTATCTGACCTGCATAAGTATTGTGGTACTTCACAGTTCAGCGAGCTATATTCAGCAAGCAGGGAGGGGAAGAGAGAGAAATACAGGTTGTGAGTAAAAGAGAGAACTGCTGAAACAAGGAGATGGGAAAACCCTTTTAAGTATTTTTCGGGCATCAGATTTAACATTTTTTCATAATCATATTTCTAGAGCAATGTATATAGTTATCATTTAAATCAGCTGAATTTAGCCTTGTTTTTTTTTTTTTCTTGGTATGACCCCAGTGTGCTCATCACATGACCATGGACCGTAAATCACATGACCATGGTCAGAGTTTTATCCACTAGAAGTAACAGAATGAATGACAGAAAGCAGAGATCTAGAAAACTGTGAGGAATGGATACAGAAAGTATATTGGAAAATTGTATATCTTTTTATTGTACATTTGTTTGTCAATATTGGTCTGAAAGTGGCCAACCCCTTTAAAGTTGGAGACTAGGCAGATGACTGGACACAGATTGCTGTTTACCGAACACACATTCATTTATAGATGATTACTAGAGATCAGCGAACACTGTTCGATCGATTACATATTCGATTGAATATCAGGCCGTTCGAGGCATTCAATTACAATTGAATACCACGAGGCAAACGCAGTAATAATTCGTATCCCCTCCCACCTTCCCTGGTGTGTTTTTGCACCAATAACTGCGCAGGGGAGGTGGGACAGGAATTACGACAATGGAGGCAGTGAAAAAAAATCGGAAAAAGTAATTGGCTGGCTAAATCAGATAACCTCCAATTTAGACGAATGGTGGATTTAACATTCGACTAATTTGGGACTGTGAACTATATGACTGTGAGACAGGGACAGATCTACAGGCAGGGTTAGCTAGGGATCACCATTATTTAGGTGGGAATGTTACTCACCCAGCTCTTTGGGGCTCTATCTGGTCGGATACTTGATGCCCCCAGACATGCTTCCCCTGCTGTCCCAGTTGCATTCCAGGGTGTTGGCATCATTTCCTGGGGTGTGATAGTGGACTTGGTGACTCTCCTGAGTCAAATGGTAGGATCCCCTGTAGCGAACCATTTTCTCCCATAGACTATAATGGGGTTCGATATTTGTTCGAATAGTTAAATATTGAGCGGCTATTCGAAACGAATATCGAATATCGAACATTTTACTGTTCGTTCATCTCTAATGATTACTGATGTTGGTGTGGAGGAGGACAAAGAGATGCAAATTATAATGATAATGACGATGATGATGTTCTAAGTGTGGACGAGGCCTGCCTAAGAAGAGGAGGAGGAATAGAATGATCCTGTTCACTTGGTGCTACTGCCAATTCTATTTTACCATAACACTTGGTGACACCGTTTCATGTGAATATGGAGAAAGTGATAGTAATATGTACAGTCCTATGAAAAAGTTTGGGCACCCCTATTAATCTTAATCATTTTTAGTTCTAAATATTTTGGTATTTGCAACAGCCATTTCAGTTTGATATATCTAATAACTGATGGACACAGTAATATTTCAGGATTGAAATGAGGTTTATTGTACTAAGAGAAAATGTGCAATATGCATTAAACCAAAATTTGACCGGTGCAAAAGTATGGGCACCTCAACAGAAAAGTGACATTAATATTTAGTAGATCCTCCTTTTGCAAAGATAACAGCCTCTAGTCGCTTCCTGTAGCTTTAAATCAGTTCCTGGATCCTGGATAAAGGTATTTTGGACAAACAATTCAAGTTCAGTTAAGTTAGATGGTCGCCGAGCATGGACAGCCCGCTTCAAATCATCCCACAGATGTTCAATGATATTCAGGTCTGGGGACTGGGATGGCCATTCCAGAACATTGTAATTGTTCCTCTGCATGAATGCCTGAGTTGATTTGGAGCAGTGTTTTGGATCATTGTCTTGCTGAAATATCCATCCCTGGCGTAACTTCAACTTCGTCACTGATTCTTGAACATTATTCTCAAGAATCTGCTGATACTGAGTGGAATCCATGCGACCCTCAACTTTAACAAGATTCCCGGTGCCGGCATTGGCCACACAGCCCCAAAGCATGATGGAACCTCCACCAAATTTTACAGTGGGTAGCAAGTGTTTTTCTTGGAATGCTGTTTCTTTTTGGACGCCATGCATAACGCCTTTTTTTTATAACCAAACAACTCAATCTTTGTTTCCAAAATGAAGTTGGCTTCTCCAAATGTGCTTTTGCATACCTCAGGCAACTCTATTTGTGGCGTACGTGCAAAAACGGCTTCTTTCTCATCACTCTCCCATACAGCTTCTCCTTGTGCAAAGTGCGCTGTATTGTTGACTGATGCACAGTGACACCATCTGCAGCAAGATGATGCTGCAGCTCTTTGGAGGTGGTCTGTGGATTGTCCTTGACTGTTCTCACCATTCTTCTTCTCTGCCTTTCTGATATTTTTCTTGGCCTGCCACTTCTGGGCTTAACAAGAACTGTCCCTGTGGTCTTCCATTTCCTTACTATGTTCCTCACAGTGGAAACTGACAGGTTAAATCTCTGAGACAACGTTTTGTATCCTTCCCCTGAACAACTATGTTGAACAATCTTTGTTTTCAGATCATTTGAGAGCGGGCTGTCCATGTTCGGCGACCATCTAACTTAACTGAACTTGAATTGTTTTGTAGAAAGAAATGGTCCAAAATACCTTCATCCAGGAACTGATTAAAAGCTACAGGAAGCGACTAGAGGCTGTTATCTTTGCAAAAGGAGGATGTACTAAATATTAATGTCACTTTTCTGTTGAGGTGCCCATACTTTTGCACCGGTCAAATTTTGGTGTAATGCATATTGCGCATTTTCTGTTAGTACAATAAACCTCATTTCAATCCTGAAATATTACTGTGTCCATCAGTTATTAGATATATCAAACTGAAATGGCTGTTGCAAACACCAAAATATTTAGAACTAAAAAGGATTAAGATTAATAGGGGTGCCCAAACTTTTTCATAGGACTGTATGTCTATGAGAAAATACGTAGATGTTACACAGTGGATAAAAACTGCTTGTTTAACCACAGTCGCTGTTTTACCTCTGCTTTGCATTGTCACTTTTTTTTACAGTTTTCAACATTAAACATATTTCAAAAAGTAGCCTGTTTATGAGTAAGTAAGCCTGTTTTTTTCATATCCATATAGCAATTTAGCAGTTTAGCCAAGTTTATACAACATTTAGCCCATTTAAAAAAAAAATTGCGAATTCAATCGAAAAAAAAAATGGATTAAAAAAGCCAACCAATGGGATACTTACTTCACGATTGCCATCTCCACTGCGTGTCTTCTCTGATACAAGTACATTAGCTGTAAAACTGCATGGCAGCATTTCACATGAAACAGATGACATGAAGGAGGGGAAATAGAAGCAATGTCTCTGTTCAAGTTGGGGGCAGTAAGTGGTCCAGCAAGAAGGAACCAGAACAGCCATGTTGGAGCAGTGGTCCAACATGGTGCCTAAATTTGTTCCTAAATGCAAAAAAAACCAGCCCTCATACACTTATGTCAATAGAAGAAACCTTTCTGCACTTTTTATGTTGTAGCTGGGCATTGGCTGGAATTGTTAATATTTTGTGGCCAGCACCCTCTTCCTCTGATGTAACCTTGAACAGTATCATTATTGGCAATTGCAATGTTCTAGACACCAATATTTTCTGACTCATTTTTGCCATGAGATTCTTGCACACCCTATTAATTCCTGCCTCAAGATTTTCCTCTAGTGCACCTACCAACAGTTGCCAGTATCCCTTCCCTGCCACTACTATCTCCAATACCAACAGTCATGTTTTCCACCTCTACCTCTTCCACATCCAAGAGTGCTTACTGTTCTTATCCAACTCATCAAGAAGAGGAAGAAGAAAACTAGTAGAAATATCTTTCTCAGCATGTACCACATCACTACTATGGGATGAAGGAGACATGGGTGGCAGTGCAGAAAGATTGCTTCTATTGACATAAGGCTGTTTTTTGCATTTTTTTTTTTTTTTTTTTTTTATAAATATTTACTGCAAACCAATACTTAAAAAAATGAGATTAGGTACTCAAAGTGACCTGACCATTCAAAGTTGTGCTACACACTGTAGCACAATCAGACAAGATTGGATAAGTGAATGCAGTTTTCAGTTTCAAGTTTTTGGTTTAGATGTTTTTTTTTTCTTTTACAAAAAACTGTGCCACTGCCAGTGCAATTTTGACATTGTAATAAAAAAAATATATATATTGATAAGGCTTAAGAAAGCTCTATTTAATTAAAGTGTGTGACAACCCTTTGAGACACCATGAGAGACGTCTCCAATAGAGATGAGCGAACACTAAAATGTTCGGGGTTCGAAATCCGATTCGAACAGCCGCACACTGTTCGACTGTTCGAACGGGTTTCAAACCCCATTATAGCCTATGGGGGGAAATGCTCGTTTCAGGGGTACGCAACATTCGATCAAATTCTACTTACCAAGTCCATGAGTGAGGGTCGGGCTGGATTCTTCTCCCTGCGCAGCGTCCCCGCGTCCTCTTCCGGCCTTGGCCTTGAATTCACTTTGCTAGGCATCGGGCCTGGGCAGAGCCGACTGCGCATGCCTGCACTACAAGTGGACATGCGCAGTCGGCTCTGTCCAGGCCCGATGCCTGGCAGAATGAATTCAGAGCCGGAAGAGGACGCGGGAGTGCTGCGCAGGGAGAAGACTTCTAAAGGTAGGAGAAGAACCAGCGTTGATTGGCAATGTATAGCATTCTGCCAATCAACACTGGTTCTGCATCGAATCTTAACTTCGAACAGCTAGTAGTACTCGATCGAGTACGAGTATTTCGAATACCGTATTATTCGATCGAATACCTACTTGATCGAGTACTACTCGCTCATCTCTAGTCTCCAACACTGCAAAAGGTAACTATACATTTATAACTAACTTGAAAGTAAGAGGTTGTTTTACAAAGACAATGTCTCTCTAAATAAGTCAGCCCAGTGGTCAGCTAATCGCCACAGGTTTTGTTTCTCTAACACCTAGTGGTTGGATGTTTCATTGGGGGTAGTTCTGGATTACTTAAAATTTCCCTGAGCAGTTGCTAAAGCATTCCAACCAGTGGCGTAACTACCGTGGTAGCAGCAGTAGCAGCTGCCACAGGGCCCGGGCCATTAGGGGGCCCGGTGACAGCCGCTACCGCTGCGGTTTTTTTTCAATAGGCAGTTACGGGCCCTATTCACTTGCCGATCCTGGCTGGGCCGGGATCGGCAAGTGACACCGCGGGCCCCACAAGGGCTATCATTATACTCGGGGGTCTTTGCAGACCCCCGAGTATAATGATCGGCGGACCGGAGAGGTAAGGGAACATAAAAAACTGTTACTTACCTCTCCGTGATCCTGCCAGGCCTCCGTCCTACTGCTGTCTGACGTCTCTGACGTCGCATGAACCCGGCATGCTTCCCAGGTCATGTGACGTCCGACGTCATTAACGAAGGACGTGAGCACAGGAGGACAGCACAGCACAGGAGCCGGGGAACAGGTAAGAAGCAACAGTGGTTTTTTTTTTTTTTTATGTTTTTATTTCCCGGGTCTCCGATTATTATACTCTGGGGTCTGAAAAGACCCCAGAGTATAATAATTGTTTATGGGTGTCCACAGAGGAACATAATACTGTGTGCAGGGGCCACTATTGGGGTTAATACTGTGTGTGCAGGGGCCACTATTGGGGTTAATACTGTGTGTGCAGGGGCCACTATTGGGGTTAATACTGTGTGTGCAGGGGCCACTATTGGGGTTAATACTGTGTGTGCAGGGGCCACTATTGGGGTTAATACTGTGTGTGCAGGGGCCACTATTGGGGTTAATACTGTGTGTGCAGGGGCCACTATTGGGGTTAATACTGTGTGTGCAGGGGCCACTATTGGGGTTAATACTGTTTGTGCAGGGGCCACTATTGGGGTTAATACTGTGTGTGCAGGGGCCACTATTGGGGTTAATACTGTGTGCAGGGGCAAGTAAGGGACATAATAGAGTGCGGAGGAGGGGGTCGGTCGAGGTCTTCGGCGTCAGTTGGGATGGGGGGGGGCCCATGTCAAAAGTTCGCCATGGGGCCCCGCCATTCCTAGTTACGCCACTGATTCCAACATAAGGCTGACCATGAAATATATGGATGCACATGGTTTGCCAGAGCTCTTCTTTGCTAGTATCACATCACTTTGACAGAAAGGTGGCAACAGGGGTTCCCTCTTCAGTAAATAACCTTTTAATCACTGCATTCTTGTAACAATCAATTGCAATCATATTTATTGTTTAATAAAAAAATGTATAATGTGTATATATACTGTATAAACAAAATATTCTAAAAATACAAAACGTTAAGTGGTGAAGAATTCAGCCAGATGAAATATCCACTGTATTTATAGATGTCAATTCACAGTGTCTGTGTTGTGCATTTCTTCATGTGTCTAGTTACCCCTTTAGGATATGAGCTAATACCACAACAGTCCCACAGTAGTTTTCACTCTCAATGGATTCTTTTACTTGTCAAGTAGAGCAACGATGGCTTTAAACCAAGTTCCCAAAGGTGAAAGTACAACTGCAGCTATTCAATGTATCATTTCCTTTCTGAGAGATCATTTCCTCTTGGCACCAAGACCTTTGCTTTTGTCTTTCAACAAAAATGTTATTTAATCTCTGTGCATGGTCAAACATAATGGATCATGAGATTTAATAATTTTTCTCCATTGTTTTTTTTTCCTAAAATAAACTATTTGCTTCCATTAAACGTGGCTTTGGCTATACATTTCCAAGCAATATTTTAATGCCACTCTGCAAATAAAAATAAAACACTTAATTGCTGGAATATTATATTTACAATAACTGGAAGCCTTAAAAATAATAAGCTGAAAATAACGCTACGATATTTCTGCTTAGATTTATACTGAGTAATAAACAGACAGTACACGTGTGTTGGTAAAATATTCTAATATAGTGAAGGTGTGTTTGCGATTTAACAGAAAATGCACACTTTTATTAAACCACTAAGTCAGCATATCCATAATGTTATCAGCAACAAAGAAACCAACTCCGGTATTGGGGATCTTTGCTATCACTTGACTGCATGAATTGCCTAGCCCACCTAGGTTGTTACTTTCTTGGTTATTTTAAAATATAAAGGTCCTAGATTTATGGGATATCTTATTTATGCCTGAGTCATAGGGTGTGTCAAGCAAGACCAGCAATTGAGTCATTTACTGCTCTAGTGTGAACGTTATATCACAGTAAATAGGCTGTCTAGGATTATAGATATAATTATAATTTATTCCCAGTAGTAGCGCCACTTCGGTTCATAGGTTGTCTCTGATCAGTATCTGTCAGCTCTGTCCCTCTTAAGCCATTATTTGGATTCAGACCTCACACTTCTACAACAAATGGTGTTTTACAGTCAATAAGATGAGATAATCCTTTAATAGTCCCACCATGGGGAAATTCAATGTGTTACAGCAGCATGGATAATACAGTAATATATTACAAGAAAGAATACATACAAGCTCATAACAGATAGAAAAAGATACTAGGAATCATAGCAACTAAAAAGAAAGGAAGAATTCAGGATCATTTAGTTCTCTGTATGGAGTGATTTTTGCTTAGCCTGATGCTGATTATACAAATATAGTCAAACTAGAGAAGCACCAACTTCAAGAGGTACTGTAGTAATAAGAAACACTATAATAACATAAGTGAATGAAACGTAGTTTAAACTATAGCACAGGATAGTAAATTGCTGATTTTGACTTGTTTTCCCTCCTTTGCTAATTTACAATCATTTCAGTTTTTTCATCTTCCCTTTCATAACCATTTTCATTCTCCATTGACCTAACTGTATGAGGGATGTTTTGGCACAAACTTAAGCACATGACCTTATAGGTTAAGCCATGGCCCACCCCCTTGTTAGGTGAGCCTCAAAAGGTTTGGCAAATACTGAATGTGGTACAGAGCATGTACATCACAATTCTGGTGCATTTTTATTGGTATGTAACCATATTTAACCACAATCGACTTGAGGTGAACACATTTGTTTCTAAGTGGCCTTCGATTTTAAAACAGGGAATCAGAAGTTGCCTTCAGATAAGGAGTAATTGAGTCTGCAGCAGTAATGGATGGAGAAATGGATGAAACTTTAATAATTGTGTAACATCTTTGCCCATCTTTCGGCTGCATGCTGCGGCACAGGAGATGTGTCCGTCTGTGATTTTTTTCTTGTATTGTCTGAACACTGTCCTTTTCCTACCTTGGTAAATGATTTTCCACCACACCTATTTCCTTCACTTTGGTTTCCCTCTGCTCCACTAATAGTTAATGTCAGACTTCCCTGTGTGATTGACAGCCTGCCTTCCTATCAAGTTCAAGGTGGGTTCTTTCTCCCTATTTATTGTTGGCTCGCATTCACATTGGTGGTTGCTATTGCCTGCTTGCTGGCGTTTTTCTAGCTGTTGTTACTTGTATTCTATTCTTGACCTCTGGCTCACTCTTTGACAATTCTCTTGGATTTGATTCTGTACTGCATTGCTCGACTGTTACCGGACCCTTGGCTAGCTGACCTCCCTTTGTTGTCGTTTGTCTTGTCTGCGTTCTGTGTTGGCACATATATAGGAAGGGCCCGTTGACCAGTTGTCGCCTATTGCTTAGGATAGGACCGGCAAGCAGGAAAGGACAGTGGGGGGATTCAGCTTTGGGCTTATTGTCTATTGTGCCACTCACCCCAGGGTTCACCAGCAGCTACTGGGGAATTGCTGCTCTAGCAATTCCTTTACAAAATGTCTGCAAAATATGTGGGTGCAATTGAACTTGAGCTAGCAAAATAAACAAAGTAAGGGAATAAATAAAGTTTTGTGTCCCGTTCTAGTTGCCAAAGCATATGTGAAGAAAGTACAATTGACAAAGTGTAGCCTTATCTTTATGCGGAGCATTCTATGAAAAACTTAACATAGAACAAGTTATTACCCTTATACAACTGTGGAATAGCTTCGGCTAGAATCAATTTAACAATTTGTTGGGAGACCAATTTTTAATTGGAGATCCCTTTAACTAATTGTTTGGTTTTTGCTATAGAGGACTGAAAGTTTGAGGAAAGTTGGAAGATCCCCAAAGGGCAAGGAAAGGTTGGAACTAAGCCAAACCATCCAGCCAATATTTGCCAATCTTTTTTTTCCCTCTAGTAAAGTCTATATTCCTCTATCTCCTTTCCAATGCTAGTTTCCTCTCTAATGGATATTTGTGTTCTAGGTGAAACAATGGTAGGGTCTAACAGTACCCAGGCTGTTGGATGATATCTGAGATCTGACTTTACACATTGCTGCCTCATTGTCCCTAATACATTTACACAGTCGGCAGCTATATGAATGTATGGATGTACACAGCTATCAATGTTTACTGATTTAAATAACTGCATATGCTTTTTTTGGCAGACAGAACAATGTCGTTTATTAGCATTATAATACTATCATTATCACATGTCAATGTCTCTTATATAACGTTATTGATCTTTTCTAGATTCTGAGTTTCCTGTTGTCTCATGTGGAGATCCAGCTAATAAGAATAAAATAATACATCTTTCTGAAAAGCATAATGTGTGATGTTCTCCTCTCCCCAGAAAGATACATTACAGCATAATGTTTTCACACCACTAAATCTAATGTGATTTCCTCTGCAAGAAAATGTTCTTAAGCAGAAACAAGAACTGTCACAATTTGATTGACAGGATCAACAAAATAAATTGAAACTTCAAGCTGTGTCACAGCCTAAAATAGCAGGAGCTGCTGCTGATCCAAAAACCACTCGCAGCATGTCCAAGTGAGAATTTGGCAGAGAACACATGCTGCGTAAAAAAAGAACATAAGTCTTAGTGCCATGTAAGCAAGTAAACTCATTGTGTAAACATCAGTCTAGAACACATGAAAATGTCCTCATGTTAACAAATACCGTGCAGTTCAGAGCTAGATCCTGACTTATTACTTTCTCCTTATTACAATTTCTGCAGCAAGCTGGTTGATGTCATCTGTTCTATAAAAAAGAATACAACAAATAACTGCCCCTGTCAAGGCAAAACCTATGATTCTTAAACAGAGGGGGCGAGTAAATGCCAATCAGCTTAGCAGTATTTAAAGATACGTAAGGAACTTTGCCTGGAAGCTCTGCTGACCATGTAAAACAAGAAGACATTTCCAGAAGTGTCTGTCAAACAAAGTACAAAAATAATCAGAGTCTATCAGTCCGATAAGTCAGACTACTGGCGTCCAAGTCACTGTGGAGCCTGGTATCGTTTCACAGGAACATACACATTTTTACCATATACATTTTTGCCATATATTTGACAAACCATTCAATGCAAAACTGTGTATATTTTGCAAATATAGAAAGCAGACAAAAGATAAAATAAAAACTTTATTAAAAATATTATGACCTGGACAGAAAAAATAAAGATGAATTAGTTATTAAAACAGATTAGATACATGCAAACTAATGACAATACAGTCCTATGAAAAAGTTTGGGCACCCCTATTAATCTTAATCATTTTTAGTTCTAAATATTTTGGTATTTGCAACAGCCATTTCAGTTTGATATATCTAATAACTGATGGACACAGTAATATTTCAGGATTTAAATGAGGTTTATTGTACTAACAGAAAATGTGCAATATGCATTAAACCAAAATTTGACCGGTGCAAAAGTATGGGCACCTCAACAGAAAAGTGACATTAATATTTAGTAGATCCTCCTTTTGCAAAGATAACAGCCTCTAGTCACTTCCTGTAGCTTTTAATCAGTTCCTGGATCCTGGATAAAGGTATTTTGGACAAACAATTCAAGTTCAGTTAAGTTTGATGGTCGCCGAGCATGGACAGCCCGCTTCAAATCATCCCACAGATGTTCAATGATATTCAGGTCTGGGGACTGGGATGGCCATTCCAGAACATTGTAATTGTTCCTCTGCATGAATGCCTGAGTTGATTTGGAGCAGTGTTTTGGATCATTGTCTTGCTGAAATATCCATCCCCGGCGTAACTTCAACTTCGTCACTGATTCTTGAACATTATTCTCAAGAATCTGCTGATACTGAGTGGAATCCATGCGACCCTCAACTTTAACAAGATTCCCGATGCCGGCATTGGCCACACAGCCCCAAAGCATGATGGAACCTCCACCAAATTTTACAGTGGGTAGCAAGTGTTTTTCTTGGAATGCTGTTTCTTTTTGGACGCCATGCATAACGCCTTTTTTTATAACCAAACAACTCAATCTTTGTTTCCAAAATGAAGTTGGCTTCTCCAAATGTGCTTTTGCATACCTCAGGCAACTCTATTTGTGGCGTACGTGCAGAAACGGCTTCTTTCTCATCACTCTCCCATACAGCTTCTCCTTGTGCAAAGTGCGCTGTATTGTTACCGATGCACAGTGACACCATCTGCAGCAAGATGATGCTGCAGCTCTTTGGAGGTGGTCTGTGGATTGTCCTTGACTGTTCTCACCATTCTTCTTCTCTGCCTTTCTGATATTTTTCTTGGCCTGCCACTTCTGGGCTTAACAAGAACTGTCCCTGTGGTCTTCCATTTCCTTACTATGTTCCTCACAGTGGAAACTGACAGGTTAAATCTCTGAGACAACGTTTTGTATCCTTCCCCTGAACAACTATGTTGAACAATCTTTGTTTTCAGATCATTTGAGAGCGGGCTGTCCATGTTCGGCGACCATCTAACTTAACTGAACTTGAATTGTTTTGTAGAAAGAAATGGTCCAAAATACCTTCATCCAGGAACTGATTAAAAGCTACAGGAAGCGACTAGAGGCTGTTATCTTTGCAAAAGGAGGATGTACTAAATATTAATGTCACTTTTCTGTTGAGGTGCCCATATTTTTGCACCGGTCAAATTTTGGTTTAATGCATATTGCGCATTTTCTGTTAGTACAATAAACCTCATTTCAATCCTGAAATATTACTGTGTCCATCAGTTATTAGATATATCAAACTGAAATGGCTGTTGCAAACACCAAAATATTTAGAACTAAAAATGATTAAGATTAATAGGGGTGCCCAAACTTTTTCATAGGACTGTATATAGTAAATTAAATCGATATAGTAAATATTATTTTAAAAGTGGAGGGTTTTAATTAAAATGATGACATTTAAAGGGATTCTACCATTAAAATCTCAATGGCACGTAGGATTAGCCTTAACCCCTTCGTTTTCGTTTTTCGTTTTTGACTCCCCTCCTTCTAAACCCCATAACTTTTTTATTTCTCCGCTCCCAGAGTCATATGAGGTCTTAATTTTTGTGGGACAATTTTTTCTTCATAATGCCACCATTAATTATTCTATATAATGTACTGGGAAGCAGGAAAAAAATTCAGAATGGGGTGGATTTGAAGAAAAAATGCATTTCTGCGACTTTCTTACGGGCTTTGGTTTTACGGCGTTCACTGTGCAGCCAAAATGACATGTCCCCTGTATTCTGTGTTTCGGTACGGTTCCAGGGATACCAAATTTATATGGTTTTATTTACATTTTGACCCCTAAAAAAAATTCCAAAACGGTGTTAAAAATTTTTTTTTCTAAAAGTCGCCATATTCCGATGGCCGTAACTTTTTTATACATAGGTGTACGGGGATGCATAGGGCGTCTTTTTTTGCGGGGCCGGGTGTACTTTTTAGTTCTACCATTTTCAGGAAATGTTATTGCTTTGATCACTTTTTATACAAATTTTTATCAGAATTAAAACAGTGAAAAAACGGCGGTTTGGCACTTTTGACTATTTTTCCTGTTACGGCGTTTACCGAACAGGAAAAATATTTTTATAGATTTGTAGAGCGGGCGATTTCAGACGCGGGGATACCTAACATGTATATGTTTCACAGTTTTTAACTACTTTTATATTTGTTCTAGGGAAAGGGGGGTGATTTGAACTTTTAATACTTTTTATATTTTTTTATATTTTTTTTTACTTTTTTTTTATTTTTTTTTTTACATTTATTAGACCCCCTAGGGGTGTTGAACCCCAGGGGGTCTGATCACTAATGCAATGCATTACAATGCTAATGCATTGCAATGCATTGCAAAAAAGCATCATCTCTTTTGCAGGCTGTATACACCAGCCTGCAAAAGAGAGAATTTGCAGACCGGCTGGGAGCCTTTAACAAGGCTCCCGGCTGTCACTGCAACATGACGTCGGCCCTGGAGCATGCTCCAGGAGCCGGCGATCCTTGCCAAAATGGCGGCGCCCATGCGCCGCCGGGAAAATGGCGCCTCCGGCGCCTTTGACAGCAGCGCCGGAGGGGTTAATGCCTCCGATCGGTCCGGGGACCGATCGGAGGCATTAGAGCCGGTTGTCTACTGCTTAAAGCAGTAGACACCCGGCGGCTATGACGGCCGCCCGGCTCCCGGGCGGTCGCCATAGTTACAGACCCGACACGCGCCGTACTATTACGGCGCATGTCGGGAAGGGGTTAAGAAAGGCTATTCTTCTACTTCCTTTAGATGTCTTCTCCAGACCCCCATTTGGTACAAATCCTGGTTTTCATTGGTATGCAAATGAGTTTTCTTGCAGCACTGGAGGCGGTCCCCACTTCTCAAATAGCACTCTCCAGTGCCGCCTCCATCTTCTTCAGGAAGGGCCTCTTCACGCGTGTTCTTCTGGCATTGGGGGTCAAACTTCTAGGCCTTGGGCAGAGCCGACTGCACATTCCTGTGGCCACAAGAAAAATGGCCGCTTACACAGTAAGTAAGTGCCCATTTTCTTGTGGTGTGTGAACTAGAAAAAATTTGATTTTAATGGTAGAATCCCTTTAAATAAAATGACAAATCGCTAATTATATATATATATATATATATATATATATATATATATATATACAGTGTTGGCCAAAAGTATTGGCACCCCTGCAATTCTGTCAGATAATACTCATTTTCTTCTAGAAAATGATTGCAATCACAAACTCTTTGGTATTAATATCTTCATTTATTTTGCTTGCAATGAAAATACACAAAAGAGAATGAAAAAAAAATCAAGTCATTGATCATTTTACACAAAACTCCAAAAATGGGCCGGACAAAAGTATTGGCACCCTCATCCTAATACTTGGTAGCACAACCTTTAGACAAAATAACTGTGAAAAACCGCTTCCGGTAACCATCAATGAGTTTCTGACAATGTTCTGCTGGAATTTTAGACATTCTTCTTTGGCAAACTGCTCCAGGTCCCTGAGATTTGAAGGGTGCCTTCTCCAAACTGCCATCTCTCCACAGGTGTTCTATGAGATTCAGGTCTGGACTCATTGCTGGCCACTTTAGAAGTCTCCAGTGCTTTCTCTCAAACCATTTTCTAGTGCTGACCTGAATATTCCTGCGTCTACCATGCGCAGTGTCATCAAGAAGTTTAAAGCCGGGGCCACACGGTGGCTCAGTGGTTAGCATTGCAGCGCTGGAGTTCTGGTGTTCAAACCCTGCCAAAAGGGCAAAAAAAAAACAATCTGCAAAGAGTTTGTATGTTCTCCCCATGTTTGCATGGATTTCCATCCCATGTTCTAAAAAGACATACTGATAGGGAAAAATGTACATTGTGAGCTCTATGTGGCACAGATTCAAGACACCCTGTGCCAGATGCAGCAAAGCAACCCCAGAACATAACAGAGCCTCCTCCATGTTTCACTGTAGGGACAGTGTTCTTTTCAAGATATGCTTCATTTTTCCATCTGTGAACATACAGCTGATGTGCCTTGCCAAAAAGTTTGATTGTTGTCTCATCTGTCCATAGTACATTCTCCCAGAAGCTTTTTAGCTTGTCAACATGTAGTTTGGTTATTATTACTTTTGTCAGATTCGAGTTATTTCTGTGACCATTATGGGTTTTTCTTTCATTAAATGAGGGGTACGTGTGTCCACGTGTGTATATTACAAAGTTTTTTATAATCACCTTTGTGACTGGTTTATGCAAGGTCGGTTGAAAAGTTAATAACATTTATGTTTTTGGCATGTTTATTAATATGAAATACCTTACTCTTAATACCATCATTGTATTGAGATTTTTTTTGTTGTTTAATTTTTTACTCTGTGACATATAAAAACAATATCTGATTATATTTCTATTCAAGAGTGAAAGCCATGTGGGGGCTTATTTTTTGCTGAACAAATTGTACTTCATATTGGTGCTATTTAATATTCTTTATCACGTGCTGGGATGCGGGAAGAAATTTGAAATGAAGTGGATTTAGAATAAAACTGATTCGTAACACATAAACTGGTACTCCTGGAACAAAAATGTACTAAAACATAACTTTTAATAGTCTGACTAAAAATAGGAACTCGTTCCCTTTAGACATACAATAAAAACCAAACAAAGGGTGGAGGTAGGGATAAACACTCACCCATGCTCCCACCCTAAATCACACATAGGTTATTAAATAGGAGGGGATGGTACGGGTTTCTTTAATTGGTCCTATGTTATTGCCACACTAGCGATCTCTAAACATTAGAACTCATAGAAAACCCTCACTCCATTACCCCACAGGGGAGTGAGGGTTTTCTACGAGTTCTAATGTTTAGAGATCGCTAGTGTGGCAATAACATAGGACCAATTAAAGAAACCCGTACCATCCCCTCCTATTTAATAACCTATGTGTGATTTAGGGTGGGAGCATGGGTGAGTGTTTATCCCTACCCTCACCCTTTGTTTGGTTTTTATTGTATGTCTAAAGGGAACGAGTTCCTATTTTTAGTCAGACTATTAAAAGTTATGTTTTAGTACATTTTTGTTCCAGGAGTACCAGTTTATGTGTTACGAATCAATTTAGTTCGGTGCTACCAACCCAGTGTGTACAGTCTCTTTTAGAATAAAACTGGAATCGTGACTTTTTTTTAAAGGTTTTTGTTTATAATGTTTAAATTGTGCAATAGAATAGATATGTTACCTATATTATGTGGGTTGATTATTATTATTATTGTTTATTTATATAGCACCATTAATTCCATGGTGCTTTACATTTGGGGGTTACATACAATACACAAAATATACAGGTAGATATAATACTAACAGAGACCGACTGGCACAGTGGGGTAGAGGGCCGTGCCTGCAAGGGCTTACAATCTATGGGGGAATGGGGGAGAGACGGAAGGAGAGGGGGAGACTGTATAGATGGTGGTGTGGTGATAGTGTTATTGGAGGTTGTAGGCCTTCCTGAATAGGTGAGTCTTCAGGGCCTTCTTGAATCCTGTGATTGTGGGGGTCAGTCTTATGTGTCTTGGTAAGGAGTTCCAGAGTATGGGATAAATCTTGGAGGCGGTTGTGTGAGGAGCGGATGAGAGAAGAGCGGAGTAGGAGGTCATTGGAGGATCTGAGGTTACGTGTGGGCAGGTAGAGGGAGATTAGGTCCGAGATATATGGAGGGGCCAGGTTGTGGATGGCTTTGTATGTTAGCGTTAGTAGCTTGAACTCAATTCGCTGGGCTATAGGTAGCCAGTGGAGGAACTGGCAGTGGGGAGCAGCCGATGAAGATGGGGGGGAGGTGAATTAAACGAGCAGCACAGTTTAAGGTGGACTGGAGGGGGGCGAGGGTGTTTGCTGGGAGTCCATGGAGAAGGGTGTTGCAGTAGTCTAAGCGGGAGATTATGAGGGCTTGGACAAGCATCTTGGTAGTTTCAGGGGTGAGGAAGGAGCGGATTCGATGGATGTTCTTGAGCTGGAGGCGGCAGGAGGTGTTGAGGGTTTGAATATGTGACTTGAAGGATAGGTCAGAGTCCAGGGTTACCCCAAGACATCGGGCCTGTGAGACAGGGGTAATTGTGGTTCTGTGAACTTTGATAGATGGGTCAGGTGGAGGGGCCACATTGGGTGGGGTGAAAATGATGAACATGTTCAGTTTGAGAAAGCGGGAGGAGAGGATTGATATGATTTTGGCAATGCCAAATGTGTTTTCCTACTTTTATGAAAATTCAAAAACTTTAAAACACTCAAAAATGTCTTTGAGTCACCATGTTTTTTGTATTTCCATGTACGGAACTGTTAAGACATATTTTTGTTTGGCAAGTTATAGTTTTTACTTCTGACATTTTGGGATATGTCTGATGTCTTGATCACTTTTTATTCAATTGTTTGCGGAAGTAAAATAGTAAAAAAGTTGTCCATTTGAGATGTTTTCCCACTACTGGATTCCCCCCTGTGGGACAATTATTTTTATATGTTTATGGTTTGGATATATTTTGATGCAGGAATACCTAAAATGTTCATGATGTTTATATCTATTTTTATGTCTAGGTAATAGAGATGATTTGAAATTTTATAATTTTTTACATTTTCTAAACTGTTTAAACTTAATTTTTTTGGACAGAGGGGAGGCTGTTGATAGAATATTCTAGGACATTTCAAAGGAATTTCACACTGTCCCTCATAGACGTTTAATGGATAAAATCAGATCCATTGTTTGTATTTGGATTGGAAACTGGTTAAAGGCTTAAATCAAGAGAGTTGTGGTCAATGACTGCATCTCAGACTGGTCCTCTGTTATAAGTGCTGTATCCCAGGGTTCAGTCCTAGGTCCACTGGTATAAGTGCTGTATCCCAGGGTTCAATCCTAGGTCCACTGTTATAAGTGCTGTATCCCAGGGTTCAGTCCTAGGTCCACTGTTATAAGTGCTGTATCCCAGGGTTCAGTGCTGGGTCATCTGTTATATAACTTATTTATTATGATATAGAAGATGGGATTAATAGCACTCTATTTTTGCAGATGACAACAAGCTATGTAGTACAGTCTATGGAACATGTACATGGGTTACAAGCAGACTAGGACAGACTATTTCAGCATCCACTTGAGAAATTAGGTTAAATGTGGATAAATGTAAAGTTATGTATCTGGGGAATAAAATCTGTATGTGACATATGTCTGAGGGGGAGTATAGCGGAAAGAGTCACTCGTGACTGATTAAATAATAGCATGTAATATCAATAAGCTGCTTCTAAGGACAGCAGAATATTGTTATGTATTAAAAAAGGGAAGGACTTGAGGGACATAGATGTAATATTAGCACTTTATAATGACATTGGTGCACCCTCATCTTGAATATGCAGTTCAATTCTGGGCACCAGTTCATATAGAAAGGATGTCCTAGAGTTGTAAAAGGTTTAATGGAAGGCCACAAAATTGATAAGGGGCATGGAGGATCTCAGTTATGAGGATCGACTAAATTTGTTTAGTTTGGAGAAAAGGTGTTTAAAGGGAATAAATCTGAATAAATTATATAAGTGGCCTATACAAGAAATATGGAAAAGCTGTTCCATGTAAAATCCAACGAAAAGACAAGGGACACACTCTCTTTTTATGGACAAAAAAAGGTTTACTCTTCAGAGGTGATTAGGTTTTTTTTACTGTAAGGACTGTGAATCTGTGGAATAGCCTACCTAGCAGCTGGTCACAGAAGCTACAGCAGACAGCTTCACAAAAAGGCTTTTTGCTGCCTTCTTACAGCAAAAAAACATTGACGCTTTTAGAAATGTAAAGAATGCTTATTTCCATCACTCTTCCCTTCAGTCATGCCCTTGCCCATCTTTTGGTTGAACTTGATGGACATCCTTTTTTTATGTATTGCACTATGCTTGCTTGATAAAGACAGTTGCATTTGCTGAAATGATGCATTATATGGATATAATGGATATACAGTAGATATCTGTTGCATATCTAGTTGCCTATTTATTAATATCATCTAATATTTTTCTAGCATCGGATATTTTGAATACAACAGTATATAAGTGTTTTAGAAGTCATTTTGGTAATCTCCTTTAACGTATACCTTGTTAATAAGCCTCTGAAAATAAATTGCCTAATTCGGGTGTTTTTATTTATTTTTTTTTAACACTGGATAAACAATATTGGCTATAAGAAAAGTGAAATGTTCATTGAATAACATCTAAGACATTGGCTTGAAAAACATATTCAATGTGTATGTGTGTTCCTATATAGTGCAAGTAGTATTATAGTCACATAGTTAGTCTATATTCACACGACTAAGGTGCTAAATGACCGGGAGTTGTATGGAGGCAACCTTGAAAATGGACACAAATAGAGGATGACCCATATTTTGACGGTTCAATTACAAACAACTGTCAAAAAATTGTTCAGGTGATGGCCATGAAAAAAACATCTGTCACATGGTTGATTTTCACTATTGTGTGAATATAGTTTATAATAACTTTGACTAAGGCTACAGGTGAATCAAGTCCAACCTATAACCCTGCAGTGTTAACCAGAGGAAGGAAATAACCCCTACAAGGTGAATGCTATCTACACCATTTTAGGGCAAAAAAAAATCTTACTCCAAATCTAGCAATCAGCTTAAATTTCTGGACCAAAAATCCAAAAATCTAGTTCCTATAATTTATAGTTAGGTTCATCATAGCCTTAGATTTTTTTTATTTTTTTTATTAGATAGTCTTTTTAAATGCTGTCATGGCTTTTCCCCATGAGCTGTGAAAAAAATGCACAATTCTTTATAGATGTGTAGAGATAGATAGATAGATAGATAGATAGATAGATAGATAGATAGATAGATAGATAGATAGGGTAGATAGATAGATAGATAGATAGATAGATAGATAGATAGATAGATGATACACAGATAGATAGATAGATAGATAGATAGATAGATAGATGATAGATAGACAGATAGATAGGAGATAGATAGATAGATAGATAGATAGATGATAGATGGATAAATAGATAGATGATAGATAGATAGATAGATAGATAGATAGATAGATAGATAGATAGATAGATAGATAGATAGGAGATAGATAATAGATGGATAGATAGATAGATAGATAGATGATACATAGATAGATAGAAGATAGATAGATAGATAGATAGATAGATAGATAGATAGATAGATAGATAGATAGATAGGAGAGATAGATAGATAGATAGATAGATAGATAGATAGATAGATAGATAGATAGATAGATGATTGATAAATAGATAGATAGATAGATAGATAGTTCCATACAAATTGGATACTGAGTAGCTGTAGTAAACTCAGAACCTGACTGCACAGTAGTATAAAGTAACTCAGTATTTTAAGCAGATTAAATAATAAGATAATAATTTACAAAGCAATAAACAGTATGGATTGCTGGAGTTTTCTGTTACTTTTCCTTTTCTTTCTCAATCACCCTTTTGTTTCTGTTTCTTACTATTTTTTTTATTATTATTGCTTCAAATACAGATGTACCATAAAATGTTTTTAAACAGGTCCTACATGTGCATCTGGAGTAGGTGTAAAATTGTATTCACTCTAAGTGCCAGATGGAAGGATGCATCATGGTGCCGATGTATTGTAATGTTAGGCTGGGCAGATAAAAAGAGTTCTAATGGTGTGGTGCTTGAAGAGATGAAAGGTAAATGGATATCATTCCTTGCTACATCTCAAGTCATTTTCTGACATATTTGTAATGCTTCAGATTTGTCCACAGTACTGGAAAGTGCCTACTATTTGACTTGTACAAACAAAAAAAAAAAAACAGATGTTATACATGAGCTGAGCTGCAAGCTACAGAGAATGCAGGCAAGGTTTACTGAGTGTAGTGAGGTTTGCTGAGAGGAGAGTGGTTTGCCAGTGTGTGGGGAAGTTGCAGACAAGTGCATATTGTAACATATGGCAATGGCTCAACATAGGAAGAGAAGACATTAGGGTTTGCTTGGCTTTTCTTGTGCAACGTTACTTGAAGTGGCGTAATTACCACCATAGCAGCGGAAGCAGCTGCCACACTAGGACATTAGGGGCCCGGTGACTTCCACTGCCACTGCTATCAGTATACTTTGGGGTCTTTTCGGACTCCCGAGTATAATGATTGGCGGACTGGGAGAGGTAAGAAACATAAAAAATACTGTTACTTACCTCTCCACGATCCTGCCAGGCCTCCTCCCTAGTTGTCTGATGTCTCTGACGTCACATGAACCCGGCCTGCGTCCCGGGTCATATGATGTCCGACGTCATTGAAGAAGGACGGCAGCAGAGAAGACAGCGTAGGAACCGGGGACAGGTAAGAAACAGTAATTTTTTTATGTTTTTATTCCCCCGGGTCTCCGATTATTATCTGAAAAGACCCAAGAGTATAATAATTGTTTATGAGTGTCCACAGTGGGACATAATACTGTGTGCAGGGGCCACTGTTGGGGATAATACTGTTTGCAGGGGCCACTATGGGGGATAATACTGTGTACATGGGCCACTATTGGGGATAATACTGTGTACATGGGCCACTATGGGGAATAATACTGTGTGCAGGGGCCACTATGGGGGATGATACTGTGTGAAGGGGCCACTATGGGGGATAATACTGTGTACATGGGCCACTATGGGGAATAATACTGTGTGCAGGGGCCACTATGGGGGATGATACTGTGTGAAGGGGCCACTATGGGGCATAATAGAATGCGCAGGAATGCGTAGGAGGGGGTTGGTCGAGGTCTTCAGCGTTGGTTGGGGGGGGGGCCCATGTCAAAAGTTCGCCACAGGGCCCTGCCATTCCTAGTTATGCCACTGGTTACTTGTTATAAAATAGTTACAGTTCAGAGTGGAAAACAGGTTTTGTATATATCTATTTTATGTTCTTATTTTTGTCCATATAATTATGAGATCTATTGACAATGTTATCCAGTGGGTCTTAGGCAAAGTCAGCATGCCTTGGACAGCCATGGCAAATGCTAGCATGTTACTTATTTGGAAACCTCAGTTCCAGGAGCGCATTACTCCTAGTAACTAGAGATGAGCGAACACTAAAATGTTCGAGGTTCGAAATTCGATTCGAACAGCCGCTCAATGTTCGTGTGTTCGAACGGGTTTCGAACCCCATTATAGTCTATGGGGAACAGATACTCGTTAAGGGGGAAACCCAAATCCGTGTCTGGAGGGTCACCAAGTCCACTATGACACCCCAGGAAATGATGCCAACACCTCTGGAATGACACTGGGACAGCAGGGGAAGCATGTCTGGGGGCATCTAACACACCAAAGACCCTCTATTACCCCAACATCACAGCCTAACAACTACACACTTTACACACTCAATACCACCTCTCTGACAGTAGGAAAACACCTTGAAACATGTGTATTTGGCACTTGCAGTGAGGAGAGCTTGTCACCAGCAGTGAATTTGGCCCTTGTAGTAAGTTGAGGTTGGCACCAACATTTGTTTTGAAAATCAGGGTGGATTGAGCCTCTAACCAGCAGAGTTTGGGCAAATTCATGGTGGAGGGAGCCTCTAAAAACCCCAGTTTGGACCAATTCATGGTGGAGGGAGCCTCTAACCAGCCCAGTTTGGGCAAATTCATGGTGGAGGGAGCCTCTAAAAAACCCAGTTTGGACCAATTCATGGTGGAGGGAGCCTCTAACCAGCCCAGTTTGGGCAAATTCATGGTGGAGGGAGCCTCTAACCAGCCCAGTTTGGACCAATTAATGGTGGAGGGAGCCTCTAACCAGCCCAGTTTGGACCAATTAATGGTGGAGGGAGCCTCTAACCACCCCAGTTTGGACCAATTCATGGTGGAGGGAGCCTCTAAACAGCCCAGTTTGGGCAAATTCATGGTGGAGGGAGCCTCTAAAAAACCCAGTTTGGACCAATTCATGGTGGAGGGAGCCTCTAACCAGCCCAGTTTGGACCAATTAATGGTGGAGGGAGCCTCTAAACAGCCAAGTTTGGACCAATTCATGGTGGAGGGAGCCTCTAAAAACCCCAGTTTGGACCAATTCATGGTGGAGGGAGCCTCTAACCAGCCCAGTTTGGGCAAATTCATGGTGGAGGGAGCCTCTAAACAGCCCAGTTTGGGCAAATTCATGGTGGAGGGAGCCTCTAACCAGCCCAGTTTGGACCAATTAATGGTGGAGGGAGCCTCTAACCAGCCCAGTTTGGACCAATTAATGGTGGAGGGAGCCTCTAACCAGCCCAGTTTGGACCAATTAATGGTGGAGGGAGCCTCTAACCACCCCAGTTTGGACCAATTCATGGTGGAGGGAGCCTCTAACCAGCCCAGTTTGGACCAATTCATGGTGGAGGGAGCCTCTAAAAAACCCAGTTTGGACCAATTCATGGTGGAGGGAGCCTCTAAACAGCCCAGTTTGGGCAAATTCATGGTGGAGGGAGCCTCTAAAAAACCCAGTTTGGACCAATTCATGGTGGAGGGAGCCTCTAACCAGCCCAGTTTGGACCAATTAATGGTGGAGGGAGCCTCTAAACAGCCAAGTTTGGACCAATTCATGGTGGAGGGAGCCTCTAAAAACCCCAGTTTGGACCAATTCATGGTGGAGGGAGCCTCTAACCAGCCCAGTTTGGACCAATTAATGGTGGAGGGAGCCTCTAACCAGCCCAGTTTGGACCAATTAATGGTGGAGGGAGCCTCTAACCACCCCAGTTTGGACGAATTCATGGTGGAGGGAGCCTCTAAACAGCCAAGTTTGGACCAATTCATGGTGAAGGGAGCCTCTAAAAACCCGTTTGGACCAATTCATGGTGGAGGGAGCCTCTAACCAGCCCAGTTTGGGCAAATTCATGGTGGAGGGAGCCTCTAAACAGCCCAGTTTGGGCAAATTCATGGTGGAGGGAGCCTCTAACCAGCCCAGTTTGGACCAATTAATGGTGGAGGGAGCCTCTAACCAGCCCAGTTTGGACCAATTAATGGTGGAGGGAGCCTCTAACCACCCCAGTTTGGACCAATTCATGGTGGAGGGAGCCTCTAAACAGCCAAGTTTGGACCAATTCATGGTGGAGGGAGCCTCTAAAAACCCCAGTTTGGACCAATTCATGGTGGAGGGAGCCTCTAACCAGCCCAGTTTGGGCAAATTCATGGTGGAGGGAGCCTCTAAACAGCCCAGTTTGGGCAAATTCATGGTGGAGGGAGCCTCTAACCAGCCCAGTTTGGACCAATTAATGGTGGAGGGAGCCTCTAACCAGCCCAGTTTGGACCAATTAATGGTGGAGGGAGCCTCTAACCAGCCCAGTTTGGACCAATTAATGGTGGAGGGAGCCTCTAACCACCCCAGTTTGGACCAATTCATGGTGGAGGGAGCCTCTAACCAGCCCAGTTTGGACCAATTCATGGTGGAGGGAGCCTCTAAAAAACCCAGTTTGGACCAATTCATGGTGGAGGGAGCCTCTAAACAGCCCAGTTTGGGCAAATTCATGGTGGAGGGAGCCTCTAAACAGCCCAGTTTGGGCAAATTCATGGTGGAGGGAGCCTCTAACCAGCCCAGTTTGGACCAATTAATGGTGGAGGGAGCCTCTAACCAGCCCAGTTTGGACCAATTCATGGTGGAGGGAGCCTCTAAACAGCCCAGTTTGGGCAAATTCATGGTGGAAGGAGCCTCTAACCAGCAGAGTTGTGGGAAAGCAGGGTGGAGGGAGCCTCTAACCAGCAGAGTTGGTGGAAATCAGGGTGGAGGGAGCCTCTAACCAGCAGAGTTGGGGGAAATCATGTTGGAGGGAGCCTAGTATTAGCAGAATTGTGCAACGCTTATGGTGGATGAGTATGAGGATGCGGAGGAATTGGAGAGGTTGAGTACAGACATGGAGTTTCATGTTGGGGTGCTTTACACAGGTGGGCACAAAAATGAAGGCTCTATCCAGTGGTGGTTCATTTTTATCAAAGTGAGCCGGTCGGCACTCTCAGCTGACAGACGGGTGCGCTTGTCAGTGATGATGCCACCGGCTGCACTGAACACCCTCTCAGATAGGACGCTGGCGGCAGGACAGGACAGCACCTCCAAGGCATATAGGGCAAGTTCAAGCCACAGGTCCAACTTCGACACCCAATACGTGTAGGGCGCAGAGGGGTCGGAGAGGACAGGGCTGTGGTCGGAAAGGTATTCCCGCAACATGCGCCTATACTTCTCACGCCTGGTGACACTAGGACCCTCCGTGGCGGCACTTTGGCGAGGGGGTGCCATCAAGGTGTCCCAGACCTTAGACAGTGTGCCCCTCGTTTGTGTGGACCGGTGAGAACTTGGTTGCCTACTGGAGGAACTGCCCTCCCTGCCGCCAACGTCACATGCTGGAAACATCTCCATCATATTCTGCACCAATTGCCTGTGGCAAGCATTGATGCGATTGGCCCTCCCCTCTACCGGAATAAAAGACGAGATGTTGTTTTTATACCGGGGGTCAAGGATAGCAAAGATCCAGTACTGGTTGTCCTCCATGATTTTGACAATACGCTTGTCGGTTGTAAAGCACCCCAACATGAACTCAGCCATGTCTGCCACAGTGTTAGTTGGCATGACTCCTCTGGCCCCACCGGAAAGTTCAATCTCCATTTCCTCCTCATCCTCCATGTCTACCCATCCGCGCTGCAACAATGGGACGATTCGAAGTTGCCCGGAAGCCTCCTGTATCACCATCACATCATCGGACAACTCTTCTTCCTCCTCCTCCTCCTCCTCCTCCTCCATTAAACGCAGTGAAGCGGACAGATGTGTGGACCTACTCTCCAGCTGTGACGGATCGGATGCTATCCCTAACTCCTCTGTGTGATCTGAGTTATCCCTGATGTCAATCAGGGATTCTCTCAGAACACACAAGAGCGGGATTGTAAGGCTCACCATCGCATCCTCAGAGCTCACCCTCCTTGTGGACTCCTCAAAGACCCGTAGGATGTCACAAAGGTCTCTCATCCATGGCCACTCATGGATGTGAAACTGAGGCAGCTGACTTTGTGGCACCCTAGGGTTTTGTAGCTGGTATTCCATCAAAGGTCTCTGCTGCTCAACCACTCTATTCAACATCTGAAACGTTGAGTTCCAGCGTGTGGGGACGTCGCACAAAAGCCGGTGTTGTGGCACATGCAGGCGTTGCTGGAGAGATTTTAAGCTAGCAGCGGCTACTGTCGACTTGCGAAAGTGGGCGCACATGCGCCGCACTTTCACCAGTAGCTCTGGAACATTGGGGTAGCTCTTTAGGAAACGTTGCACCACTAGGTTGAAGACGTGGGCCAGGCATGGAACATGTTGGAGTCCGGCAAGCTCCAGAGCTGCTACCAGGTTCCGGCCGTTATCACAAACGACCATGCCTGGGCCCAGGTGCAGCGGCTCAAACCATATTGCCGTCTCATCGAGGAGGGCATCCCTCACCTCGGAGGCAGTGTGCTGTCTGTCCCCCAAGCTGATCAGCTTCAGCACAGCCTGCTGACGTCTACCAACGCCAGTGCTGCAACGTTTCCAACTCGTAGCTGGGG
Source organism: Leptodactylus fuscus (assembly GCF_031893055.1). Taxonomy (NCBI): domain Eukaryota; kingdom Metazoa; phylum Chordata; class Amphibia; order Anura; family Leptodactylidae; genus Leptodactylus; species Leptodactylus fuscus. The sequence continues at coordinate 91,567,086 of NC_134267.1, forward strand.
TCAATCTAACAGCGGAGGAGGAGGCGGTGGCGGAGGAGGAGGCGGTGGCGGAGGAGGAGGCGGTAGAGGAGGAGGAGGAGGGGGGTGTTCTTCTCGTGTCCCTGCCAGGAATGTTAGGCGGGGAGACGAGGTACACCGGGCCAGTTTGGGAAGCAGTCCCAGCCTCAACTACATTCACCCAGTGTGCCGTCAGTGAAATGTAGCGTCCCTGTCCGCATGCACTTGTCCACGCGTCGGTGGTCAAGTGGACCTTTGTGCAAAGCGCGGAACTAAGGGCCCGCCTGATGTTGAGTGACACGTGCTGGTGCAAGGCGGGGACGGCACACCGGGAGAAGTAGTGACGGCTAGGGACGGCATAGCGAGGTGCCGCAGTTGCCATCAGGTCCAGGAAGGCGGGAGTTTCAACAAGCCGGAACGCCAACATCTCCTGGGCCAGCAGTTTAGCGATGTTGGCGTTCAAGGCTTGCGCGTGTGGGTGGTTAGCAGTGTATTTCTGCCGCCGCTCCAATGTCTGAGAGATGGTGGGTTGTTGTAAAGAAACGCCTGATGGTGCCTTTGATGGTGCAGGAGAAGGAGATAAGACAGGACCAGGGGAGGATGAGGTAGAAGTCAACAAAGTGGCGGAGGCAGATGAAGTGGTGTCCTGGCTCGTCCTCTGGAGTGCATCGCCAGCACAGTCAGCAGTGGCAGTGGCAGAGGCAGAGGCAGTGGCAGAGGCAGTGGCAGTGGCGTGAACGGCAGGCGGCCTTTGTCCTGCCGTTGCTGCCTGCCACTGATTCCAGTGCTTGGATTCCAAATGACGGCGCATTGAAGTGGTGGACAGGTTGCTCTTCTCAGAGCCCCTAATCAATTTCGAGAGGCAAATTGTGCAGACAACACTATATCTGTCCTCGGCGCATTCCTTGAAAAAACTCCACACCTTCGAGAAACGTGCCCTCGAGGTGGGAGTTTTTCGGGGCTGGGTACGAACTGGAACATCTTGGGAGATTCCGGGTGTGGCCTGGCTTCGCCTAAGCTGCTGACCTCTGCCTCTGCCTCTAGCTACCCTTTTTGGTGCTGCACCTGCCTCAACATCCACACTACTTTCCCCGCTTGACATCCCCCCTGTCCAGGTCGGGTCAGTGTCCTCATCATCCACCACTTCCTCTTCCAACTCCTGTCTCATCTCCTCCTCCCGCACAATGCGCCGGTCAACTGGATGCCCTGACGGCAACTGCGTCACATCATCGTCGATGAGGGTGGGTTGCTGGTCATCCACCACCAAATCGAACGGAGATGGAGGAGACTCTAGTGTTTGAGCATCTGGACACAGATGCTCCTCTGTTAGGTTCGTGGAATCGTGACGTGGAGAGGCAGGTTGAGGGACAATGAAAGGAGCGGAGAACAGCTCTGGGGAGCAGGGACAGTTTGGGTTATTGTTCTGTAAAGCTTCGGAATTTTGGGAGGAAGGAAGACAAGACTGTTGGGTAATAGGAGGAGAGGAGGCAGAGTCTGACTGGCTGCTGGACAATGTGCTGTAAGCGTTCTCTGACAGCCATTGCAAGACCTGTTCCTGGTTCTCGGGCCTACTAAGGTTTGTACCCTGCAGTTTAGTTAATGTGGCAAGCAACCCTGGCACTGTGGAGTGGCGCAATGCTTGCTGCCCCACAGGAGTAGGCACGGGACGCCCTGTGGCTTCACTGCTACCTTGCTCCCCAGAACCATTCCCCCGACCTCGCCCACGGCCTCGTCCACGTCCCTTTCCGGGAGCCTTGCGCATTTTGAATTCCTAGTTAGAAATTGGCACTGTATACCAGTAGTAAAAATTGTGGGTGCACGTAACCCCAATATATTCTTTGAATTCCCAGTCAGACACTGGCACTATATGGCAGTAGCAAGAAATGAGGGTATTTATAACCCCAATATATTCTTTGAATTCCCAGTCAGACAATGGCACTGTATACCAGTAGTAAAAATTGTGGGTGCACGTAACCCCAATATATTCTTTGAATTACCAGTCAGAAACTGGCACTATATGGCAGTAGCAAGAAATGAGGGTATTTGTATTCCCAATATACTCTTTGAATTCCCAGTCAGACAATGGCACTGTATACCAGTAGTAAAAATTGTGGGTGCACGTAACCCCAATATATTCTTTGAATTACCAGTCAGAAACTGGCACTATATGGCAGTAGCAAGAAATGAGGGTATTTATAACCCCAATATATTCTTTGAATTCCCAGTCAGACAATGGCACTGTATACCAGTAGTAAAAATTGTGGGTGCACGTAACCCCAATATATTCTTTGAATTCCCAGTCAGAAACTGGCACTATATGGCAGTAGCAAGAAATGAGGGTATTTGTATTCCCAATATACTCTTTGAATTCCCAGTCAGACAATGGCACTGTATACCAGTAGTAAAAATTGTGGGTGCACGTAACCCCAATATATTCTTTGAATTACCAGTCAGAAACTGGCACTATATGGCAGTAGCAAGAAATGAGGGTATTTATAACCCCAATATATTCTTTGAATTCCCAGTCAGACAATGGCACTGTATACCAGTAGTAAAAATTGTGGGTGCACGTAACCCCAATATATTCTTTGAATTCCCAGTCAGAAACTGGCACTATATGGCAGTAGCAAGAAATGAGGGTATTTGTATTCCCAATATACTCTTTGAATTCCCAGTCAGACAATGGCACTGTATACCAGTAGTAAAAATTGTGGGTGCACGTAACCCCAATATATTCTTTGAATTACCAGTCAGAAACTGGCACTATATGGCAGTAGCAAGAAATGAGGGTATTTATAACCCCAATATATTCTTTGAATTCCCAGTCAGACAATGGCACTGTATACCAGTAGTAAAAATTGTGGGTGCACGTAACCCCAATATATTCTTTGAATTCCCAGTCAGAAACTGGCACTATATGGCAGTAGCAAGAAATGAGGGTATTTGTATTCCCAATATACTCTTTGAATTCCCAGTCAGACAATGGCACTGTATACCAGTAGTAAAAATTGTGGGTGCACGTAACCCCAATATATTCTTTGAATTACCAGTCAGAAACTGGCACTATATGGCAGTAGCAAGAAATGAGGGTATTTATAACCCCAATATATTCTTTGAATTCCCAGTCAGACAATGGCACTGTATACCAGTAGTAAAAATTGTGGGTGCACGTAACCCCAATATATTCTTTGAATTACCAGTCAGAAACTGGCACTATATGGCAGTAGCAAGAAATGAGGGTATTTGTATTCCCAATATACTCTTTGAATTCCCAGTCAGACAATGGCACTGTATACCAGTAGTAAAAATTGTGGGTGCACGTAACCCCAATATATTCTTTGAATTACCAGTCAGAAACTGGCACTATATGGCAGTAGCAAGAAATGAGGGTATTTATAACCCCAATATATTCTTTGAATTCCCAGTCAGACAATGGCACTGTATACCAGTAGTAAAAATTGTGGGTGCACGTAACCCCAATATATTCTTTGAATTACCAGTCAGAAACTGGCACTATATGGCAGTAGCAAGAAATGAGGGTATTTGTATTCCCAATATACTCTTTGAATTCCCAGTCAGACAATGGCACTGTATACCAGTAGTAAAAATTGTGGGTGCACGTAACCCCAATATATTCTTTGAATTACCAGTCAGAAACTGGCACTATATGGCAGTAGCAAGAAATGAGGGTATTTATAACCCCAATATATTCTTTGAATTCCCAGTCAGACAATGGCACTGTATACCAGTAGTAAAAATTGTGGGTGCACGTAACCCCAATATATTCTTTGAATTCCCAGTCAGAAACTGGCACTATATGGCAGTAGCAAGAAATGAGGGTATTTGTATTCCCAATATACTCTTTGAATTCCCAGTCAAACAATGGCACTGTATACCAGTAGTAAAAATTGTGGGTGCACGTAACCCCAATATATTCTTTGAATTACCAGTCAGAAACTGGCACTATATGGCAGTAGCAAGAAATGAGGGTATTTATAACCCCAATATATTCTTTGAATTCCCAGTCAGACAATGGCACTGTATACCAGTAGTAAAAATTGTGGGTGCACGTAACCCCAATATATTCTTTGAATTACCAGTCAGAAACTGGCACTATATGGCAGTAGCAAGAAATGAGGGTATTTGTATTCCCAATATACTCTTTGAATTCCCAGTCAGACAATGGCACTGTATACCAGTAGTAAAAATTGTGGGTGCACGTAACCCCAATATATTCTTTGAATTACCAGTCAGAAACTGGCACTATATGGCAGTAGCAAGAAATGAGGGTATTTATAACCCCAATATATTCTTTGAATTCCCAGTCAGACAATGGCACTGTATACCAGTAGTAAAAATTGTGGGTGCACGTAACCCCAATATATTCTTTGAATTCCCAGTCAGACACTGGCACTATATGGCAGTAGCAAGAAATGAGGGTATTTGTATTCCCAATATATTCTTTGAATTCCCAGTCAGACAATGGCACTGTATACCAGTAGTAAAAATTGTGGGTGCACGTAACCCCAATATATTCTTTGAATTACCAGTCAGACACTGGCACTATATGGCAGTAGCAAGAAATGAGGGTATTTGTATTCCCAATATATTCTTTGAATTCCCAGTCAGACAATGGCACTGTATACCAGTAGTAAAAATTGTGGGTGCACGTAACCCCAATATATTCTTTGAATTCCCAGTCAGACACTGGCACTATATGGCAGTAGCAAGAAATGAGGGTATTTGTATTCCCAATATATTCTTTGAATTCCCAGTCAGACAATGGCACTGTATACCAGTAGTAAAAATTGTGGGTGCACGTAACCCCAATATATTCTTTGAATTCCCAGTCAGACACTGGCACTATATGGCAGTAGCAAGAAATGAGGGTATTTGTATTCCCAATATATTCTTTGAATTCCCAGTCAGACAATGGCTCTGTATACCAGTAGTAAAAATTGTGGGTGCACGTAACCCCAATATATTCTTTGAATTACCAGTCAGAAACTGGCACTATATGGCAGTAGCAATAAATGAGGGTATTTGTATTCCCAATATATTCTTTGAATTCCCAGTCAGACAATGGCACTGTATACCAGTAGTAAAAATTGTGGGTGCACGTAACCCCAATATATTCTTTGAATTCCCAGTCAGACACTGGCACTATATGGCAGTAGCAAGAAATGAGGGTATTTGTATTCCCAATATATTCTTTGAATTCCCAGTCAGACAATGGCACTGTATACCAGTAGTAAAAATTGTGGGTGTATATAGCCCCAATTCTATTGCTAGGGGACTTGCAGGGTATTTCTGGGGTGAAGGTGGGGGGGCACACCGTTGGAACGGGTATCGGGGTATATATCGGGTATACGGGAATACACTGACAGTGTATTCCATTCAGGATCCTGGGAAAGCTGGGTTGCGGCGATTGAGCCCGTCAGTGCCACGTTACACTGACAAGCTTCTCCCTGGAATTTAGCTCTTACAAGAGCTGTTGGTTGTCTTCTCCTTCCTATCCTAGCCTGTCCCTGCCTACCCAGAATCTAAGCCCTAGCTAGCTGGACGGAAACCTCCGTCCTCGGTGAATTGCAAGCTCAGAATGACGCGAACCTGGGCGGCGCTGTTCTTTTAAATTAGAGGTCACATGTTTTCGGCAGCCAATGGGTTTTGCCTACTTTTTTCAACGTCACCGGTGTCGTAGTTCCTGTCCCACCTACCCTGCGCTGTTATTGGAGCAAAAAAGGCGCCAGGGAAGGTGGGAGGGGAATCGAGTAATGGCGCACTTTACCACGCGGTGTTCGATTCGATTCGAACATGCCGAACAGCCTAATATCCGATCGAACATGAGTTCGATAGAACACTGTTCGCTCATCTCTACTAGTAACCAAGAGAATGACTATTGCATGAAGGGTGATTTGAGGAAGACAGTAAAGGTAAAATGCTGGAGAAAGGGGACTCTATTATTAGGTGGCACCACATGAAATAAACTAGGGAAGCGGCATTTTTTTAAATATTGGCAGCTTTTTATTGTGTTATTGCAGTGCTACAAATCATGATGCTAAAGATCGCTGGGACACTATGTGCAGCGTCCTGGTGTTATTCAGCGTCCCTTTCCGTACTCCCTAATGGTGGTAGCAAAGGACGGCCAAGATAGAAATGTGGACAGGTGAGAAAAAAAGAGGGGTCCTAATCTTAGTCATGTGGGATGTGAATAAAAACAAGGGGGTCATACAGTACATGTGGTATTTAAAAAGGGGGGTCATATAATGTGTGGGAGTATAAAAGGGAGCCGTAAACTGTGTGGAGGCCATAAATAGGAGAATTGTATTCTGTGTAGTGGAGGGATAAAAAGTGGTCAGATACTTAGTGGGGTGGTGGTATAAAAGGGTGTCATAAACTGTATGGAGTCCATAAATAGGAGGATCACATGATGTGTGGTGGGTTTAAAAAAAAAAGGGGATTATATACTGTGTGGGGGTCATAAAAAGGGGTCAAATACTGTGTGTAGGCCATGAAAAGGTGGCTGAAACATTGTGTGGGGAAAAAAGGGTCATATATTTTGTGGGGAGCATAAGAAAGTGGAGTGAAAAAAGGGGGTCATATACTGTGTGGAAGGGGGCTTAAAAAGGGGGTCATGTGCTCTGTGGGGGTTAAAAAAAAGAGGGATCATATACTGTGTGGGGAGCCTAAAAAAGGAGGTCATATATCGTGTTGTTGTTAGGCAGTGTTAGGGAACCCTGGAACAGGGACACAAGAGACAGTGAACCCTAAGCTTATGCCCCCAACTGTCCCTTCCTATTACCAAGCCCTATTCTACGTAATAGGCGGCAACCACGAAGACGTTCCCTCCCTGAATATGTGACACACAAAACGCAGACAAGACGAACAACAACAATGGGAAGTCAACTTAGCCAAGGGTCAGTAACAGTCGGGCAATGCAGTACCAAATTGGAGTCCAAAAAGAGAAGTCAGTGAGGAAAGCCAAAGGTCAAGTATAATAGAGTAATCAAAACAGAGACAGTAAAGAGCAAGCATGCGCACGGCAATAGCAAGCACCGGTATGACTGGGAGCCAAGGCTAAATAGGGAGGAAGAACCCGCCCATGGAGTTGACAGGAAGGCCGGCCGTCAATCACAGGGCAAGGTCAGATTAACCATTAGAGGATCAGAGCAAACTGAAGGTGAAGGAGATGGGTGTGGTTGAAAATCAATTACCAAAGAAAAGGCATAGGGCAGTGTTCAGACAGTGCAAAGAGAAACCAACAGAATAAATTACAACCGAACACATCTCCTGCGCCGCAGCGTGCGGCCGGATGATGACGCCAATGCCCGGATGGGCAAAGATGTTACAGTTGTGGGCCAAAAAAAAGAAGGTGATGTATTGTGTTGTGGGCCAAAAAATAAAGAAGGTTGTATGTTGTGAGTTTGCCTAAAAAATGGGATTGTTATACTATGTGGGGGTCAAATAAAGCAAATTTTTAATCTGCCAATGAGGATGCAGTCCTAATTGGGGGCACCATCACAAAACCAAAGATAGTCAGGTGGATATCTTTTTTTGGAGAGTGGGGACACATATCTATAGCATATCTCAGGCAGCAGAGAGCCTAGGTTCAACCCTGCCACTGAGACCACACCAGTCTTCTGACATAGATGGCTGTCAATCTGGCACAGCTTTGGAGTATGGCCCTTTCTTGCGCTAAATATGTGCTAAAGTCCTTGTTCTATGCGTCACTCACCACTTTCTGCAGGGTTGGGATGGCTGGGCCCAATTTATTCATTATAACTAGAGATGAGCGAACACTGTTCGGATCAGCCGTTCCGAACAGCACGCTCCCATAGAAATGAATGGAAGCACCTGGCACGTACACTTTGCCGGCGGCCGGTCGCCGTGCCAGGTGCTTCCATTCATTTCTATGGGAGCGTGCTGTTCGGAACGGCTGATCCGAACAGTGTTCGCTCATCTCTAATTATAACTTATTATTTTGGCATTAATTACATAGCAATCTACAGCATTCCTGACTGGCAATGATTTCTATTCTGTGCACAGGCACGCACCTAATTTATTAAGATGCTGAAACCTCTTAATAAGTCATGAATTTGTATCTTTTGAATGGGTGAACAGATTTTAGAAATAAAACACCAAATTTTCCAGGGGATCAGCAAGAATCAAATGATGAATATTATTCAGCAGTTTCTACTTGGTGACAGGTTCTCTTTATTCATTTCTAATGGCCCCATCATTTTTACAGATATGTGTCGTTGCCGTTCAAAAGAGCCACAAAATATGGAGCAGGTCTTATACTTGTCAGTATTTGCGGCTTGGACAATTCATTCAAATGTATGAGCAAGTGAAAATCATGGAAGACACACAGGCAGTTTTAGATGCAGTGATTCAGAAAGCTGCAAATTATTTGGAGATAATCAGGTTTCTTAAATAAAAAACGGAGCCTACACTCTTATTACTGTAAAATTACTATATATAATATTCATGGATAATGTTGTAAGGATAAGTTTTATATAATGGAATGTCTATATGTATCATATACCCGCATGTATGTTTAAAAAGTAATTGTACAGACTTATCGCTGCAGATGATTTATATGTTATATGGTCTATCTTCCCAGCATATAGCACAGAGATTGTCAATGTATGTCATTCCAGCTGCTGTGAAACTACATCTCCCACCAAGAAAAGCAGTGCAAATAGGATATGATGTAATTTGTAGTTCCACAACAGCAAGAGTGCCAAAGGTTGCCATACCTGTGGCATATCATTTACTATATGTATGTTATCAATACGTATCCAAATATACCTAGAGTGATACAGACAGTTAATATGAATGTGGTTTTTATGGGGAGGTCCTCTAAAAGAAAAAGTATACAGATTGCAGGCTGGAATGGAATCACATATAGCACAGCCCTTTTTTAACAAAAATAATCAAGAAAGACTCCAATATTATGTATTTTATCATTTGTTCACACCAATATATTGTACAGAATCATATTGTACAAGACTAATAATAATAGTAAGTTTCCCCATCACACATAAATAAACATACGTGACCCCTTCCTATTTCCTAGTTCATTTTGGAACCTTTATTCCTGATCCCCAGCATGACCTATCTGTGCCCTCCACTGTGGAATGCCCCAAAACTAGTTCAGCAGGTTCCTCTGTTGAACAGTGGTCCTGCTTCCTCATCCTCTGACACTTGATGGTGCTGGAAATGCTCCTTCTTCTGTCCTCGGTAATTCAATGATGCAATGTGATGCTGACACCTTTCTTGCCAACAAGTCCCATGATGCATTGTAGTGGACCTACATCAAGATTCCCAATGCAATGTGTGGATTTTTGAATGGGGTTTCCTTTGAAAAAAAAAAGTGCAAAAAAAAAATTGTCAGAAAAGAGGCTTAGTCTATTTATAGAGGAGATTTTTGCTGTGTAGTATAGAGAAATATCAGTATACAAGGAGGGGTCTTCTCAATGAGCAGTTGCAGCACACAGTATTCCATATGGGCACATGGATCAATCCAGCCAGTTATTAAGTGGCAAAATACAAAACACTGTCCAAGGCAATAACTGGCTGGAAAGATCACAGGCCCATGAGAAAGACTGCAATTCTAGCCAATGTGAACATAGACTAGAAGGGACATTGGATACTGGTGATGGAGTGACACAAGGTTAGAAGGAAACTATTAGCTGTTACAGTATTTCAGTAAGCACACCGTTTGCAGGTATAGCCCAATTTTTTAGACAATTCTGAGTTCACCATCTTCCCTTCATTATTACCCAAGTGTGCAGAGCAACAATGAGGAAACTACTTTTATATAGCAGTCATCCATAACAAAGTTCAGAGCATGGATATAAATTTGCATCCGTCAGATCACTGAAGTGTGTAAGGCATAACATACTCGTGTTTTCCTACTTGAAATTTATTTTCTCTTCTAGACTAAATGGTTTTAATGGGGTTTTCTAGACCAAAAAAAATTAAAGCCATGAATTTTTTTTAATAATTTTAATTTACTCCCTACTAGAGATGAGCGAACAGTGTTCTATCGAACTCATGTTCGATCGGATATTAGGCTGTTTGGCATGTTCGAATCGAATCGAACACCGCGTGGTAAAGTGCGCCATTACTCGATTCCCCTCCCACCTTCCCTGGCGCCTTTTTTGCTCCAATAACAGCGCAGGGTAGGTGGGACAGGAACTACGACACCGGTGACGTTGAAAAAAGTAGGCAAAACCCATTGGCTGCCGAAAACATGTGACCTCTAATTTAAAAGAACAGCGCCGCCCAGGTTCGCGTCATTCTGAGCTTGCAATTCACCGAGGACGGAGGTTTCCGTCCAGCTAGCTAGGGCTTAGATTCTGGGTAGGCAGGGACAGGCTAGGATAGGAAGGAGAAGACAACCAACAGCTCTTGTAAGAGCTAAATTCCAGGGAGAAGCTTGTCAGTGTAACGTGGCACTGACGGGCTCAATCGCCGCAACCCAGCTTTCCCAGGATCCTGAATGGAATACACTGTCAGTGTATTCCCGTATACCCGATATATACCCCGATACCCGTTCCAACGGTGTGCCCCCCCACCTTCACCCCAGAAATACCCTGCAAGTCCCCTAGCAATAGAATTGGGGCTATATACACCCACAATTTTTACTACTGGTATACAGTGCCATTGTCTGACTGGGAATTCAAAGAATATATTGGGAATACAAATACCCTCATTTCTTGCTACTGCCATATAGTGCCAGTGTCTGACTGGGAATTCAAAGAATATATTGGGGTTACGTGCACCCACAATTTTTACTACTGGTATACAGTGCCATTGTCTGACTGGGAATTCAAAGAGTATATTGGGAATACAAATACCCTCATTTCTTGCTACTGCCATATAGTGCCAGTTTCTGACTGGGAATTCAAAGAATATATTGGGGTTACGTGCACCCACAATTTTTACTACTGGTATACAGTGCCATTGTCTGACTGGGAATTCAAAGAATATATTGGGGTTATAAATACCCTCATTTCTTGCTACTGCCATATAGTGCCAGTTTCTGACTGGTAATTCAAAGAATATATTGGGGTTACGTGCACCCACAATTTTTACTACTGGTATACAGTGCCATTGTCTGACTGGGAATTCAAAGAGTATATTGGGAATACAAATACCCTCATTTCTTGCTACTGCCATATAGTGCCAGTTTCTGACTGGGAATTCAAAGAATATATTGGGGTTACGTGCACCCACAATTTTTACTACTGGTATACAGTGCCATTGTCTGACTGGGAATTAAAAGAATATATTGGGGTTATAAATACCCTCATTTCTTGCTACTGCCATATAGTGCCAGTTTCTGACTGGTAATTCAAAGAATATATTGGGGTTACGTGCACCCACAATTTTTACTACTGGTATACAGTGCCATTGTCTGACTGGGAATTCAAAGAGTATATTGGGAATACAAATACCCTCATTTCTTGCTACTGCCATATAGTGCCAGTTTCTGACTGGTAATTCAAAGAATATATTGGGGTTACGTGCACCCACAATTTTTACTACTGGTATACAGTGCCATTGTCTGACTGGGAATTCAAAGAATATATTGGGGTTATAAATACCCTCATTTCTTGCTACTGCCATATAGTGCCAGTGTCTGACTGGGAATTCAAAGAATATATTGGGGTTACGTGCACCCACAATTTTTACTACTGGTATACAGTGCCAATTTCTAACTAGGAATTCAAAATGCGCAAGGCTCCCGGAAAGGGACGTGGACGAGGCCGTGGGCGAGGTCGGGGGAATGGTTCTGGGGAGCAAGGTAGCAGTGAAGCCACAGGGCGTCCCGTGCCTACTCCTGTGGGGCAGCAAGCATTGCGCCACTCCACAGTGCCAGGGTTGCTTGCCACATTAACTAAACTGCAGGGTACAAACCTTAGTAGGCCCGAGAACCAGGAACAGGTCTTGCAATGGCTGTCAGAGAACGCTTACAGCACATTGTCCAGCAGCCAGTCAGACTCTGCCTCCTCTCCTCCTATTACCCAACAGTCTTGTCTTCCTTCCTCCCAAAATTCCGAAGCTTTACAGAACAATAACCCAAACTGTCCCTGCTCCCCAGAGCTGTTCTCCGCTCCTTTCATTGTCCCTCAACCTGCCTCTCCACGTCACGATTCCACGAACCTAACAGAGGAGCATCTGTGTCCAGATGCTCAAACACTAGAGTCTCCTCCATCTCCGTTCGATTTGGTGGTGGATGACCAGCAACCCACCCTCATCGACGATGATGTGACGCAGTTGCCGTCAGGGCATCCAGTTGACCGGCGCATTGTGCGGGAGGAGGAGATGAGACAGGAGTTGGAAGAGGAAGTGGTGGATGATGAGGACACTGACCCGACCTGGACAGGGGGGATGTCAAGCGGGGAAAGTAGTGTGGATGTTGAGGCAGGTGCAGCACCAAAAAGGGTAGCTAGAGGCAGAGGCAGAGGTCAGCAGCTTAGGCGAAGCCAGGCCACACCCGGAATCTCCCAAGATGTTCCAGTTCGTACCCAGCCCCGAAAAACTCCCACCTCGAGGGCACGTTTCTCGAAGGTGTGGAGTTTTTTCAAGGAATGCGCCGAGGACAGATATAGTGTTGTCTGCACAATTTGCCTCTCGAAATTGATTAGGGGCTCTGAGAAGAGCAACCTGTCCACCACTTCAATGCGCCGTCATTTGGAATCCAAGCACTGGAATCAGTGGCAGGCAGCAACGGCAGGACAAAGGCCGCCTGCCGTTCACTCCACTGCCACTGCCTCTGCCACTGCCTCTGCCTCTGCCACTGCCACTGCTGACTGTGCTGGCGATGCACTCCAGAGGACGAGCCAGGACACCACTTCATCTGCCTCCGCCACTTTGTTGACTTCTACCTCATCCTCCCCTGGTCCTGTCTTATCTCCTTCTCCTGCACCATCAAAGGCACCATCAGGCGTTTCTTTACAACAACCCACCATCTCTCAGACATTGGAGCGGCGGCAGAAATACACTGCTAACCACCCACACGCGCAAGCCTTGAACGCCAACATCGCTAAACTGCTGGCCCAGGAGATGTTGGCGTTCCGGCTTGTTGAAACTCCCGCCTTCCTGGACCTGATGGCAACTGCGGCACCTCGCTATGCCGTCCCTAGCCGTCACTACTTCTCCCGGTGTGCCGTCCCCGCCTTGCACCAGCACGTGTCACTCAACATCAGGCGGGCCCTTAGTTCCGCGCTTTGCACAAAGGTCCACTTGACCACCGATGCGTGGACAAGTGCATGCGGACAGGGACGCTACATTTCACTGACGGCACACTGGGTGAATGTAGTTGAGGCTGGGACTGCTTCCCAAACTGGCCCGGTGTACCTCGTCTCCCCGCCTAACATTCCTGGCAGGGACACGAGAAGAACACCCCCCTCCTCCTCCTCCTCTACCGCCTCCTCCTCCGCCACCGCCTCCTCCTCCGCCACCGCCTCCTCCTCCGCTGTTAGATTGACCCCAGCTACGAGTTGGAAACGTTGCAGCACTGGCGTTGGTAGACGTCAGCAGGCTGTGCTGAAGCTGATCAGCTTGGGGGACAGACAGCACACTGCCTCCGAGGTGAGGGATGCCCTCCTCGATGAGACGGCAATATGGTTTGAGCCGCTGCACCTGGGCCCAGGCATGGTCATTTGTGATAACGGCCGGAACCTGGTAGCAGCTCTGGAGCTTGCCGGACTCCAACATGTTCCATGCCTGGCCCACGTCTTCAACCTAGTGGTGCAACGTTTCCTAAAGAGCTACCCCAATGTTCCAGAGCTACTGGTGAAAGTGCGGCGCATGTGCGCCCACTTTCGCAAGTCGACAGTAGCCGCTGCTAGCTTAAAATCTCTCCAGCAACGCCTGCATGTGCCACAACACCGGCTTTTGTGCGACGTCCCCACACGCTGGAACTCAACGTTTCAGATGTTGAATAGAGTGGTTGAGCAGCAGAGACCTTTGATGGAATACCAGCTACAAAACCCTAGGGTGCCACAAAGTCAGCTGCCTCAGTTTCACATCCATGAGTGGCCATGGATGAGAGACCTTTGTGACATCCTACGGGTCTTTGAGGAGTCCACAAGGAGGGTGAGCTCTGAGGATGCGATGGTGAGCCTTACAATCCCGCTCTTGTGTGTTCTGAGAGAATCCCTGATTGACATCAGGGATAACTCAGATCACACAGAGGAGTTAGGGATAGCATCCGATCCGTCACAGCTGGAGAGTAGGTCCACACATCTGTCCGCTTCACTGCGTTTAATGGAGGAGGAGGAGGAGGAGGAGGAGGAAGAAGAGTTGTCCGATGATGTGATGGTGATACAGGAGGCTTCCGGGCAACTTCGAATCGTCCCATTGTTGCAGCGCGGATGGGTAGACATGGAGGATGAGGAGGAAATGGAGATTGAACTTTCCGGTGGGGCCAGAGGAGTCATGCCAACTAACACTGTGGCAGACATGGCTGAGTTCATGTTGGGGTGCTTTACAACCGACAAGCGTATTGTCAAAATCATGGAGGACAACCAGTACTGGATCTTTGCTATCCTTGACCCCCGGTATAAAAACAACATCTCGTCTTTTATTCCGGTAGAGGGGAGGGCCAATCGCATCAATGCTTGCCACAGGCAATTGGTGCAGAATATGATGGAGATGTTTCCAGCATGTGACGTTGGCGGCAGGGAGGGCAGTTCCTCCAGTAGGCAACCAAGTTCTCACCGGTCCACACAAACGAGGGGCACACTGTCTAAGGTCTGGGACACCTTGATGGCACCCCCTCGCCAAAGTGCCGCCACGGAGGGTCCTAGTGTCACCAGGCGTGAGAAGTATAGGCGCATGTTGCGGGAATACCTTTCCGACCACAGCCCTGTCCTCTCCGACCCCTCTGCGCCCTACACGTATTGGGTGTCGAAGTTGGACCTGTGGCTTGAACTTGCCCTATATGCCTTGGAGGTGCTGTCCTGTCCTGCCGCCAGCGTCCTATCTGAGAGGGTGTTCAGTGCAGCCGGTGGCATCATCACTGACAAGCGCACCCGTCTGTCAGCTCACTTTGATAAAAATGAACCACCACTGGATAGAGCCTTCATTTTTGTGCCCACCTGTGTAAAGCACCCCAACATGAAACTCCATGTCTGTACTCAACCTCTCCAATTCCTCCGCATCCTCATACTCATCCACCATAAGCGTTGCACAATTCTGCTAATACTAGGCTCCCTCCAACATGATTTCCCCCAACTCTGCTGGTTAGAGGCTCCCTCCACCCTGATTTCCACCAACTCTGCTGGTTAGAGGCTCCCTCCACCCTGCTTTCCCACAACTCTGCTGGTTAGAGGCTCCTTCCACCATGAATTTGCCCAAACTGGGCTGTTTAGAGGCTCCCTCCACCATGAATTGGTCCAAACTGGGCTGGTTAGAGGCTCCCTCCACCATTAATTGGTCCAAACTGGGCTGGTTAGAGGCTCCCTCCACCATGAATTGGTCCAAACTGGGTTTTTTAGAGGCTCCCTCCACCATGAATTGGTCCAAACTGGGCTGGTTAGAGGCTCCCTCCACCATGAATTGGTCCAAACTGGGGTGGTTAGATGCTCCCTCCACCATGAATTGGTCCAAACTGGGTTTTTTAGAGGCTCCCTCCACCATGAATTTGCCCAAACTGGGCTGTTTAGAGGCTCCCTCCACCATGAATTTGCCCAAACTGGGCTGTTTAGAGGCTCCCTCCACCATGAATTGGTCCAAACTGGGTTTTTTAGAGGCTCCCTCCACCATGAATTGGTCCAAACTGGGCTGGTTAGAGGCTCCCTCCACCATGAATTGGTCCAAACTGGGGTGGTTAGAGGCTCCCTCCACCATTAATTGGTCCAAACTGGGCTGGTTAGAGGCTCCCTCCACCATTAATTGGTCCAAACTGGGCTGGTTAGAGGCTCCCTCCACCATTAATTGGTCCAAACTGGGCTGGTTAGAGGCTCCCTCCACCATTAATTGGTCCAAACTGGGCTGGTTAGAGGCTCCCTCCACCATGAATTTGCCCAAACTGGGCTGTTTAGAGGCTCCCTCCACCATGAATTTGCCCAAACTGGGCTGGTTAGAGGCTCCCTCCACCATGAATTGGTCCAAACGGGTTTTTAGAGGCTCCCTTCACCATGAATTGGTCCAAACTTGGCTGTTTAGAGGCTCCCTCCACCATGAATTGGTCCAAACTGGGGTGGTTAGAGGCTCCCTCCACCATTAATTGGTCCAAACTGGGCTGGTTAGAGGCTCCCTCCACCATTAATTGGTCCAAACTGGGCTGGTTAGAGGCTCCCTCCACCATGAATTGGTCCAAACTGGGGTTTTTAGAGGCTCCCTCCACCATGAATTGGTCCAAACTTGGCTGTTTAGAGGCTCCCTCCACCATTAATTGGTCCAAACTGGGCTGGTTAGAGGCTCCCTCCACCATGAATTGGTCCAAACTGGGTTTTTTAGAGGCTCCCTCCACCATGAATTTGCCCAAACTGGGCTGTTTAGAGGCTCCCTCCACCATGAATTGGTCCAAACTGGGTTTTTTAGAGGCTCCCTCCACCATGAATTGGTCCAAACTGGGCTGGTTAGAGGCTCCCTCCACCATGAATTGGTCCAAACTGGGGTGGTTAGAGGCTCCCTCCACCATTAATTGGTCCAAACTGGGCTGGTTAGAGGCTCCCTCCACCATTAATTGGTCCAAACTGGGCTGGTTAGAGGCTCCCTCCACCATTAATTGGTCCAAACTGGGCTGGTTAGAGGCTCCCTCCACCATGAATTTGCCCAAACTGGGCTGTTTAGAGGCTCCCTCCACCATGAATTTGCCCAAACTGGGCTGGTTAGAGGCTCCCTCCACCATGAATTGGTCCAAACTGGGGTTTTTAGAGGCTCCCTCCACCATGAATTGGTCCAAACTTGGCTGTTTAGAGGCTCCCTCCACCATTAATTGGTCCAAACTGGGCTGGTTAGAGGCTCCCTCCACCATGAATTGGTCCAAACTGGGTTTTTTAGAGGCTCCCTCCACCATGAATTTGCCCAAACTGGGCTGTTTAGAGGCTCCCTCCACCATGAATTGGTCCAAACTGGGGTGGTTAGAGGCTCCCTCCACCATTAATTGGTCCAAACTGGGCTGGTTAGAGGCTCCCTCCACCATTAATTGGTCCAAACTGGGCTGGTTAGAGGCTCCCTCCACCATTAATTGGTCCAAACTGGGCTGGTTAGAGGCTCCCTCCACCATGAATTTGCCCAAACTGGGCTGGTTAGAGGCTCCCTCCACCATGAATTGGTCCAAACTGGGTTTTTTAGAGGCTCCCTCCACCATGAATTTGCCCAAACTGGGCTGGTTAGAGGCTCCCTCCACCATGAATTGGTCCAAACTGGGGTTTTTAGAGGCTCCCTCCACCATGAATTTGCCCAAACTCTGCTGGTTAGAGGCTCAATCCACCCTGATTTTCAAAACAAATGTTGGTGCCAACCTCAACTTACTACAAGGGCCAAATTCACTGCTGGTGACAAGCTCTCCTCACTGCAAGTGCCAAATACACATGTTTCAAGGTGTTTTCCTACTGTCAGAGAGGTGGTATTGAGTGTGTAAAGTGTGTAGTTGTTAGGCTGTGATGTTGGGGTAATAGAGGGTCTTTGGTGTGTTAGATGCCCCCAGACATGCTTCCCCTGCTGTCCCAGTGTCATTCCAGAGGTGTTGGCATCATTTCCTGGGGTGTCATAGTGGACTTGGTGACCCTCCAGACACGGATTTGGGTTTCCCCCTTAACGAGTATCTGTTCCCCATAGACTATAATGGGGTTCGAAACCCGTTCGAACACACGAACATTGAGCGGCTGTTCGAATCGAATTTCGAACCTCGAACATTTTAGTGTTCGCTCATCTCTACTCCCTACCTTCCAAAATCCATAGAATTTTTTTTCACTGACATGGGGATTTAACTTTTGCAGGACAATTTATTATTCTATATGATATATCGTGAAGCTGAAAAAAATTCTGAATGGAGCAAAGTTAAGAAAAAACATTTTTTTTTACAACTTTTGCTTTTGCTGATTTTACTGTGTGGTAAAAGTGACAAGTTAACTGAATTTTGTGGATCAATAAAGTCACACAAGAAATATTTTAGGCATAGTGAAGTGCAGTGAAACAAACGCTGTGAAAAAATATAGAAAAAATTGCTGCATTTTTCATTGAGTTTTTGCAGTGCTTTTTCTGCACTTTTCTTTCCCCTATTAAATATATAGGGAAAACACTCAATTTTGCAGATAAAATTAACATACTGTGGTTTTTTTTATTTTATTTTATTTTTTTAAATACAGCTTTCCTATGGCTTTTTATTCTCAGAATGTATGGATGAGAGTAAAGAAACTTTATATACTTTGCTGGTACTATAAAATGTATTGTTTTTTTTCTGCTGTGTTTCAACTGCAGCCACACACACTGCGTTTCTCCACCATAGGACCTCAACCTTAGGGTCCATTCACACGGAGTAAACGCGTGCTCATTTTGGCACAACACACGTGTAAAGAATACACGTGTAAAAATAAGACTCCAATTGACTTCAACGACATTTTTTACATGTGTAAAAAACGCGTAAAAAACCACAACGCCTGTTCTTTTTAACTGCCTCGGCATGCCTCTAGACCTCTGCTCCCTGAACTCTGCATTGTACTCAGGTACTGTTCCTGTTACCAACTTGGCGTGCCTGAACGTTCCGCTTGGATTTCCCTCTGTACTGCGTTGTCCTCTTGCTGACAACCCAGACCATACGACTACGATTTACTCTCTGCCATCAACCGCTGACCTTTTGCTTCAGCCTTCTGGATCCCTGGACCAACACCGCAACCCAAAACATCTGCTCCTAAGAGTCTCAGTGCCTGGTTTACTATGATTTGTGGTGTGCTATGTGTTTGGCGTTTCCCAACCCATACCACTCTACCCAGCAGTGCCGCCAAGTACATACCCACCATCTGGTACTCTGTTGAACACCATTGGAGTTGGTGCGGCCCGGGGGTTGTTAAACACACGGCACTGTGTTAACCATTTTATATATCTAGTACTGGTTCTTACTTTGGCTGTGAAACTGCATCTGCTATCCTAACAGGGATTTTCCCACATTTTATTATTTTTAATAGTCTTTATATAGGGGACTAGGCTACAAGTGGAATGTTCAGTGCCCACTTGCAATCTGAATACATTGGGATATGGGATCTTTATGTTTTACTGTGTCTTACATTCCAGTATACAGTTTATTGACAAGGAGTTGCAGTCAGAGGATATGTTGATGACCTTTGGCCAGAAGTTGAACTGAATCCAAATTGAAAATGAAAATATATAAAAACAACTATAACAAGAAAAAAATAAGTCAACAATCATTACAAAAAATTATATATATACACTGCACTTTTTTGCCATCTTAAATTTTGTGTTTATTTGCTATTCTTGACATCTCAGTTATCTTTCTCAATTGCCCCTTTTTTCATACAAGTCACAGGCTATGTACGTAATCATATATAATTTGGCTATTTTCACTCTTGAGTATAATCTGCAAGTATTTGTACTATGTTTATACACTCACACACACTACATTAAGCATTTATTATTTTTTATTTTATTTATTTGTTAACTTTATTTCATTTATTTATTTGAATCTCATATTTTTTTTAACATTCATCTCTTATTATTTTTTTACTTTATTTATTTTCACATATCTTTTTCATTTTCACATATGCTTGGTTTATCGCTATCATTACTCATATGCCTTTTTCACATCACACTTTTTTTTATTGTTATATTTAATTTTTTTTCCTGTTTTGTTGTTTTGATGTTTTTAATATAGTGCTTGTCATATTGTTAATAAAATGGATTGATTATTGATATATTTTTGTGTTATGTCATTGGTAAACCAATCTCCCTGATAATTACAAAAAGGTTTAGTGACCTCTTAGATCAGCAGGCACAAATAAATTCAATCCACTTTAAATGATTTGGAACCAAAGCCTTCTGCCATGCTGTCCCCACTCTCTGGAATGCACTACCTGGACCGTTCAGAGAGATCTCATCCTGGAACAAAGACTAAAAGCACATCTCTTTAGTTTGGCATTTGAGGGCACATAACACTGTCACTATTCATAGAATGAGTGGTGGGTATGGGGGGGTGGGGGGGTGGTTTGGGGTATAACAGTCCGTGGAGTCTCATCTTACTCTTAGTTGGTGACCGCTATATGGGGAGGTGGGGTGGGTGTATTGGGGTATAACAGTCCGTGGAGTCTCATCTTCCTCTTAGTTGGTGACCGCTATATGGGGAGGTGGGGTGGGTGTATTGGGGTATAACAGTCCATGGAGTCTCATCTTCCTCTTGTTTGGTGACAGCTGGACACGTATTGGGCAGCGATCTCCACAGTGGCCTCTTCTTCTCCCAGTAGGATGTAGAGTTTCCTCTTCTCGTCTGCAGATATGAAGTATATATTTTTATGACAAGTTTTTTTGTTATACAAATTTTGTAATTTAGATTTTTTTTTCTGTGTGACAATATTTTAAAACTGTGCAAAACAATGCAACTCTGTATGGGTTGGGTTTCTTTCATTTACATTGCAAGACACTTTGTTACAATAGACTATAGCCCCTCTACAGATAACTGCACTGA
Source organism: Leptodactylus fuscus (assembly GCF_031893055.1). NCBI lineage: Eukaryota > Metazoa > Chordata > Amphibia > Anura > Leptodactylidae > Leptodactylus > Leptodactylus fuscus. The sequence continues at coordinate 91,587,745 of NC_134267.1, forward strand.
CCTGTCATTACATCCTCCCATACATAGAGTAGGTCTAGAAAACTCTCCCATAGACCTTAGGCTGAGTTCAGACTGATGCTGCCTCAGATTCCAGACCAAAAAACGGTAGCCACGACTGGATGCTGGTGCAGTCCAAATGAATGGGCCTAGTCGGGAGGGAGAGTCTTGTGGCAGATGTCCGAGGCTGAACCGGCCACAGCATCTGCCTGAAGAATGAGCATGGAGCTGCAACAAACCGCTCGTGGAAAAAAGAACTAACGTTTTTTTGGTCAGGATTTTGAGGTGGATTCCACCTCAAAATCCTGACCAAAAAACTCCATGTGAACTCAGCCTTAGTGAGTCAAGTTCGGTTTTTTGCTGCCTATGGCCATGACAGTTCAAAGCATATCACTGAATGCTGTTAACAGAGTAGAGGAGAACAATTCCTTAATTATGTTTAGAAAATAGAATTAAAAAGGCTTGTATAAGGGGACCGTCACATGATAATGTGAGGTACAACCTGATAGTTACACCAATATTATTTAGTCCATCATAGTAGTATCTGGATATATCCAGCTAAGAGGAGAGATAAGGAAATAAACATTGGTGCTGTATGTTATTCAACCAAAGTACTGTATTATTTCTGAAGAACAACACATGTGAAAAAGTGAGAGATCATTCCGAGTCACAACATGATTTTTCTAGAAGTAAGAGTAGATGACACTACCATTAGTAACGTCTGTTGCTCTCATCCATTATAGATTTGTAGAATGAGGCAGAGCACCCTACAATTGGTGTCTCCATTCACTTTCATGTTAAACAAAACATAACAGAAGCTTTCTTTTGTCGTGTTTTTAACTTTTTTTCCATTGCAAAATTTTTAAAAAAATATGATTTATGGGAAATCTATCAAATGTAATTGTATGTCTCCCTTCTGCTCAATCCACTCCTGGCTGTGGCTCAAAAAACGCAACAAAATCTGCAACAAAAAAAAGCTGTGTTTTGGCAACGTGGGGCCTTAGCCTAAAAGTCAGTTACTCTCATTCTATGATGGATGAAAGCAATGCATAGTCACAATGGTAGTATGAACATCCTCTAAAATTGTTAAAATTACAAAGCCAGGTCTGATTTGGACTCCTAGACAGCGCCTGTATCCTCACTTTATAGAATATGTTTAACCATAACTTTTTGTAGCATTTCCGCCAATGTTTTGCCAAGTTGTTATTTGTTTTTGAGTAAGTAATATACCTGTCAGATAAAATGGGAACTTAGGAACAAGAGTCAATGTATGCACTTACAATTTCGGGTCCCACATAAGTTTTTTATTATACAATGCCTATGCTGTCATATCGCAGTACTATTCAATATGACATATACAGACAGATTTAAGTCTTTAGATTGGTTTACTCCGCACCAAAACACCATTAATCATTAGAATACAAAATGGACTGGCAAGCGATTGATCTACCTTTGTGCAGCAACAGCAATGGAAAATGCCACTTTTGTAATGTACTAAAATGTATTTTTTATATTGTGCTAGGTTACCTGTTGCATCATTATTGACTGTTAAAAATAAATCTTAGCAGCTGGAAATAGCGTTTTTAGGCACTTCTGATTGTATGCCAAGTGAATGAATGAATGAATTTGAGCCAGACCTCAAAAGTCCTACTCTAATGTGAGCGGCGGCACATCGGGCCTAGATTTGCCAGGGGCTCATATTGTCTAATTAAAAGGGTGTCTTCAATCACATCTAAGCTGACTTGTCTTACTAGGATATAGATGTTTAGATTCCAGAAATCTGAAAAGGTTAAGCTGTTGTTATCGAGATTTTACCCGTTATTGATATTTCTTCAGAAAACAGTCATGGATAACACATGCAGACATTTGCTTTCTAATTGCTACAGCAGGCTACCACTGTGAAGAACAAAGGGAATATTTAGCACATCGTAAATTCTTTTGGAGCCCTGCGGAGTGGCTCGAGTTCAGATTACACGTTTAAAACCAGCATTTGAGAGCAATTTCAAGTTAACTTTGAGAAAGTAGGTAGGAAGCTGTTGAATGCTATTTTCTCCATTCCTGCTTTCTGAGGTACCAATATTATCAGTCTCATATTGTATTTTTAACACAGTCTGGCAGCAGAACATTTGGGTATTGGATTTAAAACTCCTATAACAATGAATTTCTAGAACTATGGCTACACATTTATATAAAAGTGTAAAGGAAAGAAAGCAAAACTGTCTCGTGTAATATTATTCTAAACTAGATTCACAAATAACCAACTATCGCCACATTATAAGCTTCATCTTATATACACCACAAAGCTTAATAAAACATCACTTATTTATAATTTTACAAACTTTTAATTTTCATTATTTATACATTTTATATTTATACATGTATATATATATATATATATATATATATATATATATAAATTATTTATACATGTATATATTTATACATTGACAACATATTTATAGCCATAACCATATACAAAATTTACAATTTTACAAATTTTTAATTTTCATTATTTATATATTGCCAACATACTTATAGCGCCATATACATAATGTCCCCAATGCTTCAGAAACATATTCAACCAGGGCTTTACTAGCCAGAACCTAGTGATGCCTGAGCTACACCAGTGGTTGGAGTCCATGCCAAAAGTAAATTATTCTGTAATTTATGCTTCATTACCTACTAAACCTAGCACAGTATCATCAAACAATGAGTTATTGTATGCTGTTATATTTGTCAGTGTTATTTATAATGCTAAAAGCTACTTTTGCTTTAAAGAGGACCTTTCACCACCTGGGGCACATGCAGTGTAATACACCGCTAGAAAGCTGACTGCACTGAATTCAGCGCACTTCGGCTTTCACGTTCTAGCATCCATTGCTCTGTACTGTGAGAGGGGGTGTTGCTTACCGCTCAGTGATGGACGAGTACTACCAGGAGGGGAGGGGGGCGTTCCTCACCGCTCTCACAGTACAGCGCTATAGATGCTACTGTGAGGAAGGGCGTTCCTGACTGACTGTCAGAAATGCCCTTCTGATAGTGAAGAGCTACGGTACCAGCACTGATAGATCTTCACTGGGGGCACAGAACGAGAAAGCCGATAGTGCACGGAATTCAGCACACTGTCGGCTTTCTAGCGGTATATAACTTCCATATAAGTGTAACTTCCATTCCAGCCACCACTTTATTTTTATATAGTCTTTCACTGCTTTGTTCTGCTCCTGGAGGCAAAAATGCCAATTAATCTCTTGAGAAATATCAGTTATAGTAGCCAGTTATGTCAGACACGCTGCTGACATTCCTGATAACCATGACGTAGCAGTAATCCCATGGAATAGTCTTATGAGCTATAGTACTCCGACATGCCAAGTTCAGTCTTCCCATGCTAAAATACCCAGTAGGACTCCATAAACTGCAATATTTACAGTATGTCAACTCAGTATGTTTTAGAAAATATTATACAGATCTATCCACCCTTTAGAGGGTTGTACAGCTAAAATGAATATGAATATGCTATCCACTGGATGGTTCATGCGTACCAGATCAGTCGGGGTCTGATGCCTGGACCCAGCACTGATCAGCTGTTTTGGCTACTGGAAGTGGTATACAAGGTATACGAGCAAAAGTCGCTTTTCTCGTATTCAAGCGAATGGGAGTAGAACTGCAGTTCTACATTGCCACCACTACAGCTAGAAGCTGTATACAGTATCCAGTGCTCTGTACCCTGTAGTGGTGGCACCAGGAAACTACAGCTCTGCTCCCATTCACTTGAGTAAAAACAGAGCTGTATACCTGGTACAAAGCTTCCAGCAGCAAAAACATCTCATCAGTGCAAGTTGTGGGTATTGGACCTTGACTGATCTGATAGGTCATAGTATCCATTTTGACTGGGTCACAGACAACCCCTTTACTCTCCAAGAAATGTGTTAATGACATATTTTCATGATACAAATTAAATATGATTTTGCAACATTCAGAACAGGCTACAGTTCATATTATAATCACAGGGTGGCCACACATAGACACTGTATACACATCTCCTAACACAGTGGTTCTTAACCTTGTTTTAGGTACCGAACCTACCAATTTCATATGCATATTCACCGAACCCTTCTTTAGTGATAAATCAAATAGGATTTATTTCCAAATTCAAGACATAGGTATATGTTTTTTTACTGGTATACAAAATGAACCGTGCATAGGGCCTAGGGATCGATCGAACCCCGATTAAGAACCACTGTCCTAACAGAATAGGAAGAAATTATACTTTTTTAAAGGGTGACTATCTTTGGTTAAGTCAAGCCAGTAGGGAAGGTAAGGAAGGACACATCTATACTTTGTGAACAATACACCAGGAAACTGGAACCCAGAGAATTCGAAAAGTCTACCTTGGGGTACTATATATGAAAGTTATGTTGTATCCACGTGTATGAGAGGCAGTGTCAGGTGTTTCTTATGTAAGGTCACTTTGTATGCTAGAGCATTTTGAATGATAGTGTTAGCACTTTGTATAGTGGAGAGCGTGGCTCACACTCTATGGGTTTGTATCCTAGAACTGCCATTTTTAATGGTGCTTCAAAAGTACCTCAGAAAGCTGAAAAAAAAATTATGTTGTGGGAAGGTGTCTCTCTTTCATCTATCTAAATGTCTGTAGAAAAAATTTAAAAAAAACATATTTGCATAAAAATCTTTAAGGCCGGGGCACCACTTGACGTACTTACTGCAGTGCTTTACAGCTGCTGTAAAAGTGGATGGGATTCTAGTAATTCATAGGAAGTCCACAGAGGTTTCCTCCATGGACTTTGTGTTTCCATTATACATAAACCGCTTGCATTTTTAAAGGTATAATTGACATGCTGCGATTTCCAAAATCGCAACGGTTTTGGAAATCGCAGCATGTCCGATGCCCGTATTTTAACACAAAGTGGGGATGGGATTTGCTAGCTTATTTTGCTGTGACTGTAAAATGCTGTGTTTTTTTCAGCGGCATTTCCACCACTGGCAAACTGCGACATTTACACCACGTGTGGCCCCAGCCTAAGGGTTTTCCCAGTCCTATAAAAATAAATGGTTATATTTAATGTATCTTTCAAATATGTCTCCAATTCAACTACTGCCATGATATTTCCATAATCTCTGTACATTAACAAACATCATTCAATCCACTTAAATTTAAAGGAAAGAAAATAAAAAAATAAAAAAAATCTATATAAAGCTTAACCACTATATTTCATTCTATATTAATTTGTATGTAAATGCTTCAAATGTAAAGTAACATATCATTACTTCTGCTTTTAAAATAAATTAATAAATAATAATACTAATAATAATTAGAGATGAGTGAACAGTAAAATGTTCGAGGTTCAATATTCGTTTCGAGTAGCCCCTCAATATTCGACTACTCGAATCTAATATCGAATCCTATTATAGTCTATGGGGGGAAAATGCTCATTTCAGGGGTAGGCAACGTTCGATGAAATTATACTTACCAAGTCCACAAGTGAGGGTCAGGCTGGATCCTCCGAGCAGTCTTCTCCTTGCAGCGTCCCCACGGCATCTTCCGGCTCTTCATTCACTCTGCCAGGCATCGGGCCTGGGCAGAGCCGACTGCGCATGCCCGCACTACAAGCGGACATGCGCAGTCGGCTCTGCTCAGGCCCGATGCCTGGCAGAGTGAATTCAGAGCCGGAAGACGCCGCGGGGAAGCTGCACGGAGAAGACTTCTAAAGGTAGGAGAAGAACCAGCGTTGATTGGCCGACTGTATAGCATTCGGCCAATCAATGCTGGTTCTGCATCGAACTTTTACATTCGAATAGCAAGTGGTACTCGATCGAGTACGAGTATTTTGAATACCGTAGTATTCGATCGAATACCTACCGTATTTTTCGGACCATAAGACGCACTAAGGTTTTAGAGGAGGAAAATAGGGAAAAAAAAAAATTTAAGGAAAAAAAAATGGTGAAATATTTAATAACCTAATAATATAATATTTCACCAATGTAAATAGAATCGGGGGCTTTCGGACACAGGGATATCAAATGTGTATGTGTTTCACAGTAATGTTTTTGTTTTAAATGTATTCTAGGGATATGGGGGTGATTTGAACATATCTATCTATCTATCTATCTATCTATCTAATCTATCTATCTATTCTCATCCATGGATGGAAAGAGACACCCTGCAGTGAAGCTATGCAAGAAGAGAAAAAGGGGCGGGCCAGATGGGTGAAGGAGGTGTGGTTTTCTAAGCAAACTTGAAAACACGCCTCTTTCACCCATCTGGCTCGTCCCTCCTTCACTGCCTCTCAGATCTTGCTCCTGCAATGAAGCCACACAGGCAGGGAAGTAGGGGCGGGCCAGACGAGTGAAGGAGGCGTGGTTTCGAGCTTGCCGAGAAAACCACGCCTCCTCCTCCCGTTTGGCCCGCCCCTCCTTCCCTGTCTGTGTGGCTTCATTGCAAGAGCCAGATCTGAGAGGCAGCGAAGGAGGGGCAGGCCAGACGGGAGAAGGAGGCGTGGTTTTCTCGGCAAGCTTGAAACCACGCTTCCTTCAAATGTCTGGCCCGCCCCTACTTCCCTGCCTCTCATATCTCGCTCCTGAAAACACGTGACACAGACAGGGAAGGAGGGGCAGAGCAGGCAGGCACCGTGCTGCTCTCCTTTTGATTCTCGTAGACAGGACACAGACGCTGCACACGCTGCATTCGGACTATAAGACGCACACACATTTTCCTCCCATATTGGGAGGAAAAAAAGTGCGTCTTATAGTCCGAAAAATACGGTACTCAATCGAGTACTACTCGCTCATCTCTAATAATAATAAATAATAATAATAATTATTATTATTATTATTACTATTATTATTATTATTATTATCATCATCATAAAAATAGATAACAATCAATACAATATAGGGTTGTTTCTTTGTTAAACTGGGCTGAATCCAGTAATCCTTTCCCAATCTTATCCGTATGTTGGCTTGAAGTGAGTTACAGAATGTGAACTATGGCTTGGCTTGACTGTTTGTGACATGGCATATGAGCTCCTTAGGCATAATTAGGGACAGGTGCTAATTATAGTAGCGCTGGCCCGTTATTCCGTAGATTTGACTGCAGTTCTAATTGGCTTCATATTTGGTAAATATAGCAGTATTTTCTAACAGGGTAAGGGCATGCATGTAATGTTGTACAACAATTCATCTGAACAAAGTGGAACACTACAGACTTATCAGATGTTTTTCATGTCTTACACGATCACATAACTTAATGTAACAAATACTAGAAAGGAAACCATAAATTAAAGGAAGGTTTTACAAGTAGTAAAATTAGAACAAAAGGAAAAACATCAAACATGTTTACACACTTAATGTGTACAGACATAACGCTCTCATAACTATTCACATCTTACCTTTACCTCAACTATTCTCCCATACAGTGTCCAGTAGAGATGGGTGGACTTAAGAAAATCTTCATTATATGTTCAGATGGTTCGGTCTCAAGATTTATTTTGGGTCAAATAAATTTGTTATGAGTTTAAATTGGGTTAAAACATAGGCCCAGATTATCTAGTTATGACTAGGTACATAAACATTGCAAATCTTTGGTGTAGTGTGGTGCATCTTGAAAAAAAACATTTCTTGAAAAGAATTTAGCTTCAAGTAGATGGGAGTGGATTCTCAGCTAAGAGGAGCATGGAGCATTTAAGCCAAAAATGTGCCAAAATACTGTCGAAAGTTGTGGCTCAACGTTAACCAACTAAAAGGTGGTATAAACGTAGACTAGACAGTCTAATGTTACATCAGATTTAACATCCCACATCAGCCAATTTGATAAAGCTGGCATATTTTCAGACTTCATATTTAACCCATTTCTAAACCTCAAAGGCAAACACAGCCAAAGTGTTAATGGGAATGTTAATGGAACAACGGAGTAGTGGATACAAATGACTTGTTTAATCCACACTGTGCTGCCACTTTTTGAATAATTTTTTACATAAAAATGTTCCAAAAAGCAGTTTTGAGAGAAGATACCTGCCTATGTACTTTTCATATCCACATGACAGATAGATTTTACAAAAAATGAGCCTGTTGAGTGACTTATATGTGCAATAGCTTTGTCAGCTTTGTCAACCAAAGCTTTTGAGCTTTGGCTCAAAAAACTCTGTAAAATCTGCAACAAAAAAAAACTGCATTTCCACAATGTGGGGCCTCAGCCTAAATGAGTACTTTCTGTGGGCAGTAATGTGATTTTGGAAGACTGACAACTACAGAATTTGAACAAATCTTTGTGGCAGACTTTCGATGTGCCTTTCAATTGACAAGGAAACTGGGTTTAAAAAAAAAACTGCTATAGTTGTCTGTTTATGGGTATAGGATGTCTATGGATGTCTGAATGAGTGGTGGAGTTGGTGATAGCTATTGCAATATCAGTGGCAGTACACTATGGAATACTACATGGTAGACCAGGCCACAGAATCTGATGTCTGGTTGTGTAGTGGTAGCAGGCAGCATTAGCAGTATGGTAAATGGAACATGATATAGGGAGACAGATGCAATAGAAGATTGATTCAGCTGGAGGTGTATAAAAATCCTCACAGATCTATGCCTGATTCATTTTGACAAAAGTATTTTTTTCAACACCTGTGGTTGACAATTTGGTCTTTCTAGGGGTCACCGCACTCAAGACCCTCTCAGCCATTAGGGTGGACAAGACAGAACTGGTCAGAAATGGGACAGAAATGATCATCCTACCAATGATCTATAATTCAATAGGGTCAAAGAGTAGCAAGAGTTAAGGAATGTTCTAGGTATGACTGGACTTCATTGTGCAGTTGTTGGGTGTCAATTACTTGCTGTGTCCAGCATACAGCTGGCACTGCAAAGAATAAAAAAAACCTGGTTCATCATGTTCAGATACTGCACTACTACTGCAGATAACACTGTACCCTAATAAGATACACAATATAGCCAATATGATATGGTAAAAGTATGTGGACACTTGATCATCCCACCAAATTGAGCTTGCCATATATCTCATTCTAAGGATAGGTTACAATATCAATATCTTCAGCGGAGTGGTCTGCTGGGGGAGTAGCATACCAGCCAGGGACAGAAATAGACTTGACATACTGATTAGAAGGGCCATCTCTGTCCTGGGGAGCCCCTGGACCCAGTACAGGTGATGGTTAACAAGGATACTGTCCATGGTGAGCTCCCTGCTGAAGAACAACTTCCATCCCATGTATGAGACAGTGACAGCACTGGGCAGTACTATCAGTGACCGACTGCTTCACCCCAAGTGTGAGAAGGAGAGCTATCAGAAGTTCTTCCACCCAGCTGCAATCAGGCTGTATAATCAGCATCAGGACAAGCGAAGATCACTCCGCACAGAGAACTAAATGATCCTGAAGTCTTTCTTTTCTTTTTAGTTGCTATGATTCCTAGTATATTTTTCTATCTGCTATTCTGAGATGAATGTGTTCTTTCTTGTGATATATTACTGTATTATCTATGCTGCTGTAACACACTGAATTTCCCCATGGTGGGACAATTAAAGAAATATCTTATCTTAGATCTATAGAAGTCTGACGCCCAGCAGTCCCAGTGATTACCTAATTGGATGGATTTGCAAACAAGAATGTGATATCATATGGTCTGTGAGCTGGAGGCTTCTTTACTATTGCAACAACGTCAGACCCCCACCGGTGTAGTATTGACGGCCTATCCTAAGGACTGCCTCCTTTACTCCCTTCTCTCACACTGCACTCCAGTGACTCAATTATTGGCAGCAGGAAGATAGATAGAGATCTGTGAAGAATCCATGTGCTACCATACTGGGTCTAAGCATACCGAAATCACACATGCATAAAGCCTTAAGATGGTCATACACTACTGATTGCTGTCAAACACTATGTATTTTGTAGAAAAATCCATTTTATTGCCCTAAAATGTGTTCATTAGTCTGTATCCATATAAAAAAAGCTTTTATGCAAACTGCAGAAATTAATGTCAAACTCTTATAAGAGGTTCCTAGGGTGAAAATTGTTCTACTACGTAGAGCACATGTTAAGGATCAGTACAAATGCCCTCCACAGAATCATCATGTCAGATTTGTAAAGTCGATGGATTGGTCCCTCGCCGCTACATAGTTTTTGCTGATTAACCACATACACATTTTTGCCAGTGTGTTCGGCTGCATTTTTTTAAACTTAGTGCTTTTCTGGCCAGATAACAAAAACAGATTGGAAGAAACGGAATTAGATTTGGCAGTAAAGGATTTAGTACTATACACATAGGTGATCTTAAAATTTCACTTGACATGAAAGAAAATGTTCTGCAATAGAAAGAAATGTTCAACTTGCATCTGAAATGACTAGAGATGAGCGAACAGTGTTCTATCGAACACATGTTCGATCGGATATCAGGGTGTTCGCCATGTTCGAATCGAATCGAACACCGCGTGGTAAAGTGCGCCAAAATTCGATTCCCCTCCCACCTTCCCTGGCGCCTTTGTTGCACCAATAACAGCGCAGGGGAGGTGGGACAGGAACTACGACACCGGGGGCATTGAAAAAAATTGGAAAAAGTCATTGGCTGCCGAAATCAGGTGACCTCCATTTTAGACGAATAGTGGATTTCAAATCCGGGTCATATGAGAATGTGAACTTTGTGACTATGAGACAGGGATAGCTGTACAGTCAGGGATAGCTAGGGATAACCTTTATTTAGGGGGAAATGTTATTAAAAATAACTTTTTGGGGCTCTATCGGGTGTGTAATTGTGATTTTTGTGAGATAAACTTTTTCCCATAGGGATGCATTGGCCAGCGCTGATTGGCCGAATTCCGTACTCTGGCCAATCAGTGCTGGCCAATGCATTCTATTAGCTTGATGAAGCAGAGTGTGCACAAGGGTTCAAGCGGACCCTCGGCTCTGATGTAGGAGAGCCGAGGGTGCACTTGAACCCTTGTGCACCCTCGGCTCTGCTACATCAGAGCCGAGGGTGCGCTTGAACCCTTGTGCACACTCTGCTTCATCAAGCTAATAGAATGCATTGGCCAGCGCTGATTGGCCAATGCATTCTATTAGCCCGATGAAGTAGAGCTGAATGTGTGTGCTAAGCACACACATTCAGCTCTACTTCATCGGGCTAATAGAATGCATTGGCCAGCGCTGATTGGCCAGAGTACGGAATTCGGCCAATCAGCGCTGGCTCTGCTGGAGGAGGCGGAGTCTAAGATCGCTCCACACCAGTCTCTATTCAGGTCCGACCTTAGACTCCGCCTCCTCCAGCAGAGCCAGCGCTGATTGGCCGAATTCCGTACTCTGGCCAATCAGCACTGGCTAATGCATTGTATTGGCGTGATGAAGCAGTGCTGAATGTGTGTGCTTAGCACACACATTCAGCTCTACTTCATCGGGCTAATAGAATGCATTGGCCAGCGCTGATTGGCCAGAGTACGGAATTCGGCCAATCAGCGCTGGATCTGCTGGAGGAGGCGGAGTCTAAGATCGCTCCACACCAGTCTCCATTCAGGTCCGACCTTAGACTCCGCCTCCTCCAGCAGAGCCAGCGCTGATTGGCCGAATTCCGTACTCTGGCCAATCAGCACTGGCTAATGCATTGTATTGGCGTGATGAAGCAGTGCTGAATGTGTGTGCTTAGCACACACATTCAGCTCTACTTCATCGGGCTAATAGAATGCATTGGCCAATCAGCGCTGGCCAATGCATTCTATTAGCGTGAACTGAGTTTGCACAGGGGTTCTAGTGCACCCTCGGCTCTGCTACATCAGATTGCTACATCTGATGTAGCAGTGCCGAGTGTGCATCAGATGTGTAGTTGAGCAAAACTGACTCAGCACTGCTAAGTCTCTGCATTCGCATAGGAATGCATTGGCCAGCCTTCGGCCAATCAGCGCTGGCTCTGCCGGAGGAGGCGGAGTCTAAGGTCGGACCTGAATGGAGACTGGTGTGGAGCGATCTTAGACTCCGCCTCCTCCAGCAGAGCCAGCGCTGATTGGTCGAGTTCCGTACTCTGGCCAATCAGCACTGGCCAATGCATTTCTATGGGGAAAAGTTAGCTTGCGAAAATCGCAAACTGACAGGGATTTCCATGAAATAAAGTGACTTTTATGCCCCCAGACATGCTTCCCCTGCTGTCCCAGTGTCATTCCAGGGTGTTGGTATCATTTCCTGGGGTGTCATAGTGGACTTGGTGACCCTCCAGACACGAATTTGGGTTTCCCCCTTAACGAGTTTATGTTCCCCATAGACTATAATGGGGTTCGAAACCCATTCGAACACTCGAACAGTGAGCGGCTGTTCGAATCGAATTTCGAACCTCGAACATTTTAGTGTTCGCTCATCTCTAGAAATGACACATATGCTGGCAAATATGTTGCTGTTTCACTTTCCCATAAGACCTCTTTATACTATATTTATGATTTGGGTTTGTGCTCTCATTCCTACTGCACTTCCCACTTACAGTATTTCTAAAATGTTCCCTAACCAAAGCTACTAACTATCCTTACTAGAGATGAGCGAACAGTGTTCTATCGAACACATGTTCGATCGGATATCAGGGTGTTCGCCATGTTCGAATCGAATCGAACACCGCGTGGTAAAGTGCGCCAAAATTCGATTCCCCTCCCACCTTCCCTGGCGCCTTTTTTGCACCAATAACAGCGCAGGGGAGGTGGGACAGGAACTACGACACCGGGGGCATTGAAAAAAATTGGAAAAAGTCATTGGCTGCCGAAATCAGGTGACCTCCATTTTAGACGAATAGTGGATTTCAAATCCGGGTCATATGAGAATGTGAACTTTGTGACTATGAGACAGGGATAGCTGTACAGTCAGGGATAGCTAGGGATAACCTTTATTTAGGGGGAAATGTTATTAAAAATAACTTTTTGGGGCTCTATCGGGTGTGTAATTGTGATTTTTGTGAGATAAACTTTTTCCCATAGGGATGCATTGGCCAGCGCTGATTGGCCGAATTCCGTACTCTGGCCAATCAGTGCTGGCCAATGCATTCTATTAGCTTGATGAAGCAGAGTGTGCACAAGGGTTCAAGCGGACCCTCGGCTCTGATGTAGGAGAGCCGAGGGTGCACTTGAACCCTTGTGCACCCTCGGCTCTGCTACATCAGAGCCGAGGGTGCGCTTGAACCCTTGTGCACACTCTGCTTCATCAAGCTAATAGAATGCATTGGCCAGCGCTGATTGGCCAATGCATTCTATTAGCCCGATGAAGTAGAGCTGAATGTGTGTGCTAAGCACACACATTCAGCTCTACTTCATCGGGCTAATAGAATGCATTGGCCAGCGCTGATTGGCCAGAGTACGGAATTCGGCCAATCAGCGCTGGCTCTGCTGGAGGAGGCGGAGTCTAAGATCGCTCCACACCAGTCTCCATTCAGGTCCGACCTTAGACTCCGCCTCCTCCAGCAGAGCCAGCGCTGATTGGCCGAATTCCGTACTCTGGCCAATCAGCACTGGCTAATGCATTGTATTGGCGTGATGAAGCAGTGCTGAATGTGTGTGCTTAGCACACACATTCAGCTCTACTTCATCGGGCTAATAGAATGCATTGGCCAGCGCTGATTGGCCAGAGTACGGAATTCGGCCAATCAGCGCTGGATCTGCTGGAGGAGGCGGAGTCTAAGATCGCTCCACACCAGTCTCCATTCAGGTCCGACCTTAGACTCCGCCTCCTCCAGCAGAGCCAGCGCTGATTGGCCGAATTCCGTACTCTGGCCAATCAGCACTGGCTAATGCATTGTATTGGCGTGATGAAGCAGTGCTGAATGTGTGTGCTTAGCACACACATTCAGCTCTACTTCATCGGGCTAATAGAATGCATTGGCCAATCAGCGCTGGCCAATGCATTCTATTAGCGTGAACTGAGTTTGCACAGGGGTTCTAGTGCACCCTCGGCTCTGCTACATCAGATTGCTACATCTGATGTAGCAGTGCCGAGTGTGCATCAGATGTGTAGTTGAGCAAAACTGACTCAGCACTGCTAAGTCTCTGCATTCGCATAGGAATGCATTGGCCAGCCTTCGGCCAATCAGCGCTGGCTCTGCCGGAGGAGGCGGAGTCTAAGGTCGGACCTGAATGGAGACTGGTGTGGAGCGATCTTAGACTCCGCCTCCTCCAGCAGAGCCAGCGCTGATTGGTCGAGTTCCGTACTCTGGCCAATCAGCACTGGCCAATGCATTTCTATGGGGAAAAGTTAGCTTGCGAAAATCGCAAACTGACAGGGATTTCCATGAAATAAAGTGACTTTTATGCCCCCAGACATGCTTCCCCTGCTGTCCCAGTGTCATTCCAGGGTGTTGGTATCATTTCCTGGGGTGTCATAGTGGACTTGGTGACCCTCCAGACACGAATTTGGGTTTCCCCCTTAACGAGTTTATGTTCCCCATAGACTATAATGGGGTTCGAAACCCATTCGAACACTCGAACAGTGAGCGGCTGTTCGAATCGAATTTCGAACCTCGAACATTTTAGTGTTCGCTCATCTCTAGAAATGACACATATGCTGGCAAATATGTTGCTGTTTCACTTTCCCATAAGACCTCTTTATACTATATTTATGATTTGGGTTTGTGCTCTCATTCCTACTGCACTTCCCACTTACAGTATTTCTAAAATGTTCCCTAACCAAAGCTACTAACTATCCTTACTAGAGATGAGCGAACAGTGTTCTATCGAACACATGTTCGATCGGATATCAGGGTGTTCGCCATGTTCGAATCGAATCGAACACCGCGTGGTAAAGTGCGCCAAAATTCGATTCCCCTCCCACCTTCCCTGGCGCCTTTTTTGCACCAATAACAGCGCAGGGGAGGTGGGACAGGAACTACGACACCGGGGGCATTGAAAAAAATTGGAAAAAGTCATTGGCTGCCGAAATCAGGTGACCTCCATTTTAGACGAATAGTGGATTTCAAATCCGGGTCATATGAGAATGTGAACTTTGTGACTATGAGACAGGGATAGCTGTACAGGCGGGGATAGATAGGGATAACCTTTATTTAGGGGGAAATGTTATTAAAAATAACTTTTTGGGGCTCTATCGGGTGTGTAATTGTGATTTTTGTGAGATAAACTTTTTCCCATAGGGATGCATTGGCCAGCGCTGATTGGCCGAATTCCATACTCTGGCCAATCAGTGCTGGCCAATGCATTCTATTAGCTTGATGAAGCAGAGTGTGCACAAGGGTTCGAGCGCACCCTCGGCTCTGATGTAGCAGAGCCGAGGCTGCACAAGGGTTCAAGCGCACCCTCGGCTCTGATGTAGGAGAGCCGAGGGTGCACTTGAACCCTTGTGCAGCCTCGGCTCTGCTACATCAGAGCCGAGGGTGCGCTTGAACCCTTGTGCACACTCTGCTTCATCAAGCTAATAGAATGCATTGGCCAGCGCTGATTGGCCAATGCATTCTATTAGCCCGATGAAGTAGAGCTGAATGTGTGTGCTAAGCACACACATTCAGCACTGCTTCATCACGCCAATACAATGCATTAGCCAGTGCTGATTGGCCAGAGTACGGAATTCGGCCAATCAGCGCTGGCTCTGCTGGAGGAGGCGGAGTCTAAGGTCGGACCTGAATGGAGACTGGTGTGGAGCGATCTTAGACTCCGCCTCCTCCAGCAGAGCCAGCGCTGATTGGCCGAATTCCGTACTCTGGCCAATCAGCGCTGGCCAATGCATTCTATTAGCCCGATGAAGTAGAGCTGAATGTGTGTGCTTAGCACACACATTCAGCTCTACTTCATCGGGCTAATAGAATGCATTGGCCAATCAGCGCTGGCCAATGCATTCTATTATCGTGAACTGAGTTTGCACAGGGGTTCTAGTGCACCCTCGGCTCTGCGACATCAGATTGCTACATCTGATGTAGCAGTGCCGAGTGTGCATCAGATGTGTAGTTGAGCAAAACTGACTCAGCACTGCTAAGTCTCTGCATTCGCATAGGAATGCATTGGCCAGCCTTCGGCCAATCAGCGCTGGCTCTGCCGGAGAAGGCGGAGTCTAAGGTCGGACCTGAATGGAGACTGGTGTGGAGCGATCTTAGACTCCACCTCCTCCAGCAGAGCCAGCGCTGATTGGTCGAGTTCCGTACTCTGGCCAATCAGCACTGGCCAATGCATTTCTATGGGGAAAAGTTAGCTTGCGAAAATCGCAAACTGACAGGGATTTCCATGAAATAAAGTGACTTTTATGCCCCCAGACATGCTTCCCCTGCTGTCCCAGTGTCATTCCAGGGTGTTGGTATCATTTCCTGGGGTGTCATAGTGGACTTGGTGACCCTCCAGACACGAATTTGGGTTTCCCCCTTAACGAGTTTATGTTCCCCATAGACTATAATGGGGTTCGAAACCCATTCGAACACTCGAACAGTGAGCGGCTGTTCGAATCGAATTTCGAACCTCGAACATTTTAGTGTTCGCTCATCTCTAATCCTTACATCATTTATAACCAATCTATATACCAGCAGCCATAAAATGAACACATCAAAGTAATAAAATCATAAAAACCATGTTTGGACATCCTCAAGTTCTCTTTTCACTGTGGGGCTCTCACATTGTTACACCCAAGAGCACAGAAATATAAACCTCTATCAATTTCCCTAAGTATGTGTATATGACATCACCCAATATGGTGCCAGCCAATTATACATACAATTCCTAGTCATCACAGAATAAGGTAAGAAATAAGAAAACAAAGATAATAATCCTGTAAGATAAAAATAAGATAATAGTTCCGTACAAATCCAGTTTTCACCAGAATTAGAAAGTGTATACAACCAAACATTCAAATCAAGCTCCATGTAATGTTAAGGGAATCCTGCCAGCAGGTACAATAATGTTGTTCTATAGAAATGCAGAACTTATCAGCAAATTAAATGAAATAAATTAAATAGAATGAGCACTTCCACTGGACATACTTCAAAAGTTTATCAATGGCTCACCACATCACATACTATTTCCATGGCCTCCAATCTTATTCACCTCCTCCAGTATCCTTCTTAGTATTGAGGGGAATCATATGGCCTGTGTGACCTAGTAGCCTCACATCATAGTGAAGAGTCACAAGTGCATTGGCTTTTTTTGAGAGGCAGAGCTGTAGCTTAGTAGAGATAGACTCGGGTCACCCTATAAAGAACATTTTCCTTGGGATAACCAAACCAAATAATTTTTACCAGAAAACAAAAAACGTCAGTTTGGATAAGTTTTTAGCATATTGTCTGAACTTATCCCTTAGTCGCCCCAACATAGTATAATACTTCCTAGTGATTCCCACTTTATAATGATCCCCAGACACATAATACAGTGTCTACCAATAAGTATTTGGACACCTGTGGTAGAATAGAAAAACAACATTTATTCATATTCAATAGTTGGTAGAACCCAGCAGATGCTTCCTTAAGGATGTTATTGATCGACACAATACTTCCGGATACCTGTTGAAACTCCTGGTGTATGTGAGCCATAGGTTGGATGCGGTTCCTCCGAATCTCCCTGGCTAGCACCCTTCGGTCTCTATCTCCCACTTTTGAGGGTCTTCCGACTCGGAGCACATTCCAACAATAATCGTTCACCTTCCACTTTGTAATCACGTAGGCCACTGTCGATTTCGGGTAATTCAGTTCCCTTGCTATGTCCCTTAGGGATCGACTATTTCTGTGGTACACGACAATTACCACTTTCTCAAAATCGGACAACTCTACATTTTGTGGCATCTTGCATGCGACTAATGCCAATGCTGTTTCATACACAATATTTAACGACGGAACGTGTGACACCGCAGATACCTTCATTTGCATGGGTGTCCAAATACTTATTGGTGGACAGTGTAATGCTTACCATTTGCCCACAGACACCTAATAATGATCTGCAATGGCCCTGAGGCATTTAGTAATGCTCCCTAGTGGCCCCAGGCAAGTTTTAATACTAAGGATGCTGATGTAGTTACAAGAGGACATGCAGCCACTTTCCCTCGGGTGCCGTGGCTCTCCATTTGTAATCGCTGGATTAGAAGGTAGATATTGTCAGTAAATTAGAAAGTCTGATTCCCAGGGATATCAGTATCATAGGTTATATTTTGTTCAACATGGGTAAAAGAAACTCAACGCAGTTATCATATCAAAAAAGGAGAACAAAGTCCTGTAACTTATGCATCTTCATGTATTATGAAGGTTAACAAAGAGTTAACAACATCCTTGGTTACTAAGAAATTAAAATCTACTTCCTAAGGAAGAAAATCTGCCTTTTAAATTCCTTTTCAATACAAGAGTCTTTTGTCCCCCTTATTTGACTTTGTGGTTTTTAAAAAGTTGTTTATGCATCTAAATGGTCTGAAAAGACAGATGTATTTTATGTAACTTTACATGTATGCTTTTTTCATTTCCTTTATAAATTGCTTTTCCATATTTTCATGTTCTTGTATAAAAATGACCTATCATACATTATAACTAGAGATGAGCGAACACTAAAATGTTCGAGGTTCGAAATTCGATTCGAACAGCCGCTCACTGTTCGTGTGTTCGAACGGGTTTCGAACCCCATTATAGTCTATGGGGAACAGATACTCGTTAAGGGGGAAACCCAAATCCGTGTCTGGAGGGTCACCAAGTCCACTATGACACCCCAGGAAATGATGCCAACACCTCTGGAATGACACTGGGACAGCAGGGGAAGCATGTCTGGGGGCATCTAACACACCAAAGACCCTCTATTACCCCAACATCACTGCCTAACAACTACACACTTTACACATTCAAAAAAACCTCTATCAAAGTGGGAAAATACCTGGAAACCTTCTTTACTCCCCAAATGGATGGACACAAACCCCAATTTAAGCTCAACAAACAGTAACAACCACCCCTTTAAATCACGTTCCCCATGACAACCACAAATGAAATAGGCAATGGGAATTCCAAAAGCCCTCACCCTTAACTGTCATTTTGAGTGTGTGTGTGTGTGTGTGATGTGGTAAGACCTTCCAAAATTCACTTTTCTAGCCCTTAACATGAGCCCTTCCAAACAAAGTTACAGGACCTTAAGCTGAGCTACCAGCAGAGATTGAGGCCCTTGGCATGAGTAGAGCCTTGCACCAGCAGTGTTTTTGGCACTTAGGGTGAGTTGAGCCTTGTACCAGCGTGTGTCCCTTAACATCAGGCGGGCCCTAAGTTCTGCGCTTTGCACAAAAGTTCCACATTAACTAGGCTGAATGGTACAAAGATTAGTAGGCCCGAGAACCAGGAACAGGTCTTGCAATGGCTGTCGGATAACGCTTAAAGCACATTGTCCACCAGCCAGTCAGCCTCTACCTCCTCTTACCCAACAGTCTTGTCCTCCTTCCACCCAAAATTCCCAATCTTCCCAGAACAATAACCCCAACTGTCCCTGCTCCCCAGAGCTGTTCTCCCTTCCTTTGACTGTACCGCAACCTGCCCCTCCATTTCGCGATTCCACGGACCTAACAGACGAGTATCTGTGTCCAGATGCTCAAACACTAGAGTCTCCTCCATTCCATCTCCGGTCGATTTGGTGGCGGATGACCAGCAACCCACCCTCATCGACGACGATGAGATGCAGTTGCTGTCAGGGCAGCCAGTTGACATGCGCATTGTGCAGGAGGAGGAGGCGAGACAGGAGTTGGAAGAGGAGGTGGTGGACGACGAGGACACCAACCCCACCTGGACAAGGCGGATGTCAAGCTGGGAAAGTAGTGTGGATGTTGAGGCAGGTGCAGCACCAAAAAGGGTAGCTAGAGGCAGAGACATGTCCAGAGGCAGAGGTCAGCTGCTTTGCCGAAGCCAGGCCAGACCCGGAATGTCCGAAGATGTTCCCTTTTGTACCCAGCCCAGAAAAACTCCCCCATCGAGGGCACATTTCTTGAAGGTGTAGAGTTTTTTCAAGGAATGCGCCGAGGACAGATATAGTGTCGTCTACACAATTTGCCTCTCGAAATCGAGTAGGGGCCCTGAGAAGAGCAACCTGTCCACCACTTCAATGCACCGTCATTTGGAATCCAAGCAATGGAATCAGTGGCAGGCAGCAACGGCAGGATAAACGTCGCCCGCCGTTCATGCCACTGCCTCTGCTCACAGTGCTGGCGATGCACTCCAGAGGACGAGCCAGGACATCACTTCATCTGCCTCCGCCACTTTGTTGACTTCTCCCTCATCCTCCCCTGTTTCTGTCTTATCTCCTTCTCCTGCACCATCAAAGCCACCATCAGGCGCTTCTTTACAACAACCCACCATCTCTCAGACATTGGAGCGCCGGCAGAAATACACCGCTAACCACCCACCCACGCAAGCCTAGAACGCCAACATCGCTAAACTGCTGGCCCAGGAGAGGTTGGCGTTCCGGCTTGTTGAAACTCCCGCCTTCCCGGACCTGATGGCAACTGTGGCACCTCACTATGCCGTCCCTAGCCGTCTCAACTTCTCCCGGTGTGGCGTCCCCGCCTTGCACCAGCACTTGTCACTCAACATCAGGTGGGCCCTTAGTTCCGCGCTTTGCTGCAAGGTCCACTTGACCACCGACACATGGACAAGCGCCTGTGGTCAGGGATGCTGCAGTGCTTATCTTTAATGACAGGCAGGGTGAATGTGGTGGAGTCTGTTCCCCGGGTGCAAACTGGGGTGGCCTATCTCCTCTCCCAGGCCAAAATTCATGGCAGGAGTAGACTGAAACCCTACGAAGCTGCAACCTCCACCCCAGCTACTAGCGGAAAACACTGTAACACTGGCATGGGGAGATGTCAGCAGGCCGTGCTGAAACTGATCAGCTTGGGGGACAGACAGCACAGTGCCTCCGAGGTCAGGGATGCCATCCTGGCTGAGATGGCATTTTTTTTCCCCTGCTACACCTGGGGCCTGGCATTTTTGCGCCTGTGATAATGGCTGGAACCTGGTAGCAGATCTGGAGCTTGCCAGACTCAAACATGGTCCACGCATGGCCCACGTTTTCCAACTTGTTGGTGCCATGTTTCTTTGAAACCTACACCATTGTGCCTGATATACAGGTCAAAGTGGGGCCATTTTCGTAAGTGAGAACTAGCCTCTGCTAGGCAGAAAACATTCAGAGCACACTCCTCTCATCTTCGCACCGTTCGCTGGCGGAGGAAGACGAGGGGGTTGGAGTGGCATCTGATGTCCCTGTCCCACACGAGGCTAGAGGGTGCACTTCAGTGCATCCCATTGCTTCACCACAAATGGTGTGAAGGGGAGTGGAAAATGGAGAAAATGGAGAGTGACCCTTACAGTTGGGGCCAGCAAAGGCATGCCAAGTAACACACTGGCACACATGGCTGACTTCATCTTGGGTTGCTTTTCAACACATATTTCACATCATGAAGAACAAATAATACTGGATTTTTACAAGCCTCGAACCCCGGTCTAGGTCTAATGTCTGTTCCTTTCTTATATTAGGGGAGAGGGAAAAAAAATTACTTCAGTGATACGTTTAGCGTACATAGACTGACTATTAATGTGTATCCCACTTAGTGTTGTTAGGGTTACACACCGTCACAACCTGGCTAAAGCTTCTATAGCTGTTAATAAAGTCAACATAACTTTACGGTATCCAAAAAGACAGCTGGTACCGACAGAGAGCAAGACAAATGTCAACCAAAGCTGTGAGCTCTGAACACCCACAGTGACTTTGGCGTCATCATCATTATAAGGGAGCGGGTGGTAATAAGTAACTTGGCAGTGCCTAAAACCCAAAAAGCTTATACAACTATATTTACATTAAGATACACAAATGACACTTTTCAGTAGCATGTCATGAGACAAGCTGATAAGCTCTTCCTTTGTGCAGTGCTATTTGAAAGTTAAACGCTGCCTTTATTTTAATTCTGGAGAAGGTGCAGACATTAGATTTAGAACATGTTGTCTTCATTGTCCAAATCCTCTATATAGGTAACGTGTTTTTTTGAGCCGAGCTGTCTGGGAACGAGCTGGTGCAGCACTGACAACCTGGGTGAATATGGCAAGAGCCTGAGATGTAGGGTGAATGAATCCCCAAATTATTTGTGGAATTCCCAGTGAGACAATGGCACTATCTACCAGTAGCAAAAATTGTGGGTGCACGTAACCCCAATATATTCTTTGAATTACCAGTCAGAAACTGGCACTATATGGCAGTAGCAAGAAATGAGGGTATTTGTAACCCCAATATATTCTTTGAATTCCCAGTGAGACAATGGCACTGTATAGCAGTAGCAAAAATTGTGGGTGCACGTAACCCCCATATATTCTTTGAATTCCCAGTCAGACAATGGCACTATATACCAGTAGTAAAAATTGTGGGTGCACATAACCCCAATATATTCTTTGAATTCCCAGTGAGACAATGGCACTGTATAGCAGTAGCAAAAATTGTGGGTGCACATAACCCCAATATAATCTTTGAATTCCCAGTGAGACAATGGCACTGTATAGCAGTAGCAAAAATTGTGGGTGCACGTAACCCCCATATATTCTTTGAATTCCCAGTCAGACAATGGCACTGTATACCAGTAGTAAAAATTGTGGGTGCACATAACCCCAATATATTCTTTGAATTACCAGTCAGAAACTGGCACTATATAGCAGTAGCAAAAATTGTGGGTGCACATAACCCCAATATAATCTTTGAATTCCCAGTGAGACAATGGCACTGTATACCAGTAGTAAAAATTGTGGGTGCACATAAACCCAATATATTCTTTGAATTACCAGTCAGAAACTGGCACTATATAGCAGTAGCAAAAATTGTGGGTGCACGTAACCCCCATATATTCTTTGAATTCCCAGTCAGACAATGGCACTATATACCAGTAGTAAAAATTGTGGGTGCACATAACCCCAATATATTCTTTGAATTCCCAGTGAGACAATGGCACTGTATAGCAATAGCAAAAATTGTGGGTGCACGTAACCCCCATATATTCTTTGAATTCCCAGTCAGACAATGGCACTGTATACCAGTAGTAAAAATTGTGGGTGCACATAACCCCAATATATTCTTTGAATTACCAGTCAGAAACTGGCACTATATAGCAGTAGCAAAAATTGTGGGTGCACGTAACCCCCATATATTCTTTGAATTCCCAGTCAGACAATGGCACTATATACCAGTAGTAAAAATTGTGGGTGCACATAACCCCAATATATTCTTTGAATTCCCAGTGAGACAATGGCACTGTATAGCAGTAGCAAAAATTGTGGGTGCACGTAACCCCCATATATTCTTTGAATTCCCAGTCAGACAATGGCACTATATACCAGTAGTAAAAATTGTGGGTGCACATAACCCCAATATATTCTTTGAATTCCCAGTGAGACAATGGCACTGTATAGCAGTAGCAAAAATTGTGGGTGCATGTAACCCCCATATATTCTTTGAATTACCGGTCAGAAACTGGCACTATATAGCAGTAGCAAAAATTGTGGGTGCACATAACCCCAATATATTCTTTGAATTCCCAGTGAGACAATGGCACTGTATAGCAGTAGCAAAAATTGTGGGTGCACGTAACCCCCATATATTCTTTGAATTCCCAGTCAGACAATGGCACTGTATACCAGTAGTAAAAATTGTGGGTGCACATAACCCCAATATATTCTTTGAATTCCCAGTGAGACAATGGCACTGTATAGCAGTAGCAAAAATTGTGGGTGCACGTAACCCCCATATATTCTTTGAATTCCCAGTCAGACAATGGCACTATATACCAGTAGTAAAAATTGTGGGTGCACATAACCCCAATATATTCTTTGAATTCCCAGTGAGACAATGGCACTGTATAGCAGTAGCAAAAATTGTGGGTGCACGTAACCCCCACATATTCTTTGAATTCCCAGTCAGACAATGGCACTATATACCAGTAGTAAAAATTGTGGGTGCACATAACCCCAATATATTCTTTGAATTCCCAGTGAGACAATGGCACTGTATAGCAGTAGCAAAAATTGTGGGTGCACGTAACCCCCATATATTCTTTGAATTCCCAGTCAGACAATGTCACTATATACCAGTAGTAAAAATTGTGGGTGCACATAACCCCAATATATTCTTTGAATTCCCAGTGAGACAATGGCACTGTATAGCAGTAGCAAAAATTATGGGTGCACGTAACCCCCATATATTCTTTGAATTCCCAGTCAGACAATGGCACTATATACCAGTAGCAAAAATTGTGGGTGCACGTAACCCCAATATATTCTTTGAATTACCAGTCAGAAACTGGCACTATATAGCAGTAGCAAAAATTGTGGGTGCACATAACCCCAATATAATCTTTGAATTCCCAGTGAGACAATGGCACTGTATAGCAGTAGCAAAAATTGTGGGTGCACGTAAACCCCATATATTCTTTGAATTCCCAGTCAGACAATGGCACTATATACCAGTAGTAAAAATTGTGGGTGCACATAACCCCAATATATTCTTTGAATTCCCAGTCAGACAATGGCACTGTATAGCAGTAGCAAAAATTGTGGGTGCACGTAACCCCCATATATTCTTTGAATTCCCAGTCAGACAATGGCACTATATACCAGTAGTAAAAATTGTGGGTGCACATAACCCCAATATATTCTTTGAATTCCCAGTGAGACAATGGCACTGTATAGCAGTAGCAAAAATTGTGGGTGCACGTAACCCCCATATATTCTTTGAATTCCCAGTCAGACAATGGCACTATATACCAGTAGCAAAAACTGTGGGTGCATGTAACCCCAATATATTCTTTGAATTACCAGTCAGAAACTGGCACTATATACCAGTAGCAAAAATTGTGGGTGCACATAACCCCAATATAATCTTTGAATTCCCAGTGAGACAATGGCACTGTATAGCAGTAGCAAAAATTGTGTGTGCACGTAACCCCCATATATTCTCTGAATTCCCAGTCAGACAATGGCACTGTATACCAGTAGTAATAATTGTGGGTGCACATAACCCCAATATATTCTTTGAATTCCCAGTGAGACAATGGCACTGTATAGCAGTAGCAAAAATTGTGGGTGCACGTAACCCCCATATATTCTTTGAATTTCCAGTCAGACAATGGCACTGTATACCAGTAGTAAAAATTGTGGGTGCACATAACCCCAATATATTCTTTGAATTCCCAGTGAGACAATGGCACTGTATAGCAGTAGCAAAAATTGTGGGTGCACGTAACCCCCATATATTCTTTGAATTCCCAGTCAGACAATGGCACTGTATACCAGTAGTAAAAATTGTGGGTGCACATAACCCCAATATATTCTTTGAATTCCCAGTGAGACAATGGCACTGTATAGCAGTAGCAAAAATTGTGGGTGCACGTAACCCCAATATATTCTTTGAATTCCCAGTCAGACAATGGCACTGTATACCAGTAGTAAAAATTGTGGGTGCACATAACCCCAATATATTCTTTGAATTCCCAGTGAGACAATGGCACTGTATAGCAGTAGCAAAAATTGTGGGTGCACGTAACCCCCATATATTCTTTGAATTCCCAGTCAGACAATGGCACTGTATACCAGTAGTAAAAATTGTGGGTGCACATAACCCCAATATATTCTTTGAATTCCCAGTGAGACAATGGCACTGTATAGCAGTAGCAAAAATTGTGGGTGCACGTAACCCCCATATATTCTTTGAATTCCCAGTCAGACAATGGCACTGTATACCAGTAGTAAAAATTGTGGGTGCACATAACCCCAATATATTTTTTGAATTCCCAGTCAGACAATGGCACTGTATAGCAGTAGCAAAAATTGTGGGTGCACGTAACCCCCATATATTCTTTGAATTCCCAGTCAGACAATGGCACTGTATACCAGTAGTAAAAATTGTGGGTGCACATAACCCCAATATATTCTTTGAATTCCCAGTCAGACAATGGCACTGTATAGCAGTAGCAAAAATTGTGGGTGCACGTAACCCCCATATATTCTTTGAATTCCCAGTCAGACAATGGCACTATATACCAGTAGCAAAAATTGTGGGTGCACGTAACCCCAATATATTCTTTGAATTACCAGTCAGAAACTGGCACTATATACCAGTAGTAAAAATTGTGGGTGCACATAACCCCAATATATTCTTTGAATTCCCAGTGAGACAATTGCACTGTATAGCAGTAGCAAAAATTGTGGGTGCACGTAACCCCCATATATTCTTTGAATTCCCAGTCAGACAATGGCACTATATACCAGTAGTAAAAATTGTGGGTGCACATAACCCCAATATATTCTTTGAATTCCCAGTGAGACAATGGCACTGTATAGCAGTAGCAAAAATTATGGGTGCACGTAACCCCCATATATTCTTTGAATTCCCAGTCAGACAATGGCACTATATACCAGTAGCAAAAATTGTGGGTGCACGTAACCCCAATATATTCTTTGAATTACCAGTCAGAAACTGGCACTATATAGCAGTAGCAAAAATTGTGGGTGCACATAACCCCAATATAATCTTTGAATTCCCAGTGAGACAATGGCACTGTATAGCAGTAGCAAAAATTGTGGGTGCACGTAAACCCCATATATTCTTTGAATTCCCAGTCAGACAATGGCACTATATACCAGTAGTAAAAATTGTGGGTGCACATAACCCCAATATATTCTTTGAATTCCCAGTCAGACAATGGCACTGTATAGCAGTAGCAAAAATTGTGGGTGCACGTAACCCCCATATATTCTTTGAATTCCCAGTCAGACAATGGCACTATATACCAGTAGTAAAAATTGTGGGTGCACATAACCCCAATATTTTCTTTGAATTCCCAGTGAGACAATGGCACTGTATAGCAGTAGCAATAATTGTGGGTGCACATAACCCCAATATATTCTTTGAATTCCCAGTGAGACAATGGCACTGTATAGCAGTAGCAAAAATTGTGGGTGCACATAACCCCAATATATTCTTTGAATTCCCAGTGAGACAATGGCACTGTATAGCAGTAGCAAAAATTGTGGGTGCACGTAACCCCCATATATTCTTTGAATTCCCAGTCAGACAATGGCACTATATACCAGTAGTAAAAATTGTGGGTGCACATAACCCCAATATATTCTTTGAATTCCCAGTGAGACAATGGCACTGTATAGCAGTAGCAAAAATTATGGGTGCACGTAACCCCCATATATTCTTTGAATTCCCAGTCAGACAATGGCACTATATACCAGTAGCAAAAATTGTGGGTGCACGTAACCCCAATATATTCTTTGAATTACCAGTCAGAAACTGGCAATATATAGCAGTAGCAAAAATTGTGGGTGCACATAACCCCAATATAATCTTTGAATTCCCAGTGAGACAATGGCACTGTATAGCAGTAGCAAATATTGTGGGTGCACGTAAACCCCATATATTCTTTGAATTCCCAGTCAGACAATGGCACTATATACCAGTAGTAAAAATTGTGGGTGCACATAACCCCAATATATTCTTTGAATTCCCAGTCAGACAATGGCACTGTATAGCAGTAGCAAAAATTGTGGGTGCACGTAACCCCCATATATTCTTTGAATTCCCAGTCAGACAATGGCACTATATACCAGTAGTAAAAATTGTGGGTGCACATAACCCCAATATATTCTTTGAATTCCCAGTGAGACAATGGCACTGTATAGCAGTAGCAAAAATTGTGGGTGCACGTAACCCCCATATATTCTTTGAATTCCCAGTCAGACAATGGCACTATATACCAGTAGCAAAAACTGTGGGTGCATGTAACCCCAATATATTCTTTGAATTACCAGTCAGAAACTGGCACTATATACCAGTAGCAAAAATTGTGGGTGCACATAACCCCAATATAATCTTTGAATTCCCAGTGAGACAATGGCACTGTATAGCAGTAGCAAAAATTGTGTGTGCACGTAACCCCCATATATTCTTTGAATTCCCAGTCAGACAATGGCACTGTATACCAGTAGTAATAATTGTGGGTGCACATAACCCCCATATATTCTTTGAATTTCCAGTCAGACAATGGCACTGTATACCAGTAGTAAAAATTGTGGGTGCACATAACCCCAATATATTCTTTGAATTCCCAGTGAGACAATGGCACTGTATAGCAGTAGCAAAAATTGTGGGTGCACGTAACCCCCATATATTCTTTGAATTCCCAGTCAGACAATGGCACTGTATACCAGTAGTAAAAATTGTGGGTGCACATAACCCCAATATATTCTTTGAATTCCCAGTGAGACAATGGCACTGTATAGCAGTAGCAAAAATTGTGGGTGCACGTAACCCCAATATATTCTTTGAATTCCCAGTCAGACAATGGCACTGTATACCAGTAGTAAAAATTGTGGGTGCACATAACCCCAATATATTCTTTGAATTCCCAGTGAGACAATGGCACTGTATAGCAGTAGCAAAAATTGTGGGTGCACGTAACCCCCATATATTCTTTGAATTCCCAGTCAGACAATGGCACTGTATACCAGTAGTAAAAATTGTGGGTGCACATAACCCCAATATATTCTTTGAATTCCCAGTGAGACAATGGCACTGTATAGCAGTAGCAAAAATTGTGGGTGCACGTAACCCCCATATATTCTTTGAATTCCCAGTCAGACAATGGCACTGTATACCAGTAGTAAAAATTGTGGGTGCACATAACCCCAATATATTTTTTGAATTCCCAGTCAGACAATGGCACTGTATAGCAGTAGCAAAAATTGTGGGTGCACGTAACCCCCATATATTCTTTGAATTCCCAGTCAGACAATGGCACTGTATACCAGTAGTAAAAATTGTGGGTGCACATAACCCCAATATATTCTTTGAATTCCCAGTCAGACAATGGCACTGTATAGCAGTAGCAAAAATTGTGGGTGCACGTAACCCCCATATATTCTTTGAATTCCCAGTCAGACAATGGCACTATATACCAGTAGTAAAAATTGTGGGTGCACATCACCCCAATATATTCTTTGAATTCCCAGTGAGACAATGGCACTGTATAGCAGTAGCAAAAATTGTGGGTGCACGTAACCCCCATATATTCTTTGAATTCCCAGTCAGACAATGGCACTATATACCAGTAGTAAAAATTGTGGGTGCACATAACCCCAATATATTCTTTGAATTCCCAGTGAGACAATGGCACTGTATAGCAGTAGCAAAAATTGTGGGTGCATGTAACCCCCATATATTCTTTGAATTACCGGTCAGAAACTGGCACTATATAGCAGTAGCAAAAATTGTGGGTGCACATAACCCCAATATATTCTTTGAATTCCCAGTCAGACAATGGCACTGTATACCAGTAGTAAAAATTGTGGGTGCACATAACCCCAATATATTCTTTGAATTCCCAGTGAGACAATGGCACTGTATAGCAGTAGCAAAAATTGTGGGTGCACGTAACCCCAATATATTCTTTGAATTCCCAGTCAGACAATGGCACTATATACCAGTAGTAAAAATTGTGGGTGCACGTAACCCCCATATATTCTTTGAATTCCCAGTGAGACAATGGCACTATATACCAGTAGCAAAAATTGTGGGTGTATATAGCCCCAATTCTATTGCTAGGGGACTTGCAGGGTATTTCTGAGGTGAAGGTGGGGGGGCACACCGTTGGAACGGGGATTTGGCGTGTATATATGGGGTATACGGGAATACACTGTCAGTGTGTTCCATTCAGGATCCTGGGAAAGCTGGGTTGCGGCGATTGAGCCCGTCAGTGCCACGTTACACTGACAAGCTTCTCCCTGGAATTGAAGGGATATGTAACCCCAGTATATTCTTTGAATTCCCAGTCAGACAATGGCACTATATGGCAGTAGCAAAAATAGTGGGTGTATATAGCCCCAATTCTATTGCTAGGGGACTTGCAGGGTATTTCTGGGGTGAAGGTGGGGGGGGGGGCACACCGTTGGAACGGGTATCGGGGGTATATATCGGGTATACGGGAATACACTGACAGTGTATTCCATTCAGGATCCTGGGAAAGCTGGGTTGCGGCGATTGAGCCCGTCAGTGCCACGTTACACTGACAAGCTTCTCCCTGGAATTTAGCTCTTACAAGAGCTGTTGGTTGTCTTCTCCTTCCTATCCTAGCCTGTCCCTGCCTACCCAGAATCTAAGCCCTAGCTAGCTGGACGGAATCCTCCGTCCTCGGTGAATTGCAAGCTCAGAATGACGCGAAGCTGGGCGTCGCTGTTCTTTTAAATTAGAGGTCACATGTTTTCGGCAGCCAATGGGTTTTGCCTACTTTTTTCAACGTCACCGGTGTCGTAGTTCCTGTCCCACCTACCCTGCGCTGTTATTGGAGCAAAAAAGGCGCCAGGGAAGGTGGGAGGGGAATCGAGTAATGGCGCACTTTACCACGCGGTGTTCGATTCGAACATGCCGAACAGCCTAATATCCGATCGAACATGAGTTCAATAGAACACTGTTCGCTCATCTCTAATTATAACCTGATCAGTATGAATAACAAAGTATGCATACATGACATCTAGGACACAAAGAACGGTTGCAAACACCGAGCCCTTCAGTTGCAATGGACTCAAAGCCTGATGGGAGTTATAAATGAACCTACCCAGGAGATTACATGACAAGTGTTGATATAATATTGCACTTCTCATAAGCAATGTAGGAGAAAGCATTTGTTTTGAAAAGTTTTCATACTTATGTACCATAAAACGGATATTTAGTTATATTCCTGGAAATAAATATCTATATGTCATGTTCTTTACACTCAGAATGTCCACCTAATGTGTGGTGTGCCAGTGGTTGCCCATGTGCAGTAGCTCAGTCCTACTCTACAAAGCTTCTACAGAGATAGTCCAGTAATTGTATTGTAAATGCCAACTATTAAGAATCTGTGAACTAAAAGGTGTTTCAAGTAACACATCAGGTAGACATACTAACACCCGTGGTACCAAATAAATATGTAAAAGCAATAGCTAGACATAAAAAGTCTACCAATAAGTATTTGGACAGCCATGCAAATTATGTTATCTACAGTCATGATGTATGTCACGCCTTGGTCCCAGTGCATCGTAAACTCAACACCGATGCCTATTACACTATTTTAGATAACAGTGTTCTTCCTACATTATGGTGGTTCTATGGGTCGGACCAATGTTACTTCCAGAATGACAACACCAGCTGTCAAGTAGCGAGGTCTACCATGGATTGGCACGGTGACAATCAGGTTAACCAACTGGACTGGCCTGCCCAGAGCCCCGACTTGAACCCTATTGAGCACCTCTGGGATGAGTTGGATTGCCGAACTAAGGGGTGCAACAGACGTCCAAAATCAGTGAAAGAAGTTACCTGTCTTCTCCAAGCCAAATGGAATAAAATACCACTAGTCGTCATACAGGGACTTGTGGAAAGCATGCCCCGAAGGGTTGAGGCTTTAATTGCCACTCGTGGAGGCTCTACCTACTATTGAATATTAATAAATGTTGTTTTTCTATTCTACCGCAGGTGTCCAAATACTTTTTGGTAGACAGTGTACAATCCTACGGACCCATACAATAATTTTATTTGTAAACCCCCCCCCCCCCCAGAAGCATTAATAAATTTAGCCAATAATTTATAGGCACCCCATAAATGAACTAATTGAAAATTGCCTCTGATCCGGAAAAAACAAGCCCCCATATGGCTACAACAATTACATAGTTACATAGTAGATGAGGTTGGAAAAAGACATTAGTCCATCAAGTCCAACCTATAACCCTACAATCCCTACAGTGTTGATCCAGGGGAAGGCAAAAAACCCCATGAGGCTCATGCCAATTGCCCTATTTCAGGGGAAAAAATTACTTCCCGACTCCAAATCTGGCAGTCAGTATAAAAACCCTGGATCAACGTGTCCTTAAAATCTAGAGTCCATAACCTGTTATATTTTTCTCTTCAAGAAAGGCATCCAGGCCCTCTTTGAACTTGGTAAATCCAATGTACTATGCACAGTTTACATAATCATTTTTCACTATCTGCTGTGAAATCACATCTGGAAAACTAGACCCATTGATAAGTCCTTTGAAGGTTGCGATTCCAAAATGCTGTCAATTCCCAGGGAATTCCATTTTACTGGACTTTGCAAATGTCCAAAAATGTCAGATAGGGCTCCTACCCTTTTATGCATTGCTGTGTACCCAAACAACAACTTATTCTTATTGTCATACTTGACAATATCATACATATGGCTAGA
The DNA here is from genome assembly GCF_031893055.1 of Leptodactylus fuscus. NCBI lineage: Eukaryota > Metazoa > Chordata > Amphibia > Anura > Leptodactylidae > Leptodactylus > Leptodactylus fuscus. Next base: position 91,619,934 of record NC_134267.1, read on the forward strand.
AGCTGCTGTTTGGGTGTGCATCAGGGTGCAGAAGCCAAGGAGCACTATTTGGGTTTTGGAGCATAGATTTAAGTGATTTGTTTTCTGGATGCCATGCCACTTTTGCTGAGCCCATGAAATGTTAGTAAAGTGGAATTCTTCAATAGGGTTCCATTTTGCAAACTTCACCTCTCAATTTAGTGATATGGGGAGGCAGTGAATGACTGTTTTTAATTACATCACCATCTGGAAGGTCTATAATAGGAGGGAAATATTGCAGATTTATCATGAGCTACTTTGGTGACATAGTGAAACTGTTACCAATCATATGTTGTACTAATTAGGGTATTAGCCTATTCTATTGCTATAGATAGAAATGTTTGGATATTAGCTTGTTATTCTGCAATATTGGGCATAAATGGCGTATTTCTGGGAGAATTGCAATTTTAACTTTTCACTATCGACATACGAGGGGTAAAAATACTCATTATTCCCCTTGATAAAATCCTTTAGGGGTGTAGTTGCCAAAACTGAGCCATTCCATGGGAAATTCCACTTTACTGGCACATCCAGGGCTCAGCAAAAGCGACATGCTGTTCAAAAGCCAGTTCCTCTAACGCTACACTCCAAAAGCCAAAAAGGACAGCGCTCCTCTTCTGAACCTTGCTTTGTGCCCAAACAGCAGTTTATGCCTGTATATATATAGGATAACCCACTTAAACGTTTTAGAAGTGCATGTGTCTGTAGACACAAAATGGGCACAACTTACTGGACCCTTAAATTGCATGTTTATTTAAAAATGAAATTTTTCACTTTTACATTTATTTGTGGGAAGCGCTAATAGACTCAAAATGGTCACTTTACCAGTTGAGAAATTCCTTGAGGGGGTAGATTTTTTAAATGGGGTCAAAATATTTGATATTCATTTTTTTAAAATTTAGAGCATCTGAAATTTCCAACAAGTGCAATATAAGGCTAAGGCCCCACATAGTGAAATGCAGCAAAAAACACTGTGGCAAAAAATGTGGCGGAAATGCCTTATTTTTTCGCAGCATTTTTTCTGTGTTTTCTTCTGAAAAATTTCTGCCCCTATTATGCCTACACAGAAAATGCCAGCATTTCCAGAGGTATAATTGTCATGCTGAGATCTGAAAAAATCTGAGTGTTTTTGAAAACTCAGCTTTTCTGTTGTGAATGGGATTAGCCAGAATGCTGTTTACTTTGGTGAGTACTGTAAAATGCAGTGATTTTGTTTCTGCCATGGTAAAATGCTGTGTTTATACAGTGTTAGGGTGCGTTCACACGATTTAACGTTGCGCGTGATCTGGCACGTATACACGTGCAGGCAGATTACGCACTCAAAATGCTCCCATTCATTTCAAAGGGAATTAGGAGCGTATACGCCGCGTTATTTTGCGCCCCGTGATTTTGTGGCCGATTTTACGCTCCTAACTCCCATTGAAATGAATGGGAGCATTTTGAGTGCGTAATCTGCCTGCACGTGTATACGTGCCAGATTACGCGCAACGTTACATTGTGTGAACGCACCCTCAGGCTTCAGCCTCAATAACCAATTTAGGTCTCAGATGGGCCTGGTGATCTAGCAATTATGGTTGTCACATTCCCAGGCTTTGGGCTGCATTTAGGCCAGTAATGGCGAACCTATGGCACGCATGCCAGAGAGGGCACGCAGAGCCCTCCATACTGGCATGCGTGAGGTCACCCGGATCGCTCACCAACGGGGAATCCGGTACAAGATTCCCCATTGATGAGTAATTGCTGCCTTCAGTTGTATGTGCAAATGCACATACAGCTGAAAGCTGCCAGTGTAGGCCGCGGATCGCGCGACCGCAGCCTACATTGACTGCAGAGTTTGACCTCTGCCCCGACGCGGGTGCGATGACATCATAAGCGCCCGCAGTGAAAAGGAGGTGGACGCCGGCGGCTCTTCATGGGTGAGTATGAGAGTATGTGACTGTGTGTGAGTGTGTATATGATACTAAAGAGCTTATAATACTGGGGGGCGTACTAGAGAGCTTATAACACTGGGGGCGTACTAAAGAGCTTATAATACTGGGGGGAGTACTAAAGAGCTTATAATACTAGGGGGAGTACTAAAGAGCTTATAATACTGGGTGGGTGTACTAAAGAGCTTATAATACTGGGGGGCATACTAAAATGCTTATAATACTGGGGGGCGTACTAGAGAGCTTATAACACTGGGGGCGTACTAAAGAGCTTATAATACTGGGGGGGGCGTACTAAACAGCTTCTAATACTGGGGGCGTACTAGAGAGCTTATAACACTGGGGGCGTACTAAAGAGCTTATAATACTGGGGGAGTACTAAAGAGCTTATAATACTAGGGGGAGTACTAAAGAGCTTATAATACTGGGTGGGTGTACTAAAGAGCTTATAATACTGGGGGGCATACTAAAGAGCTTATAATACTGGGAAGGCATACTAAAGAGCTTATAATACTGGGGGGACATACTAAAGAGCATATAATACTGGGGGGGGACGTACTAAAGAGCATATAATACTGGGGGGGTGTACTAAAGAGCATATAAGATGGGGAGGATGTGTATTGAGGAGCATATAATACTTTTTGTTGCAGGGAGCGTACTGAGAAGCATATAATACTGGGGGGGTGTATTTATAAGCATATAATACTGTGTGTGGGTGCCACTGTGGAGCATATAATTCTGTGGAGGGCTACTATGGAGCGTATAATACTGTGGTGGGCCTACTGTGGAGCATACAATACTGTAGGGGGGGCCACTGCAGAGCATATAATTCTGTCTGGGGTCCCCTCACTATTTATATCACACAATATCTGTTGTATAGCAGACATGATATTAGTACAGGATGTAAGAACATTGCACGGTCACTATAAAACAGGTCCTGTGCAATGTAAATAGTGAAAATTAATTGTTCAAAGTACTAAATGCAGAGACCTTTACATTTCAGTACAAAGTTCTTTGTATTATTGAAAGCTCTGTAAAGCTTCATTCACATGACTGTAATTTCTGGTCCGTAACTGTCCGCAATTGTGGATCTGCACAGTATTAAGTTTAAATTGCCGTGTTGGCACTTGGCGATAATTTAGTGGGTTTTGGGTTGCAGTTTGGGCACTCTGTCTCTAAAAGGTTCACCATCACTGATCTAGGCCGGTATAGCTAAAATCCGGAAACAGAGCATAATAACTAAAGAGCTGACTTTTAACAACACCATAAGCTGGCCATGACATCGTTAATATCTGGGAAAATTTCAATTTTAATTTTTCTCTCCACTGCACTGGCACGTCAGGGGCTCTGTAGATTTCACCATTTCACTTGAAAATGATTTTGTCCTCTAAAAGCCTAATGTCGCTCCTTGCCTTCTGTGCCCTTCAAGGTATCAGTTTTCATCGATTTGTAAGGTATTTCTGTACTGTGAAGAAATTGTGTAACAAATTATGGTGTGGCATAATTCTCTTTTAAATCCTTGTAAAAATAAAAAAAAAATGGGGCTAAATTGACATTTATTGCAACACATGAAATTTTTAATTTTGCCAGTCCATTGTTAATAAATTCTGTGTAACACCTGTGAGGTCAAAATGGTCATTGCACCCCTTATTAAATATCTTAAAGAATATAGTTTACAAATTGGGGTTTCTTTCTGAGGTTTTCTACTGATAGTTTTGGGGTTCTGCAAATGTGACATGGCACTCAAAAGCGATTCCAGCAAAATCTGCCATCCAATACTCAAACAGCACTCTTCTTAGGTTTGCTGTGTTGACAGCAGTTTACAACCACATATGGAGCATTTCAGTATTTAGGAGAAATTGGATAACAAATTGTGCAATGTATTTACTCCTTTAACTACTTGTGAAAAATAAATTTTAATCTAAAGCAATGTCTTATTGCAAATAACGTAATTTTTAATTTTATGGCCCATTGTCATTATTGGGTTGTTTCCATTGTACTGGTATTTGAGGGGCTCAGCAAATGAGACATGGCACCCAAAAACTATTCCAGTAAAACCTGACCTCCAAAAGCCAAATAGTGTTCTGTTCCTTGCAAGTGTGCTCATAAAGTTGTTTACAATCACGTATGGAATATTTCCATATTCAGGAAAAATTGAGTTACAAATGTGGGTGTGCTTTCCTCCTTTAACTCTTGGTAAAATTAAAATTTAGAAAAATTTTATTACATACTATGACATGTAGGGTTAAAATATCTCTTGATAATTTTTTTGAGTGGTCTACTTCCTAAAACTTAGTAATTTAATAATGCTCTGGTATACCAAGGGCTCTGCAAATGTATTGTGGTGCCTGAAAATTATTTGAAGTGTTCCTTCCCTTTTGCACCCTGCCGAGTGTCCAGATATCAGTTTACATCCACCTTGTTTTAATTCCTGTGAAACACTTACACTTCCCAAATGCTGTTTTGAAAATTAGGTTTAACATACAGGTTCTAACATACAGCCCTTTAAAATCCCAGAATTGAAGTGGTCCATAAATAATAGAGTTGAGAATTTTTCTTGGAAATTTGAAAAACTGCTGTTAGACATGTAAGTCTTTTAACAACAATATAAAATTACATGATAAAAAAAATTATGTAAACATAAGAAGAGATATTGTAAATGACATCAGTAACTAATTTGGTGATATTGACTACCTGTCTGAAAAAAATAAAAAAATAACATTTTGAAGATTGCTCATTTTTCAGAATTCCAACCAAGTTTCCTATTTTTTCATACAGTTAATGCAAAAAATATATCAGCTATTTGTGTCATTAACATAAAGTAGAATGTGTCTAGAAAAAACAAACTGAAAATCACCTGGATAAGTTAAAGCTTTCCAGAAGTTATTACCACAAGTGACACGTCAGATTTGAAAAATGGGGCTGTGTCCATATGGAGTTAAATGGGTAAATTCTTATGTAAATGAACCTCACCAAAGAAAAAGCATGGAGGTTTACTTAAAATTTCTTGTGTACTAATAGTTGCAGTCATAGCACTCGAGTAACATTCAATTGTTATTTGTCATTGATGAGACCTGAAGCTCCAGCCTGAGCCTGTCTGTAACAGTATTCTTAAACTAGTAGCCCCTAACCCTAACTCTGGACTAGTTGCATGAAAGATTATTTTCTATGACCAGGGGAATTTGGGCCACTGGTTGGAGAATATGGAAGGTCAAGATGAAATTTCTAAAAAAAAAAAAGTAGAGATTTACTGGTCATTTAAAAAAATAAATGCTACTGGTTACTCTGATTAAAATGGATGATGCTACTACAAGTTGAAAAAGACCCTAATAAGTACCCCTTGGACTCCAAAGGTCCTCAGCCTCCTGGCCATTTCTGTGCAGTGTATCCAGGTGATCCGCCCAGTCTAGCTTGTTATTGAGGAGCACACCCAGGTACTTATAGGTGTTGACTGTTTCTATGCCTGTCACCTGGATGTCCACTGGATTCAGAGCACGTCTTTGCTTACTAATGTCCACCATCTCCTTGGTCTTCCCAACATTAATCCTGAGGTGTTTCTGCTGACACCATTCCACAAAATCCCAATTTAAGTCTCTGTACTCCCTATCATCTCTGTCTGTGATGAAGCCTACTATTACAGAGTCATCGGAGTACTTTTATAAGTAACAGCTAGATGAGTTGTACCTAAAGTCAGTATTGTACAGTGTGAAGAGGAAAGAGGGAAGAACTGTACCTTGTGGTGCCTTGGTACAGATCACAATGTCTGACAAACAGCCCTGGGCTCTCACATACTGAGGTCAATTTGTAAAATAGTCTAGGATCCAGTTGGAGAGGTGGAGTTTCTCTCCAACAAGGTCCAGCTTGTCCCTCAGTAGCCCTGGCTGTATGGTGTTAAATGCACTGGAAAAGTCAAAGAACATTATTCCCTGGTTTCTCCAGGTGAGAAAGAGCTGTGTGAAGAGGGTGGATGGTGGCATCATCTACCTAATGCAACCTAATGCAACCTAATTGCATCCAAGGCTTGAGAAAGCGCTCCTATGAGCGTGAAACGGCTGTTGCCTCCACGCCTATAATGCAACTTCTCCCTTCCTGAAGACTGTTTTGCATCAATAAAGGATGATGTTTTAGAAGTATTCAACTGAATGGTGAGTGCCCTCCTTGCTTTTTTCTTTATTGAAAGACATCATCTACCCTAATGCCTAGACGATAGGCAAACTGGAGATGGTCCATAGTGGAGCTCACTAGAGATCAGAGATGTGTCAGAACAATTTGTAATGTAAACCAGTCCTCGTTAGGTACAGCTCAGTTGGCTAACATGACAAAAATTGTGGTTATTTATTCTGGATGAATGGCGTTTAACATGTGCATTCCTTATTACTGTCCAGCTAACAGTTATTGAAGGTGTATGTGTACCTTTTATTTACTTCGTTGAGTTTCCGACATGTTATACCTCTGCTGTATGGCACATAAAGTAGGTTTTCCATCTTTCCATGTTATTAGACAGTATTGTGGAAAACACACACACACACTAAATTACATGATATGAGGATAACAGTCATGATAAGGAATGACCCCTAAGTTCAGGTAAGCTAATACCTTGTTTTCTCTACACTGAAGTTTATGGAAGCAGTCCCTCTTCAATCCTTTGGCTCCTGTTCAGTTCTGCATGTGATCATCTCTTTGTCTCTGGAGTACAATATATTATCAATTTGAATTGGATTTTATATGATTAATACTCTGCGGACTCATTTTACTCACTTTAATAGCCCCCTGAGTTTGGAAAAGATTATTTTATGTTTTGAAACAATCTCATAAAAATGGATTGGCACTCGAGATTGCTCGCACAGATGTTCTTTTCACAAACATTTCCCTCTGTTGGTTTGGGGATCTCTAAAGAGGCTTACTGAAAATAATCAATAACTAGGTTGTAAGAAAGGTCAAATATTCAAAAAAACTAAGTGTTTCAATTCCGAAGATCAGGCATTTAATAAAAAAAAAAAAGAAGAAGAATTTGATTTTTAAAAAACATATGACTGTTTGCTCCTTGAACACCAAATCAAAAAAAGGAAAAGCTACAGTTATATTCACAAAGAGATTTAGAAACCTTGTTCACAGGGCTTATTTGGCAGAATTTGTCTCTATGTTTATCAATATTTCAAGAGGGTCCTGATACTTTTATATTGATGATCTATTATAAGATAGACAAATCAGTGTGGCCAACTCCTGGTACTGACTGAAGCAATAATGGTGCCCAGGTGAGCACTGCAACGTCATCATTCTATATCAGGCGTAGCGCAATGTAATACATAGCTGCTGTTCTCTGTATTTCAACTCAGTCTTATTCATTTGAATTGGACTGGGCTTCTGAAGGAACATATGACTGATAACAACATAGTCACGAAGAAGAGACCAGAGTTCTTAACTGATGTCCAAATAATCAGCTAATTGGTAGGATATAGAAAGTTAACCCTCCTAGATAATCTGATAATGAAGATGTATCATAAACATAGATCATGAATTTAAGAGACCTAATAAAATCCTTTAAATGTAAAAGTTCTTCTAACCTTACGCTTAATCTTTTTTACAGTTGGTTGACATACTATATACAGTTAGGGCCAGAAATATTTGGACAGTGACACAAGTTTTATTATTTTAGCTGTTTACTAAAACATGTTCAGAAATACAATTATATATATAATATGGGCTGAAAGTGCACACTCCCAGCTGCAATATGAGAGTTTCCACATCCAAATTGGAGAAAGGGTTTAGGAATCATAGCTCTGTAATGCATAGCCTCCTCTTTTTCAAGGGACCAAAAGTAATTGGACAATGGACTCTAAGGGCTGCAATTAACTCTGAAGGCGTCTCCCTCGTAAACCTGTAATCAATGAAGTAGTTAAAAGGTCTGGGGCTGATTCCAGGTGTGTGGATTTGCATTTGGAAGCTGTTGCTGTGACCAGACAACATGCGCTCAAAGGAACTCTCAATTGAGGTGAAGCAGAACATCCTGAGGCTGAAAAAAAAGAAAAAAATCCATCAGAGAGATAGCAGACATGCTTGGAGTAGCAAAATCAATAGTCGGGTACATTCTAAGAAAAAAGGAATTGACTGGTGAGCTTGGGAACTCAAAAAGGCCTGGGCGTCCACGGATGACAACAGTGGTGGATGATCGCCGCATACTTTCTTTGGTCAAGAAGAACCCGTTCACAACATCAACTGAAGTCCAGAACACTCTCAGTGAAGTAGGTGTATCTGTCTTTAAGTCAACAGTAAAGAGAAGACTCCATGAAAGTAAATACAAAGGGTTCACATCTAGATGCAAACCATTCATCAATTCCAAAAATAGACAGGCCAGAGTTACATTTGCTGAAAAACACCTCCAGAAGCCAGCTCAGTTCTGGAAAAGTATTCTATGGACAGATGAGACAAAGATCAACCTGTACCAGAATGATGGGAAGAAAAAAGTTTGGAGAAGAAAGGGAACGGCACATGATCCAAGGCACACCACATCCTCTGTAAAACATGGTGGAGGCAACGTGATGGCATGGGCATGCATGGCTTTCAATGGCGGCACTGGGTCACTTGTGTTTATTGATGACATAACAGCAGGCAAGAGTAGCCGGATGAATTCTGAAGTGTACCGGGATATACTTTCACCCAGATTCAGCCAAATGCTGCCAAGTTGATCAGACGGCGCTTCATAGTACAGATGGACAATGACCCCAAGCATACAGCCAAAGCTACCCAGGAGTTCATGAGTGCAAAAAAATGGAACATTCTGCAATGGCCAAGTCACTCACCAGATCTTAACCCAATGGAGCATGCATTTCACTTGCTCAAATCCAGACTTAAGGCGGAAAGACCCACAAACAAGCAAGACCTGAAGGCTGCGGCTGTAAAGGCCTGGCAAAGCATTAAGAAGGAGGAAACCCAGCGTTTGGTGATGTCCATGGGTTCCAGACTTAAGGCAGTGATTGCCTCCAAAGGATTCGCAACAAAATATTGAAAATAAAAATATTTTGTTTGGGTTATGTTTATTTGTCCAATTACTTTTGAGCTCCTAAAATGTGGAGTGTTTGTAAAGAAATGTCTACAATTCCTACATTTTCTATCAGATATTTTTGTTCAACCCTTCAAATTAAACGTTACAATCTGCACTTGAATTCTGTTGTAGAGGTTTCATTTCAAAACCAATGTGGTGGCATGCAGAGCCCAACTCGCGAAAATTGTGTCACTGTCCAAATATTTCTGGCCCTAACTGTAGTCCGTATCTCCAGGTTTACAGGAGCCCAAAGAGACAGGGGCGTACTCTGGTCACTAGATATATAAAATAATATTCTGTCTCTGTCATCCCCTCCTCATTCTAACACTTCCCATAAACATCATCCCTGTATATACCCTGTTATTGATCTGCTTCGTGATTGGCTCATAGCTGGATATACAATATCTATGGTAGCAGTCTAAATACATAACAATTGAAGAGGTAGGGAACCTGGAAGACCTCAGTGTCTGTCCTCGAAGACCTCAGTATCCTTAGCTAATAATGTAGGTAAGCCCTATCAACATGGGTATTATGCCATAGACCACTTGATAATATAATTAACTCCCACTCCAACATTGTAGAATCTCATTTGGTCTTTTCAACTCAAATATTAATGTTGACATCATGGGCTCCTTTCACATGTTCACATATAAAGCTATGTTCTTACAACACAAGAGGTCAGAGGACATAACAGATCTCATTTTGAGAATGGTTAGTATTGAATATTTCTTTAGCTGAAATCAATAATCAATAAATGTTATATTAGCCTACATGTCCCCCCAAAATAACAAAAGACCATTATTTATTTTACTATTGCGGTTTTACAATGTAGCTATGTTATATTATATCACTAGACCAGATATAACCTTGTGTTATACTATAAGTTGATAAAACTGATACAACTTGATCGCTCACTTCTAGGAAGCCCCTTTACGATGTGGAAGATGGAAATAGTTTGTTATAGTTATAATTTCTGGAAGAAACTCAAGGATCGTCTGATGTAATAGGACTAGATGTAATGCTTTGTAAGCAGCCCTCATTTCTTTTGTATACACTTAGTAAATTGTACAGTGAAACTTCCCTTGTTGAAGCATAAGGAGATCAGTGGTAATTTAACTCTTTCAAGCCTTGGCTCACAGACATTTTTACACATGCTAAGTATAAGAGATCTTCACAAGATAATCAAAATGCTTTGACTCAACAGTTCCATACAGGGCCATCAAACCAATGTTCAACAAACAGTCTTTTAAAGGAAATTGCACTCCGCCTCTGATTTATTCTACATCTAGAACAAATTGGTTCTTTTTCATATGTTAAGGATGTATGACTGAGTCCTCAGAGAGAATATCAACTGTACATTTATGAAAGGTTTAGTTATTGACTGCTGTAGTTGGAAGGATACTAATAAGACTATATAGTCTATTTCTAAGTATAGCTTATGGCCAATTATCCCTATAGAGATTGTCACTGAAAGAGGTGTTACAGACAATTTGGGTTCAATCCAAGTCATAAAACCACCAGGACATTTGTTTTTCATAAAAAATATGGGTATACGATGTTGTTAGACCTATAATAAGTACTTCAATGTTTTTTGGGTCACGTGAACAAAGGTCATAATTGTTTTGATATCATTGTGTTTAAAATAATCCATTATCCCCAAAGGCATATCAACCAAAGTAACAGACAAAACAGTCTCTGTGGGGTCCATCCATCAATGAGGGTCTCTTCTCCTTTGGAAGTGATGTGCATCACAATGATGGTAGGATTGCAGAATATAAGGAACAGTGGAAAAGTAAAGATGGGAATTTGGGAAATCAAAGAAATAAGTAACACAGGAAATAATGTAGAAATAGATATACAGTATGGAAGATAGTAAAGAGAAAGAATCATAAGCTTCTCAAGTGTCTGCAATGGTTTCTTGGAAGGTCCTTTGAGGATAACATTAATGTATAATGAGATTATATTCTCTTTGTTTTCCTTTCTGGCTCTATTGGTGGGTGGATAGGGTTTTTTGGAGATTTGATATTTTGCATTTTATTTAGTTATATTGTGATATTATGTAATTGTTTAATTAATTGAATAAAAAAAAGACTTGTCCAAAGTTACTTCTCAATTGCTTACCATTTGACTACTTGTAAATCCCTTCAAGCATAACTAAACTTTCCAGCAGCTTTTGATTTTCTGGCTGCATTTGTGACAGTAATAAATATTGTAATATACTTTATTAATGGAATTGGCTCCTTTCCATAGAATATGATTCTCTCCTTTCTATATTGTTTGCCTTGTTTCTCTCACTGAAATATGGGTGTTCGGGATCTAATAAAGTAAAAATTAAGCAGGGATCACCTTGGACAGTTATGTCTCGGCCAAAATAAGACACACAATGTCAAGCAAAATGGTTACAATGTTAGGAACTTTTGACTTTCAAGGTCCATATCTCAAGATTTTAAACGTGAAACTACCATCGTTTTATAGACAATAATATTGGCTATCTCTTACATCTTGGCAGAGGAAGCCTGATGATATGTTTTTTTTTTTAAAGCCAAAGGTGTTGGTTACTTCACCAGGATCGATGGTGGTCTCAATGCTGAGCTATATGTGAGTGTCCTACAAGGTGAATTACTTTGTATGCTCAAGTACTATGGGTATTCAAAGGACAACATAGTGTTCGAGTAGGATAACGACCCGAAGCAGATGTTAAGATTAGCCAAGAAATGGTTCAATGACATTGAAGTAAAGGTGCTGGACTGGCTCACAAAGTCCCCAGACCTCAACCCAATCAAACATTTGTGGGTATGGTTGAAAAAAAGCTGTATTCATACCCAAGTGAGTCAACTAGTATACACAAACATTGGGAATGTATAGAAGAGACTTGAGATTAGATTTCCATCAAGAATTACTTGAATCTAATTGAGAACATGCATAGAAGGATTAAGTCAGTGTTGAAAGCCAAAGGTGGATTTACAAAATAATAACAAAAAAATTAAAACTAAAATTTTGATTTGTAGAAGCAAAACAGTAACAATGGCGGTACATGACAAAAATATGTATAACTAATTATATGCTAAATTGTTGCTAGTAAAATTTATTTATGAGATAGGTAAAGTGACTATCTATAAAATGATGGTAGTGTCACATTCTAAGCTGTATTGGATGATGAGATATAGATCCTGAAAGTCAAAAGTCAAAAGTTCATTGTTACCTTCTTGCTTGTCAGTGTAGAATAGATAGAATAGTGTTTTTGGTGTCATATGAAAGATATAGATTGGTGTGTTATCTGTGTTATTTCCAGAGATATCATCAGTTAAATACACAGTCAGAGCTGGGAACAACTTCAGCTGCATATACATATACCAAACCAGACTGTGTTTTTAACTGATACCTCTTATAATAATATTACAGATAAAATAGCAAGTTAGAATTTTCTCTTGTATGTTTGTTTTATATTGGCCTGGATATAACTGTTTAAAATGACCCCCCAGACTCGGTTTCCCTACTTTATTAGAGCCTGTATATCATACTACAGTAAGAAACCAATAAGAGAAACAAGGAAAGAAGAGACATACGTGTATTTCATTGCAGGACTTCATGGAAAGGGGGCATAATTTGTTAATAAAGTACGAGGGGGTACCCAAAAGTTTACAGAAAAGTTGTTTTTGAAGCGTGTATTTAATTTTTTTTTTGTACAAAATTCCTTTAATCTCCTTCAAGTACTCTCCTTTAGCGGCAATACACTTGTCAAATCTTGTCTGCCATTGTTCAAAACATTTTTTAAACTCATCTACTTTGATGTGTGCAACCGCCTCCGTTGTTTTCCTCTTCACCTCCTCCACGACGATGAAACGCTTCCCCTTGAGGTTCCTCTTCATTCGTGGGAACAAAAAAAAGTCACTGGGAGCCATATCAGGTGAATAGGGTGGGTGGGGCAAGACAGCCATGCCGTTTCTCGCCATGAAAGTGGTCACCGAGATGGCGGTGTGGGCTGGGGCATTGTCGTGGTGGAAGAACCAATCACCGGACTGCCACATTTCGGGGCTTTTTTGCCTCACACTGTTGCGCAACCTCTTGAGAACCCCCAAGTAGAAAACCTGGTTGACGGTCTGACTTGTTGGAACGAATTCCAAGTGCACAATCCCTTTTGCATCGAAGAAACAAATGACCATTGTCTTCACATTGGACTTCACTTGACGAGCCTATTTGGCGCGGGGCGAGGATAACGTCTTCCAGTGGCTTGATTGTTGTTTGGCTTCCGGGTCGTAAGCATAGCACCAAGACTCATCTCCCGTAATAATTTTAGAAAAAAATTCTCGATCGGTTTCAGCATGTTCTTTCATGGCACGGCATGTTTCAATGCAACACTCTTTCTGTTGATCAGTCAGGAGCCGCGGCACAAACTTTGCAGCGACCCGTGACATGCCCAAGTCCTCCAATAAAATGCGCTGAATCGAGCTCCAACTCACTTCAGACAACTATTCGAGTTCCTCAATGGTTCGTCGTCGATCTTCATGCACGAGCTTGTTGATTTTTTGGACACTTGTCCGTTCGGGATGTTGACATTTCACCATTTTTAAAGCAGGTGAACCACGAGTAAACTTGAGCTTGACATATAGCATCATCCTTGTAAGCAGTCTTCAACATTTGAACGGTTTCCGATGCTTTTTTTCCAAACAGAAAGCAAAACTTCACAGCCGCGCGCTGCTCATAAAACTTCTCAATGAAGAAAAACGATGGCGGGACAAAACAGCTCTTGCAAGAAAATTCACTGCGGGTAGACAAAACCTTCTGCATCAATGCCGCTTGGCACACTGACTGAGAAGATGTGGTTGAACAAATAATTAGCTGCAGAATAGCATACTACGAAAACTGAGCGCACAGCAGCCTCATTCTGGAAACTTTTTGGTCCCCCCTCGTATATTACTATATTTATTAATTATGGGGATAACATCTATCCTTAGGGAGAGACCACCTTCTCAGGTGTGGGGAGACTTATACAGCCATAGTTGCTCCACTGCAAAGGAACATGGAAAGAATATGCAAATCTGTCTCCCAAGATGTAAACAGGGAGACAGTGCTTCTGTTATGCTGCCCTCTATAGCAGGCACCCTGAACAACAAGCACCCTGAACAACATGCCCGACTTCCCAGAAGTCTTCACTGCATGATGCGAGGTTATAACCAAATCAATTTCTCAGCTACGGATGGCACCGTTTCTGTCTCTTTGGACTTCATTAGCGCAGCCTAGAGAGAATTGATTTGGTTTAAGTGAGAGGCTGAGAGACCAGATTATGGGGATAATGTCTATCCTTAGGGAGAGACCACCTTCTCAGGTGTATGGAGACTTATACAGCCATATTTATTATATTTATATTTATTAATGTCACAAATCCTGCCAGAAAATCAAAAGTTCTTGGAAAGTTTTGTTGCTCTTTAAACATACAGCATAAGTTCTCTTATTTTGTAATCCATTCTTCACTCAAGGGCCCAATAAACCTGGTTTTCCTCATCCTTGTTTAAATAACCTGAATTCCATATTCAATAGCTGATAAAACACCATAGACCTATAGGCTACACACAGACTTTTAAACATGCCTCCAGTTATGAAGCAACTGTGTGCATGTAAATATAAGAAACCTCATAATAAGGAAATCTGTCTCCTTCTCCACTGAATAGGATGCTCTTTTCCACCATATCTTCAATCAGACAGTATGTCAAAAAGAATCCATATTTGATACTTATCCTCTGACCAAAGTCTACGGAAAGGAGAAGGAGAGGAGTCAACTGTTAATTTATTTATTGTCCGATTTTGTGCATTAGTAGAGTTATATCTCGGAGATTCAGCAGTTTCAAAAGAGCTTTCTTGCAGGGTAGCAGAGCTTAGCAACTGCAGATATTTGTGTCTTTTCCAGCCTCCTCCTCCCTCTCATATTATAATGCCTTACACTATTCATTATATCATTCAATCCCAACAGCTAGTTCTTGGTGCATGGAACACATGATACCATTGCAGCATGGTGTGTATTCAGAGAGAACAACGACATTTGACAGATCAAGCCTGTTGTAAGCATCAGTGAAAGAGGCCTCAGGTATAGCAGCAAACTGTTCATCAGGAGGTCTTGTTTGGTCTAGAGAATGAAGGAGTATGACAAGTAAGATTGCATATTTTTGCAAGGCGCCATATCCTTCCCTCTATCGCTCTTTCTCTCTCATTTCCTAGCATCATTAAACTAAGGAATATAATGCAGATATGCATAAGATATGTTAATGTGTCAGTCTCTCACCTGTTTTCTTGCTACTTCAATCTCCTTATATCTAACTGGAGTTGTTGCTGAGCAGTATTATGAATCAAGCCTTCCCTTGAGTCTGATTATATGCTAAAATTGACATTGGCTCTTAACATGGGTGAACATAAACTCCTATCACAGTTACTACTGATGATTAGACAGGCATCTGTCACATACTTGTAATGCAGTTGATGACAATGCAGCCTCCGAGACGGAATTACAGTCCTATGAAAAAGTTTGGGCACCCCTATTAATCTTAATCATTTTTAGTTCTAAATATCTTGGTGTTTGCAGCAGCCATTTCAGTTTGATATATCTAATAACTGATGGACACAGTAATATTTCAGGATTGAAATGAGGTTTATTGTACTAACAGAAAATGTGCAATATGCATTAAACCAAAATTTGACCGGTGCAAAAGTATGGGCACCTCAACAGAAAAGTGACATTAATATTTAGTAGATCCTCCATTTGCAAAGATAACAGCCTCTAGTCGCTTCCTGTAGCTCTTAATCAGTTCCTGGATCCTGGATGAAGGTATTTTGGACCATTCCTCTTTACAATACAATTCAAGTTCAGTTAAGTTTGATGGTCGCCGAGCATGGACAGCCCGCTCTCAAATGATCTGAAAACAAAGATTGTTCAACATAGTTGTTCAGGGGAAGGATAAAAAAAGTTGTCTCAGAGATTTAACCCATCAGTTTCCACTGTGAGGAACATAGTAAGGAAATGGAAGACCACAGGGACAGTTCTTGTTAAGCCCAGAAGTCCCAGGCCAAGAAAAATATCAGAAAGGCAGAGAAGAAGAATGGTGAGAACAGTCAAGGACAATCCACAGACCACCTCCAAAGAGCTGCAGCATCATCTTGCTGCAGATGGTGTCACTGTGCATCGGTCAACAATACAGCGCACTTTGCACAAGGAGAAGCTGTATGGGACAGTGATGAGAAAGAAGCCGTTTCTACAAGCACGCCACAAACAGAGTCGCCTGAGGTATGCAAAAGCACATTTGGACAAGCCAGCTTCATTTTGGAAGAAAGTCCTGTGGACTGGTGAAACAAAGATTGAGTTGTTTGGTCATACAAAAAGGCGTTATGGATGGCATCCAAAAAAAACAGCATTCCAAGAAAAACGCTTGCTACCCACTGTAAAATTTTGTGGAGGTTCCATCATGCTTTGGGGCTGTGTGGCCAATGCCAGCATCGGGAATCTTGTTAAAGTTGAGGGTTGCATGGATTCCACTCAGTATCAGCAGATTCTTGAGAATAATGTTCAAGAATCAGTGACAAAGTTGAAGTTACACCAGGGATGGATATTTCAGCAAGACAATGATCCAAAACACGGCTCCAAATCGATTCAGGCATTCATGCAGGGGAACAATTACAATGTTCTGGAATGGCCATCCCAGTCCCCAGACCTGAATATCATTGAACATCTGTGGGATGATTTGAAGCGGGCTGTCCATGCTCGGCAACCATCAAACTTAACTGAACTTGAATTGTTTTGTAAAGAGGAATGGTCCAAAATACCTTCATCCGGGATCCAGGAACTGATTAAGAGCTACAGGAAGCGACTAGAGGCTGTTATCTTTGCAAAAGGAGGATCTACTAAATATTAATGTCACTTTTCTGTTGAGATGCCCATACTTTTGCACCGGTCAAATTTTGGTTTAATGCATATTGCACATTTTCTGTTAGTACAATAAACCTCATTTCAATCCTGAAATATTACTGTGTCCATCAGTTATTAGATATATCAAACTGAAATGGCTGTTGCAAACACCAAAATATTTAGAACTAAAAATGATTAAGATTAATAGGGGTGCCCAAACTTTTTCATAGGACTGTATATACTTATTGTATCTTAGAATTTTGTTTAGGAAAATATACATAGAAGAATAATCAGAGTATATATGCAATTGGCAGAGATGGTACTGGCTGTAGCTTGTTATTTGACGCTGTGCAGAAGTATCATAAAATTGATAGCAAAACAGAAAAAGCAGATGAATTCTGAACTAGTATAAAAAAGAAGAGGCTGCAGAGCAAGAAGTAAGTAAAGAAACATGAAGGATGACATTCAGTCATGGAAAGTTGTGTTTTGATTGGAGGTTTGTCTTTACCAATAGACTAAAGGTCTATACAATAGATAACTATGATAAAATACCAACATTTAAAATTCTAAATATCTTTATACAATGAATGTAGAACCAGAGCAACGGCTATTGTTCAACAGGGCAATGCCAGGCTGCATGTTGTTTGTGCTACTGTGAGCATCTTACTTTTCCTAAACATACTACCATGTTCTGCAGTCTCCATCGAGCTCTTCTGAGATGTCATTATATAGGTAACTACTAGAGATGAGCAAGTACTGTTTGGATCAGCCGATCCGAACAGCATACACGCATTGAAATGAATGGACGTAGTCGGCACGCGGAGGGTTAAGCAGCCGGCCGGCGTCAAAGCAAAAGTACCAGGTGCTTCCATTCATTTCAACGCGTGCGTGCTGTTCGGATTGGCTGATTCGAACAGTACTCACTCATCTCTAGTAACTAATAGAGATGAGCGAACAGTGTTCTATCGAACTCATGTTCGATCGGATATTAGGCTGTTCGGCATGTTCGAATCGAATCGAACACCGCGTGGTAAAGTGCGCCATTACTCGATTCCCCTCCCACCTTCCCTGGCGCCTTTTTTGCTCCAATAACAGCGCAGGGTAGGTGGGACAGGAACTACGACACCGGTGACGTTGAAAAAAGTAGGCAAAACCCATTGGCTGCAGAAAACATGTGACCTCTAATTTAAAAGAACAGCGCCGCCCAGGTTCGCGTCATTCTGAGCTTGCAATTCACCGGGGACGGAGGTTTCCGTCCAGTTAGCTAGGGCTTAGATTCTGGGTAGGCAGGGACAGGCTAGGATAGGAAGGAGAAGACAACCAACAGCTCTTATAAGAGCTAAATTCCAGGGAGAAGCTTGTCAGTGTAACGTGGCACTGACAGGCTCAATCGCCGCAACCCAGCTTTCCCCGGATCCTAAATGGAATACACTGACAGTGTATTCCCGTATACCCCATATATACACCCCAAATCCCCGTTCCAACGGTGTGCCCCCCTCCCCACCTTCACCTCAGAAATACCCTGCAAGTCCCCTAGCAATAGAATTGGGGCTATATACACCCACTATTTTTGCTAGTGCCATTGTCTGACTGGGAATTCAAAAAATATATTGGGGTTACATATAACTTCAATTCCAGGGAGAAGCTTGTCAGTGTAACGTGGCACTGACGGGCTCAATCGCCGCAACCCAGCTTTCCCAGGATCCTGAATGGAATACACTGACGGTGTATTCCCGTATACCCCATATATACACCCCAAATCCCCGTTCCAACGGTGTGCCCCCCCCCCACCTTCACCTCAGAAATACCCTGCAAGTCCCCTAGCAATAGAATTGGGGCTATATACACCCACTATTTTTGCTACTGCCATATAGTTCCATTGTCTGACTGGGAATTCAAAGAATATATTGGGGTTACAAATACCCTCATTTCTTGCTACTGCCATATAGTGCCATTGTCTGACTGGGAATTCCAAGAATATATTGGGTTTACAAATACCCTCATTTCTTGCTACTGCCATATAGTGCCATTGTCTGACTGGGAATTCAAAGAATATATTGGGGTTATGTGCACCCACAATTTTTGCTACTGGTATATAGTGCCAGTTTCTGAGTGGAAATTCCCCAAATAATTTGGGGATTCATTCACCCTACATCTCAGGCTCTTGCCATATTCACCCAGGTTGTTAACTTTCAAATAGCACTGCACAAAGGAAGATCTTATCAGCTTGTCTCATGACATGCTACTAAAAAGTGTCATTTGTGTATCTTAATGTAAATATAGTTGTATAAGCTTTTTGGGTTTTAGGCACTGCCACGTTATTTATTACCACCCGCTCCCTTATAATGATGATGACGCCAAAGTCACTGTGGGTGTTCAGAGCTCACAGCTTTGGTTGACATTTGTCTTGCTCTCTGTCGGTACCAGCTGTCTTTTTGGATACCGTAAAGTTATGTTGACTTTATTAACATCTATAGAAGCTTTAGCCAGGTTGTGACGGTGTGTAACCCTAACAACACTAAGTGGGATACACATTAATAGTCAGTCTATGTACGCTAAACGTATCACTGAAGTAATTTTTTTCCCTATCCCCTAATATAAGAAAGGAACAGACATTAGACCTAGACCGGGGTTCGAGGCTTGTAAAAATCCAGTATTATTTGTTCTTCATGATGTGAAATATGTGTTGAAAAGCAACCCAAGATGAAGTCAGCCATGTGTGCCAGTGTGTTACTTGGCATGCCTTTGCTGGCCCCAACTGTAAGGGTCACTCTCCATTTCCTCCATTTTCCACTCCCCTTCACACCATTTGTGGTGAAGCAATGGGATGCACTGAAGTGCACCCTCTAGCCTCGTGTGGGACAGGGACATCAGATGCCACTCCAACCCCCTCGTCTTCCTCCGCCAGCCAACAGTGCGAAGATGAGAGGAGTGTGCTCTGAATGTTTTCTGCCTAGCAGAGGCTAGTTCTCACTTACGAAAATGGCCCCACTTTGACCTGTATATCAGGCACAATGGTGTAGGTTTCAAAGAAACATGGCACCAACAAGTTGAAAAACGTAGGCCATGCGTGGACCGTGTTTGAGTCTGGCAAGCTCCAGATCTGCTACCAGGTTCCAGCCATTATCACAGGTGCAAAAATGCCAGGCCCCAGGTGTAGCAGGGAAAAAAAAATGCCATCTCAGCCAGGATGGCATCCCTGACCTCGGAGGCACTGTGCTGTCTGTCCCCCAAGCTGATCAGTTTCAGCACGGCCTGCTGACATCTCCCCACACCAGTGTTACAGCGTTTGCCGCTAGTAGCTGGGGTGGAGGTTGCAGCATCGTAGGGTTTCAGTCTACTCCTGCCATGAATTTTGGCCTGGGAGAGGAGATAGGCCACCCCAGTTTGCACCCGGGGACCAGACTCCACCACATTCACCCTGCCTGTCATTAAAGATAAGCACTGCAGCATCCCTGACCACAGGCGCTTGTCCATGTGTCGGTGGTCAAGTGGACCTTGCAGCAAAGCGCAGAGCTCTGGGCCCGACTGATGTTATGGGACACATGCAGGCGCAAGGCAGGGACAGCACACCAAGAGAAGTAGTAACGGCTAGGCCCAGCATAGGGAGGTGCCCCAGCTGCCATCTGCTGACGGAAGGCCTGGGTATCCAGAAGCATAAACAAACACCAACATCTCCAGGGCCAGCAGTTTATCGATGAGGCTGTTAAAGGCTTGGGCATGGGGGTGGGTTGTGTTGTACTTCTGCCTGCAATGAAAAGCTTGGGAGATGTGGAGTGGCTGGGAAGAGGCGCATGATGGTGCAGGCCAAAAGAGCGCATGAGGGTGAACTCCCCAATGTGTCAGAGATAGGTGTGTAGGTGTCCTTGCATCATATACTTGCACCATACTTGGATTTGGAAGTTAATTTTGTGCCAAAAAGTGGTTAAGACAGTGATACCTCAGCTACTCCCGTTACACTGTCTATTGACAACTCCAGCACTGAAATTACCACCTTTGGAAGTGGACCACCACTTCTAAGATCCCAAAGGAAGTAGGCAAGAGATGTGCAGTGCAGAAAAAAAGATGAGAAAATAAGTGTAGGCAGTAGAGCACAGAGGGATTGGAGAGGACAGAGCTGGTGTCGGCCAGGTATTCCCACAACATGCGCCTATACTTGTCCCTCCTGGTGACACTAGGCCCCTGAGTGGCAGTAATTTGTCCAGGGGGGGGGCCATTAACGTGTTCCAGACCTAGGAATAAGTCTTCCAACAGGGTAGAGTTTTGCATGCCTTTGCTTCTACCCTGTTTTTTTGTTGAATTAGCTTCCCTCCACATCTACACTGCTTTAGCCCCTAAACGTCACCCCAGTTTATGCCTTTGCTTCTACCCTGTTTTTTTGTTGAATTAGCTTCCCTCCACATCTACACTGCTTTAGCCCCTAAACATCACCCCAGTTTATGCCTCTGCTTTTACCCCCAGTTTTTTATGCTTAGCTTGCCTCCACATCCACACTGCTTTTGCCCCTACACATTACCCCTATCCATGCCTGTGCCTCTAGCCATAACTCTGCCACCCATGGAAACTCATGGTGCAGAAAGTGAGGGAGCTGACTCTGAGGAACCCTTGGGTTTTGTAGCTGGTACTCCATCAAAGGTCTCTGCTGCTCACACACCCTGCTCAACATACGGTATCTAGGGTTTGAGCGTGTGGTGACCTCGCACAACAGTAGGTGCTTCAGGCAGATGTAGGCCTTGCTGGAGTGTATTGCGGCTAGCTCCAGGTACTGTAGACTTCGGAAAGTGGGTGTCCAAGTGCCCCACTTTCATCCTTATCTCTGCTAATTTGGGGTATGTTTTTAAAAATCGTTGCACGATTGAACACGTGGGCCAGGCATGGAGGCTGGCAAGCTCCAGAGCCCTCCAACAAGACAAAAAAGCCTGGCCCCAGGGGCAGCGGGGATAAACAAATTGCCATCTCATCCAGGATGGCATCCCTGACCTCAGAGGCAGTGTGCTGTCCGTCCCCCAAGCTGCTGAGCTTCAGCCCGGCCTGCTGATGTCTCCCCACACCAGTGTTGCAGCGTTTCCAGCTCGTAGCTGGGATCAATCTAACAGCGGAGGAGGAGGGTGGTGTTTCAGCCTTCCTCCCAGGAATGTTGTGTGGGGAGACAAGTCAGTCTACCACATTTTGCGACCCGATCCATGCCTCAAGTACATTCAACCACTTTGCCAAGATTAAAAGTTAGCGTCCCTGTCCGCATGCACTTGTCCATTCATAGCTGGTCACGTGGAACTTTTGGGCAAAGCGCTGAACTTAGGGACCGCCTCATGTTTGGGGAAAAGTGCTGGTGTGGACGGCACAGTGAGGTGGCGCAGTAGCCAGTAGGCCCAAAAAGGGCAGAGTGTCCACAAGCCGGGACCCCAACATCTCCTGGGCCAGAATTTTTGAGATGAGGCCGTTGAAGCCTTGGGCATGTGGGTGGGTTGTGCTGTACTTTAGCCTGGAATGAAAGGCCTGGGAGATGGGGAGTCGCATTGCAAAGTGTGTAAACCACACTCAGTTTGTCCTCGACCTATACATTTAGAAATTATCTCCCCCAGCAAGGAACGTGGCCTCAATGGGGGAATTTTTCTAAGGAAGCTAGAAAAGAGGGCATCTTGGGCCTTGCTGGCTCAGGTCTAGCTTCTGTCATGCAGCTGTCGTCTGCCTCTGGACATCCCTTTGCCTCTAGCCACCTTTTTCCCTGCTTAGCTTGCCTCCACATCCACACTGCTTTTGCCCCTAGACATCACCCCAGTCCATGCCTTAGCTTGTACTCCCAGTTTTTGCTGCTTAGCTTGCCTCCACATCCACACTGCTTTTGCCCCTAGACATCATCCCTATCCATGCCTCTGCCCCTAGCCATAACTCTGCCACCCCTGGAAACTCATGGTGCAGAAACTTTGGGAGCTGACTTTGAGGAACCCTTGGGTTTTGTAGATGGAACTCCATCAAAGGTCTGTGCAGCTCACACACCCTGCTCAAGATATGGTATTGTAGGGTTTCAGCGTGTGTGAATGACGGACAACAGCCTGTGTTTGGACAGATGTAGGCCTTGCTAGAGTGTTTTTAGGCTAGCAGCGACTCCTGTACACTTGCAAAAGTGGGCGCACAAGCGCCGCATTTTCAACAGTAGCTTCGGTACATTTGGGTATGTTTTCAAAAAAACGTTGCACCACTTGGTTAGACGTGGGCCAAACATGGAACGTGTTGGAGGCTGGCAAGCTCCAGAGCCGCTACCAGGTTCCAGCCATTATCACAGGCGTAAAAATGCCAGGCCCCAGATGTAGCAGGGAAAAAAAAAGCCATCTCAGCCAGGATGGCATCCCTGACCTCGGAGGCACTGTGCTGTCTGTCCCCCAAGCTGATGAGCTTCAGCACGGCCTGCTGACGTCTCCCCACACCAGTGTTTTAGCGTTTGCCGCTAGTAGCTGGGGTGGAGGTTGCAGCGTCGTAGGGTTTCAGTCTACTCCTGCCATGAATTTTGGCCTGGGAGAGGAGATAGGGTACCTCAGTTTGCACCCTGGGACCAGACTCCACCACATTCACCCTGCCTGTCTTTAAAGATAAGCAGCATCCCTGACCACATGCGCTTGTCCAAGTGTCGGTGGTCAAGTGGACCTTGCAGCAAAGCGCGGAACTAAGGGCCCACCTGATGTTGAGTGACACGTGCTGGTGCAAGGCGGGGACGCCACACCGGGAGAAGTTGTGACGGCTAGGGACGGCATAGTGAGGTGCCACAGTTGCCATCAGGTCCGGGAAGGCGGGAGTTTCAACAAGCCGGAACGCCAACATCTCCTGGGCCAGCAGTTTAGCGATGTTGGTGTTCTAGGCTTGCGTGGGTGGGTGATTAGCGGTGTATTTCTGCCGGCGCTCCAATGTCTGAGAGATGGTGGGTTGTTGTAAAGAAGCGCCTGATGGTGCCTTTGATGGTGCAGGAGAAGGAGATAAGACAGAAACAGGGGAGGATGAGGGAGAAGTCAACAAAGCGGCGGAGGCAGATGAAGTGATGTCCTGGCTCGTCCTCTGGAGTGCATCGCCAGCACTGTGAGCAGAGGCAGTGGCATGAACGGCGGGCGATGTTTGTCCTGCCGTTGCTGCCTGCCACTGATTCCAGTGCTTGGATTCCAAATGACGGTGCATTGAAGTGGTGGACAGGTTGCTCTTCTCAGGGCCCCTACTCGATTTCGAGAGGCAAATTGTGTAGACGACACTATATCTGTCCTCGGCGCATTCCTTGAAAAAACTCTACACCTTCGAGAAACGTGCCCTCGATGGGGGAGTTTTTCTGGGCTGGGTACAAAAGGGAACATCTTCGGACATTCCGGGTCTGGCCTGGCTTCGGCGAAGCTGTTGACCTCTGCCTCTAGCTACCCTTTTTGGTGCTGCACCTGCCTCAACATCCACACTACTTTCCCAGCTTGACATCCGCCTTGTCCAGGTGGGGTCGGTGTCCTCGTCGTCCACCACCTCTTCTTCCAACTCCTGTCTCGCCTCCTCCTCCTGCACAATGCGCATGTCAACTGGCTGCCCTGACAGCAACTGCATCTCATCGTCATCGATGAGGGTGGGTTGCTGGTCATCCGCCACCAAATCGACCGGAGATGGAGGAGACTCTAGTGTTTGAGCATCTGGACACAGATACTCGTCTGTTAGGTCCGTGGAATCGCGAAATGGAGGGGCAGGTTGCGGTACAGTCAAAGGAAGGGAGAACAGCTCTGGGGAGCAGGGACAGTTGGGGTTATTGTTCTGGGAAGATTGGGAATTTTGGGTGGAAGGAGGACAAGACTGTTGGGTAAGAGGAGGTAGAGGCTGACTGGCTGGTGGACAATGTGCTTTAAGCGTTATCCGACAGCCATTGCAAGACCTGTTCCTGGTTCTCGGGCCTACTAATCTTTGTACCATTCAGCCTAGTTAATGTGGAACTTTTGTGCAAAGCGCAGAACTTAGGGCCCGCCTGATGTTAAGGGACACACGCTGGTACAAGGCTCAACTCACCCTAAGTGCCAAAAACACTGCTGGTGCAAGGCTCTACTCATGCCAAGGGCCTCAATCTCTGCTGGTAGCTCAGCTTAAGGTCCTGTAACTTTGTTTGGAAGGGCTCATGTTAAGGGCTAGAAAAGTGAATTTTGGAAGGTCTTACCACATCACACACACACACACACACTCAAAATGACAGTTAAGGGTGAGGGCTTTTGGATTTCCCATTGTCTATTCCATCCGTGGTTGTCATGGGGAACGTGATTTAAAGGGGTGGTTGTTACTGTTTGTTGAGCTTAAATTGGGGTTTGTGTCCATCCATTTGGGGAGTAAAGAAGGTTTCCAGGTATTTTCCCACTTTGATAGAGGTTTTTTCGAATGTGTAAAGTGTGTAGTTGTTAGGCAGTGATGTTGGGGTAATAGAGGGTCTTTGGTGTGTTAGATGCCCCCAGACATGCTTCCCCTGCTGTCCCAGTGTCATTCCAGAGGTGTTGGCATCATTTCCTGGGGTGTCATAGTGGACTTGGTGACCCTCCAGACACGGATTTGGGTTTCCCCCTTAACGAGTATCTGTTCCCCATAGACTATAATGGGGTTCGAAACCCGTTCGAACACACGAACAGTGAGCGGCTGTTCGATTCGAATTTCGAACCTCGAACATTTTAGTGTTCGCTCATCTCTAGTAGCTACCAGAAGTAAAGCTTGTTTATTCAATGAGATATAACATTCCTCAAACATCCATTAATAACCTCATTGATAGTATGCCAAGACATATAAGTGTGTGGCACTCATGCTAGATAAATCAAAATGTTTTAAATATTTTGTTTCCACAATTTAGGGTTTTATTTTTATCATTTTCTTATCATTAACATGTCTGTTGATCCTGTGAGTTCTATAACTACAAGATTTTTTTCTTCTTGGTGAGAAGTGCATACATTCACATAATTTAATGAACATTATTATATATGTATATATTAGATACAGAGGTACAGTTCCATGCTTAGAACAAATGTGCTTAGCATATTCTACTACCCACCTACAATGTGCCAGCTTTTCCTATCTTATATACTTGCGTGCCATATATTTTAAACATTTAGGAGCACCCAATAAATTTACTTCAGCTGTTCTCAACTCACGGGAAGGTCTACCATAGGATTCTGAAAGTGCAGGTGCCCTGACAGATGTTATTAGGACCTTGGTGTTAAGTGCCTTTTTCAGGACATTAAACTAATATTACAATAAGCTAAAAAAATGAATTGTCACTGACATTATGTTGGCTTATTTGGAGACCCTTTTTGTTTAATTTTGCAGTCTGCGAACCATTACATTCCATAGATCAATATTCTCCACTGTACTGGAATTTAAATAATGATTTCCAATAAAACCTATTTCAGTCTGTTCTGGCTAGAGGACAGAGACAAGCCACAAAACATAATGCACTTAAAGTCTTTTTTAAAGACCTGAATAATGGAGGAGAGATCTAGAGATAAGGCACAGAAAGAGCATTTTGGACGTGGCCAATCTGTTTAGCTAATGGCTGTAAACTGACACCCCTAATGAAATAAAAATGTCTATGTGCAAGTCCACATATTGTTGCCAGCAGTGAAGTAGCTTTGTAATGGGTGTTAGAAAAAGCAGTACATGTTTTGGAAAACTTCTACAGCATGGGTATGATATAGAATATAATAATAATAAATAATTATAATAACAGGTCAGGTATAAATATATATATTTCATTTTTTTTATGGATAGTGCAAAATGCTCCCTATTTTTAAGGACTTGTAAGAATATATTGACTTTTGGCAATCTTGAGATTTTCTTCCTTACTATATGTCAAGTCCTACTGGATGTGAGAGCCTCATAGATATCTTAGCAAACATGTTTTAACCTTGGCAAGCCAATAATGGGGGTTGACAAGGAACCAATTGTGACTCTGTTGTAACATACAACTACATATAGTCTTGCATACATTTACTGAAAAACATAAGAATAGGTGTTAAGGTGTTCTGTGTTCTAAGACAATGTATTTGATGTCTAGCAAACAGGAAAGGAAATATTTTATATAATATTATTGACTATTCTAGAAACCATGGTTTCATAGGACATTTTGATAGCTTGTTATTCCATTTTTGAGTAGCACGATTAAAAAA
Organism: Leptodactylus fuscus; assembly: GCF_031893055.1. Classification (NCBI taxonomy): domain Eukaryota; kingdom Metazoa; phylum Chordata; class Amphibia; order Anura; family Leptodactylidae; genus Leptodactylus; species Leptodactylus fuscus. The sequence continues at coordinate 91,646,964 of NC_134267.1, forward strand.
ATAAGCAAGGTTTGCATAGATCGTTGTACTGTCATATTCATCTTGTTAAATATTAGTTAAATGTTGTGATAATATAACAGGTAAACACATTACAGATAAGTATATACTATTTATGTATATCTGGTCTGTTAGACTTCCTTAGATGGCAGACATTAGGGCCAAAGTCAAGCTCCTTGCCACTGTCAGAACTCACTGATACCCCACCATTTCATCATGAAAGGTTGATGAGTAACAGTTAAATCTGTTAGGTGCTGTGGTTGCTATAGGCTGCGGCATCTAAGAGGTTAATGCAGATAGTTGTTCTCTGGTCTCCACTTGGTAGTGAGCAAGGGAGAAAAAAAGAACTGACCACAATTGCTGGGGGGCAGTTGCACTGCCATTTTACATCCTAATGCCAAATGGCTTTAGATCAGGGAACAAGAATTGAATACCAAAACAGAAAAATGTTTATTTTAGCAATTATTATTCAGCTCAAGAAACAAGAAACATTATTCAGCTGAAGAAACAAGATCGAACAAGCAAGCCTACAAATTTCATCCAATGAAATACTACAAAGTCTCAAAAATTAATAATTAATAACAAAATTTTATTAACATATTGAAAAAAAAAAGTTATCAAAATTTCTAAGCATTAAAAGACATGAATATATTATTATTATTCACTTTACACAAGGTTTGGAAGATAAAATAGAGTAAAAAATCATACATCATTAGCGGTAAATACAAAGACTATAGGCACAATTACAATAATTATCAGCACAAAAACGATATTTTAGCAGTCATTATTCAGATTAAACAAGATTGGAATGTTCTAGATGTGTAAAAAAAATGCCTACATGTCAAAGAATATAAAATGTAAAGGCAGTCTATCATTGCCCTCAGCTACTTTAAACCACTCCCATAGTGCTGTAGATGCTGTTAGCAGAATAAAAACCATACCTTTCTTATGTTTCTTATGTTTCAGAGTCCTAGTGATGCATAGAAAAAGCACTTTTATTCTTTATTCAAATGAAGATCTTGGATCACAGGGGGAGTTTTCTTCATGCACTGAGCACTGCTGCATCATCACTAAACATGTGATGATGCAGCGGTGCTCAGTCTTCAAAACTGCACATACCAAAAAAAAAATGTGTTTGGTCCTGAACCAGAGAAATTGGCCTGGTACTAAAGGGGTTAAAGTCCATTCCACCATTATGGAAAAAATATTTTCTTCAACATACAAAACCAGATATACAACTCCAGCCTCTCCAGCACAGACCTTTTCATGTTACTCGTGGGAGATGTGCATAGTTGGATTTTATCTACAAACAACTGGCTTTCTAGACAGTAACCACACTTCTATATTCGCTGTAAATCCCATAAACATTTTCTGGTTTATGGTCTTTGCCAAAGAGTGGTAAAGAAGAACAGCCAAAAGTGATATCAAAATTTTGTGTGCAATGGTTACAAAGGCAAATTTATAGCTGAAATCATCCATTAAAGCCATGCATATAATAATAAGCCATGTACTACACCCAGAGGAGGTCGAGCAGCTAGAATATCTCTTCTTCTGGAGATTTTATTGGAGTTTTCTTGATTGACAGCGAACAAATTATTTTACTGGATTGCTGGTTAGAGTTTGGAGTCTATGTGGAGAGCCATCAATTATTTGGTTACGATGCCACAATTGTCTTCAATGGCCACAACTATTTTTGGGATCATTATGAGTTTTTTCCCCACGTTCTCATTATTTGTATAAAGAGAAGAAAGGCAGCATAAGAGCCCCTTGTCTAATAAATGATTATACATATGTACATGTGTATTCTTGAATAAGGTTTGTTATTTTGATTTATTCTGACTTGCCCGACTTTCTTTGTGCTTTTCGACAGCAGACAGGAAAGCCCTGTCCAAGTGTGCAGCGACTGAAGTGCTGTGGTTAGAATGGTTTTCCCTGGATCTCCCTCACAGCCAACAGTTGTCTGATTTCAATCAGTGGCAGCTCTCACCACATGTCCAGACATCAATCTTCTCCAGACCGTGGGTGAGAGTGTCACAGCATGGTGTATGTTCCAGGGAAAAAATAGATTCCCCTGCCACTTTCCCTCATCATCCAATAGTAAATGTTTCTTTGATTTGCTATTTGCTCAGAGGAAATCACAATTTCAACCATTCACATTTTCCAGTGTATATCATCTGAAGCTTTTAGTTCGAAACCAAGCACACGCTTTAACACTGAATAAAGAAGTGATTTGGATCTTAGAATTTTCGTAATAAAAATGCCATTTAAATATATTTCCCTGCTGTGAATGAATACAAACACAAAAGGTAAAATATACATTCATAAACAGTTCATAACATATACAGTATTATTCCATAAGCTGCAATGCTTTAGATATACACAGATCTAAGCAGTATGCGGTATTCATTTATTGTACGTATAAATCGCACTCGCATTTAGATTAATGTATGATTTACTTGAAGTGGCTCCAATACTTTCTGAATGTTCACTTAGCAGATCAGATATCATTTTTTGCAATCTACACTGCGAGGAATTTATTAAGACTGGCATTTCTTACTGCTGGCATGAGATGCGCCTAAATTATTAAGAGATTTCGGACCCTTAATAATTTGAACACACTACAGGAGACCCGTGCGGCAGAAAGGAAATCTTCACCAGTCAGTAACCGGCTTAGATTTCAGGTATAACTAAGGCCAGTTGCGGACAACCATGCTGCAACCAGCCTGCCATGAATTTATAGCACGGGCTGCACACTGGAGACACAGCGATGTCCCCGTATGCCGCATGCGTATGGACCATGCTTCCGCGGCTCCTTTCCTTAAATGAATAGGAGCCACAGAAGCACGGACCTCAAAATAGGACAGGAATAGGACCTGACTTATCTGATGCAGCCCAGACTGCCGGCCTGCACACGGGACTGTGCAGATCATGGTCGTTTGTACGGGCCCATAGTAAAAGAATGGGCTATCCGTGAAATACATGACTAGCATACTGACCCACACTATGGTCATCTGCAAGGAGCCTAAGGATAAGTTCACATTTGTGCTGGAGACTCTGTTGTAGAAACCCCAGAAAAGGCAAAGAGAAAAGTATGGAGGATTGCTGCCTTCAATATAAAACACTGAACACCCAGCAGACCCCATTGTAGTCTATGATGGGGTCTGCCGCATCCGTGGGTAACCATTGTTTTAGCGTTCTGGTTCTTCGTTGTTCAGGTCCCCTGGTGGACCCAAATGATGGAGAGCTGAGAGAAGATGTGAATCTAACCTAATACTGGATTTCTGGTGCTATTATAGTACATTTTTCAGGCAGAGGCAGCTTCACCTGCCTGGGTACTAGCCTCACTCTGCCCATTTTCATTGTTGGATCAGATGTCCTAGTCGACATTTTCAAAGTGGCACATCTTTATCACAAATTGAAGTTATGTTCAGCACATCTGTTTTCTGGAGTGGATGGGATAATAAATTCCCTCCACTGCATTAAAATCAGGAGGTAAAAGCTCATATTTATCAATATATTTGCACTGTTTGCTCCAAAATAGTGTCTAATCTTCTTCAAGATACATTTCTTAACCATTTCTACCAGAAATTAGAATAATTTCCACAATGTTGGGGGCCACACGGTGGCTTAGTGGTTAGCACTGCAGCCTTGCAGCGCTGGAGTCCTGGTATTCAAATCCCGCCAAGGGCAAAAAAAACATCTGCAAGGAGCTTGTATGTTCTCCCCGTGTTTGCATGGATTTCCATCTCATATTCCAAAAAATACATACTGATAGGGAAAACAATGTACATTGTGAGCTCTGTATGGGGCTCACAATCTACATTAAAAAAAAAAAAAGAATAATTTCCACAATGTAAGTCAGTTTGTAGGCGAGGAGTGAAGAACTGAAAAAAACATCCCTAGACACATGAATTAATTTTATGCAACATTTTTATGAATTTGTCATTTTTATAAAAATGTCTGTTAGGACTATTAATGGGCTAATAAGTGCACTGGAGTACCATTAGCAGTATTTTGAATGACTTCTGGGTTTGTCTAGGAGCTCCCGGTATACTCGGAATTTGTTTACTTGGGTAGCTTCCTGCTCTCTTATCTTACAACTACCATGATGCATTGCTATCCTCTCAGATCCCCCCCTCTCTCTCCCCTCTCTCTGTCACAGAGAGACATGCGGACTCCATGCGGACTCCCCGAACGGAATACCAAATGCAGATGTGAACGAAGAGTTACAGCCCAGAGCACAGAAAAATAGAGCTGAAAATGCATAATTATTATTATTTATTATCAACAAATATTAATGGACTGCTACTACATATACATATAACTTAGAGGTTCTTGGTTGCACATGTTTGATCAAACAGTAAAAGCTCATCGGCCCTGACAAAGTGGCCTTAAATTCTACTTCAGTTTTCCATCTGTCTAAGGCCATTGTTATTGGAGTGGAGTATTGCTGTGGATCCTACTTGCCCTGTATTCACATTGTAAGCCTATTCTGGGCCTAAGAGAGGTATGTCTCAAGAGCGTAGAGTCCCGGACAATAATTTGCACCCGGGCCCACAAGACTTTAGTTATGCCACTGCGGGGTGTACCACCTGCACAATGAATTATACAGTACATAACAGGGGTGAATTACAGGCAATATATGCAATCAGCATTTTAGTATGGACTGGTATGCTGAAAACCTACATTCTCTACAAGTACACATGCTCTGGGATAGCATGATAGTGGACAGGGATCAGTCTGTCCCCAGAACGATGTCATAGATGATTTTTTTTCAGTGTTCCATGGATGGTAATTACCATTCTTATTAAACTGCAGAGACTCTTACCTCTCCTTCCTACTAGGAAGGAGATGATGGTAGCCAGATGATGGTATATGTGGTGATGGCCACAGCTTTTATTAATAACTGGTTATAAACATAACCAGTAACCTCTGCCCTAGCTTTAACCTATAACTTGTATAGCCACAATGCCAATGCCAACCACTTAATGACAGCGGGCATGTGGTGCCATAATGTAAACTCCATATTTAGGGCAGTAAGCCCGCCAGCTGTGGTGTCTGAAACAAGAAAGGAAAACCAGCAACAAAAAAGGCAATGGCAGAAACTCAAAACCTTGACAAAAATATAACTCGCTCAAGGAAAAAAACTTGCTCAAAAACTGAAGAGGGCGGGAGGGGTCTTCTCAACTCTGTGGGCAAAAGGTACTAGACCCAGCTCCTCCTCATATCGATCTTCCTCCTTCTTTCTCAGCTCCTCTTCACCAATCAATGTAGGCACCATCCTGCTAAAATACTGGTCACTTTTAACCCCTTCCCTGGAGTCCCTGGCACTTTTGCTATCTCCCTCTAGTGCCTACTAATTTTTGGCCACAGTCCTATATTACAGCAAAAATAAACTGCGCAGTCCAGCCATATATTACAGTTTTGTCCTAAATTAAAATATAGGGATATAAGTTTATATAAAATATATCATGGATACACCATGCAGCGCCTCACTGATAGTCTGTCAGTATGTGACAGAAGTAAGTCACTGTGCAAAGATGAAGAAATGTATTAACACACATGCTTGATCCAGACAGAGAAATAGCAGACAGTAAATGGATTACAGAGAGCAATGACACAAATCTTCCGGCCGTCCTGACCTTTCTCAATGGGTACTCTATATATGAGGACAGTTGAGAGCTAATGCTGCCTGGGAGCCAGAGCAAGCACTTCAGGTGTCTGTCAGTTCCCAGGCAGTGCTAACCCTCTCATTGTTTCCCAATGATGTACCTCGTAATCAAATAAATGGCACTAAGTATAAAACGTTGTATTATACCTATTAAAAGCATACAATGATGCCATTAGGGTACATATGGCACAGATTGAGAACCTGGATATTAAAAGGAGGTCCAAAATGCTTCTTTAACCAGTAATTGGGCCATTTAGGGGTGTCTAATAGGACCATAAATATATCTTTGTGGTTGCAATCTGATGAAATAATACAGAGTTAATCCTTTTTTCTTTTTTATGGATATGTGAATCTGTCTCCAAGCGCACTTTACCAGATTTGCCTACAGACCACTGAGATACAACAGAGGCTGAAATTGTCAGCCAAGACTAAAGGGGAGACACTGGGCACCGATTCCGGAGGAGAGTCGGGGTATTGGCAATTATTTGGAGACAAATTTGTCAGATCAGGTCCTTTAGGCTGATTTTTTTGCATATCCATAAAACAATTGTTATGTCTGCATTTCGTCATGGGTTTGTGACCCTAGAGGAATATTTTTGCTCCTATTAAAGGTCCCCCTAAGGAATAATGATTGGTTTGGAAGGGATTTTTAAGTTGACAGACTCCCTATAAGAGACATACAGTGTTCCATTATGCTTGCCTATGGCCTTTGTTAGGGCACAGCTGGGGCACTTACTGTAGTCCTATGTCTCTTTTTATAGATTGTATTAAATCAGTTTATAAACTACTTGACTCTATCTGGAGTGTTGTAAAAAAAAAAACACCGGCAGCAAAAGAAGTGGATGCTTAATATTGAATGTTATTAATTTGATCTTTAAGACAAGTATGGTACCACAAATTTGGAAGCCATCCAAAGTGTTCAGTAGAAGAAAATAAGACACTGCTGTCAGTGGTTTTACGCAGCCACTTTTTCAGAAAAGGAAAATTTGTTACAAATGACTTCTTCAGCATATGTTATTAATTTTACTGGGTTGGCTATTTGCCAGCCAAGCTTCAGTACCAGTCTGATTACTTGAAGCTGAAATGAGAAGGACTCCTGAGGTCATTAACCAAGACGGACATAAACATTTTTAGCTTAACTGTTTTGGCGAGGCCAGCCACCCTGAGCACTTTATTCTGTGCGTCTGCCAATTCCTCATTTATTATTAGGAGCCTTGTAGCCAAAGGTGGAGCTCTGTGTAGAAAGCAAATATGAAAAGGTTGTCTCGAATAAACTTGTGTGTAACTTATTTTTGGAGCAGGAGCAAAATAAATTTGCTCATATACTTTTATTCTCTTGCAAATACTTCCATCATGCAAAGAATAACTGCACAGTTGCTGAGACATCATTGCTAATGTGTCCTGTTCTTACATTTTTGTGTTATAGGAAGTTCTGGAATTTTAGCAAATAATAATAAAAGTTATATTTTTTCATGAATAACTGGTTAACTGGTCAATGGAATGGAGCATGAATATCAGTATTCTTCACTTTATTTTTGGATTTATTTTCCCATGTGTGTTTATTTTATTCTGTTTAAGCTTGAGAGGCAAAGCCAGGAACAGCATCCAGTAAACCTGCACCAGGGCCCGATGGGCTTGTGAGGCTCAGGGTGACTTGTATAAACTTGGAGTAATATAGTGACATATTAACCTTTTCCACTCCATGCCATACTACAATGCTGCACTAAGCGTGTACTTAATGCTCAGCATGGTGATAGTACAGCGCTGTAATATTGAAGGCCCAGGAGCTGTGCTTGTGGCATTACTTCTGCCCCTGTGTTACATAGTCTATGTACAATGTGCTACAATACTATGTATTGCAGTAATTGTACTGGGGATCAGAGATCACAAATTCAAATCCCATTGTGGGACAGGTAAAAAATTAAAAATAAAAAATAAACATATAATCTCTAGAGATGAGCGAACAGTAAAATGTCCGATATTCGATATTCTTTTCGAGTAGCCACTCAATATTCGACTACTCAAATCGAATATCGAATCCTATTATAGTCTATGGGGGGAAAATGCTCATTTCAGGGGTAGGCAACATTCGATCAAATTATACTTACCAAGTCCACGAGTGAGGGTCGGGCTGGATCCTCCGAGCAGTCTTCTCCTTGCAGCGTCTTCCGGCTCTTTATTCACTCTGCCAGGCATCGGGCCTGGGCAGAGCCGACTGCGCATGCCCGCACTACAAGCGGACATGTGCAGTTGGCTCTGCCCAGGCTCGATGCCTGGCAGAGCGAATGAAGAGCCGGAAGACGCTGCGCAGAAGCTGCACAGAGAAGACTTCTAAAGGTAGGAGAAGAACCAGCGTTGATTGGCCGACTGTATAGCATTCGCTCAATCAATGCTGGTTCTGCATCGAATTTTTCCATTCGAATAGCGAGTGGTACTCGATCGAGTACGAGTATTTCGAATACCGTAGTATTCGATCGAATACCTACTTGATCGAATACTACTCGCTCATCTCTAATAATAAAAAGTTAAAAGAACACCTTGAAGCTTGGATCCCATATTGTGAAAATGCAGCATTTTACCCACGGCAAAAAAACACAGTGTCTTACATTACCTGCAAAGTGGATGGGATTCTGGCTAATCCCATGGACACACTGCAAAAAAAAATGCGCAGCAGAAATGCTGCGATTTCAAAAACACTAACATTTTTGTAAAAGGCAGCATGTCAATTATATCTATGGAAACACTGGTGTTTTCTGCATAGGTACAATCGAGGCATAAAGTCAGAGGAGGAAAGCTCTCAAGACTTTCCGTGAAAAATGCTGTGGAAAAAAATATAATGTGTTTCCGCCGCGTTCTTTTCCACAGCATTTTTTGTTGTAGTAATTTGCTGAAAACATAATAAAACCAATATAAATATGATATGACTGTAATCATAACCCGCCAGACAAAGCTACCATATCATTTTAAATGCAGAGTCAATGCCTTAAAAAACAAAAGGCAAAAAATAATTGTAGAATTGTGGATTTTTACATGGACCCCCAGAAAGGTTAGTAAAAGTTAATCAAAAGAGTATATGTACCCCAAAATGATACAAAATAAAAGTACAACTCAACACGCAAAAAATAAGCCCACATATAGCTATGTCAACAGAAAAATTTAAAAAAGTTAAGAATTCTGGAAGGTGGGGAAGGAAAATATGAAAAAAGTCGCCGAGTTTTAACATACAAACAACCCTGCATCTTTAAGGGGTTAAGGTTGATAAAAGACAGAAGTTCACCTTGTTCCAAATGATCTTTTGCATATTGTTGATCAAAAGGAAGATTAAAATCAGAAGTCGTAGAAGATGTATGGCAGTCAGAATAAATCCATAGTGTTTAATAATATTTCTTTTAAGAAAGAACCAGGACTAGTAGATACGAGTAGTGTGAGAAGGTGACAGGCAGAGTGCTGGAGTCCAGATCCCAGGTTTCTGACATGTGTGGTCCGGGGCGGATCTGGAGTAGGCCTCAGCCCAGGTGTAGATCCTGGGCTCATTACTGGGCCAGAAAAGGCTGCAGATCCTGCATTGCAGTGCAGTTCCATGAGGTGAAAGGAGGTGTACGGTTCTGTCCTGTAACCCTGAGGCCAGTGAGACAATATTTATCCTGTTTTATTCATTTGGCTGGAAGTAAGCCACACGTATAGTTAGGTTATCTGTACTGTTTAGCTAGCGGCTCAGATGAGCAGGTTTTTATTTTGTTTTTGCCTGAAGTTAACATTGTATTTTGTTTTGCTTATTTGTGCCTGAAGTCAAGATTTATTTATTTCCCTGTGTTTTTTTGTAAATAAACCAGTTTGCTGCATATCTTGTGTCCCTGTCTTTCCTGTTTGACTCTGCAGCACTGCTTCTACAGAGCTACCTTCTCCACAGTCGTTACATACTCCCACTAAAATATAGGATAATAAAGTTTAACCAAAGGAGAGGATATGAGGTGGACAGAGAAATAAACTAATCATTAGCTTTAGTAAGCAAAACCACTTTCATTTGGTCCTTTAATTTTAACTCATGCATACAGTACTGCTACAAATCCAGATAGCGTAGATCCCAGGACCTATTTGTTGTCTGGCTGTCGAAAAGTCAGTCAGTCTGCTGTAGTTCATGAAACTGACTCTCATTTTAAGACAAAGGTCTTTTCATATTTTATTCTAGCTCCTCCTTGTGAGTTTGCCAGTAGAAACAATTGAGAAAGCCAAACTCTTGAATTGTTGCATAAAATTGGATGCCCTTAATGATCGATGCTTCAGTCTAGCCACGATGATACATCTATTTTGCATCTTTGCAAGTTATACTTTAATCTGCCAAAAACCAAACAGCCAACCCCAATTAGTACTTCTACTATGGAATTGCTGTTTCTACAGTTTTCTATCACCATTTCTTGAGGCCATCACATTCCATGCTACGTCTTCCACCATTTCTCTGTTCTTTAATGATTTGAAATAATCAGATATTCAAAGTCTAATCCTACAAAATAGCAGCTAATATTTTTTCAATTTTCTTTCACTGCAGTGGCACATGTAGGTGAAGACTGAGATAATCTATAGCAGACGTTCTTGCCCTACACTAGTGCTAACAGTCCATTTATTACTGCAGCAGATGCGCTTGTATTCGTGGCCAGCTGGAACCCTTTAAGTAAAATCTAGATGGCAGCCTGGTCTGTAGGCTGGAAATATGCACTCTGGCACAAAGAGAATATTCTTATTTAAGCTTCTCCAAATAATACCCCTGTTTTGCCAGTCTTTCTTCATCTCCTCTGTCCATTAAATAAGGACATCAAACACTAAATCCTATTCAGAATGGCATGCTGTGATTCATTTATTAATTTAACACAAAGCAATCTTCAATTTTATTCATTTCCGTAGGTATTACTGTAATGCAGTATTCAAATTCACATCACAGCTGCCTTCTGGAGCACAAAAAACATGATACGCTCAGTCTCAAGATACTTCATTCTTATTTTCAAATGATTTTAACACATAGAAAAACAAATTCAACTAAGTTATGTTTATGGTGCTATACATCTTAAATAGATCGTTTCCATTACAACATATAGGCATCATAGAGAGAATCCCCTGCTCAGGACCCCCCACCATGAGAGCAACAGCGAGCTACTCTGTTTATCTGAATGACTGCCATATAAAGCTACATTTCACGGTATATGACTGGAAGACTGCAGATTTCCCTAGCAAAATTGTCCATTTTTTAGGTTGGGATGTAAGAGGGAAGTCGGCTTTAGTTTGATCATATGGAGCTGTACCAAAACTGGAAATACACATTTAAAGGGATCCTATCATTAGAATCATTGTTTTCAGTACTATCCTGTTGGAATAGCCTTAAGAAAGGTTATTCTTCCCCTACCTTTAGAATTTTCCCCTGTGCCGTCGTTCCGGTGATATTCCTGGTTTTCTCCATATACAAATGAGTCTCCAGACAGCACAGGTGGCAGTTCCCCTGCAATCAAGCAGCACTGGGGGAGTCCCCTGTGCTGCCTGAAGACTCTCCACTGACGCCGTTCTTCTTCTACAGCCGCATGCGTCCTCCTGCATCTTCTTCCGGCGAGATTGCGTTTACTCATGTAGAGGCCACAGAAAAATAGCTGACAAGTCATGAGCAGTCAGCTCTGCTCGATGCACAGTCAACTCTGCGCATGTCTTGTCAGTCATTTTTCTGTGATCACTACACGAGCGAATGCAATCTTCCCGGAAGAAGACAATAGGAGGAGATGGTTGTAGAAGAAAAAGGACGTTGCTGGAGAGTTTGAGCACAGGGGGACTGCCCCCTCTGCTTTCTGGAGATTAATTTGCATACGGAGAAAACTGGGAATATCACTGGAACAGTGGCATAGAGAAGAATTCTAAAGGTAGGGGAACAATAGCCTTTCTTAAGGCTATTCCAACAGAGTAGTACTGAAAAAAAGGGATTCTAATGATAGAATCCTTTTAAGCCAGGGTTCCATGTTGCAAAAACGCAGCTTGACAGAAATGATGTGGTAAAAAATGCTGCATTTTATAGTACCTGCAAAGTGGATGGGATTCTGGCTAATCCAATCCACACATTGCAGAAAAAAATCTGTAGCTGTAAAGCTCTTTTTTTCCGTAAAGGTATAGGGACAGAAAGTCCGCAGAGTAAAACTCTACAAAAATCACAATGAAAAACATTGCACCAAAAAACATGATGTGTTTTGACTATGTTTTTTTCAGCAGTGTTTTTTTTTACTGCTCTTCGCTATGCAGGCCTTAGCATTAACTGGAGTTTCAAGAAATTTCCAAATTTTCATAAATTTTCCTCTTAAACAGGTTTTATGAGCTTTATCAATTGATGATCTGTTCTTAAGACAGGTCATCAATTGAAACACAGAGGGGCCTGGCAACAAAGACAACTGTAGATCAGCTGTCTGGAGTGATAGCAGTGTTTTCGGCTTCTCAGGCTATGTGATGATATGTTCATTGATCACGTGACCTCTAGAGATAAGCGAGTAGTGAAATGTTCGAGATTCAATATTCGTTTCGAGTAGAGCCTCAATATTCGACTACTCGATCGAATATCGAATCCCATTATAGTCTATGGGAAAAAATGCTTGTTTCAGAGCTAACCACTATTCGACTAAAGGAGAGTCACCAAGTCCATGAGTAGTAAGAGGAGAGTGTTTAGGAGGAGCGAAGTGCAGTTGAGGAGTTTTGTGGAGGAGCGCTGTGCAGTTAAAGCGCACAGACCCCATGGACTATAACAGGGTCCGTGTGCTTGCTGCGCACTGCAGCACAAATGATTTGTGCGGGCAGTGCGCAGCAAGCACACGGACCCCATTAAAGTCTATGGGGTCTGTGCGCTTTAACTGCACAGCGCTTGCAATTGCGCTGATATTCCGTTCGGGGGGTCCTCCTGCGGACTCCTTCCGGACGGGAGGCAAGCGCTAATGTGAACCGGCCCTTACTTGTCCTGCAGAACCAGCATTGATTGGCCGAATGCTATACACTGTATAGCATTCGGATGATCAATGCTGGTCAATGCATTCCTATAAGAAAAAGTTAGCTCCCACATAGCCGCAAGCTGCCAGCTCTCCTGTGGGAGGGTCCAGGGCGGGCTTATGGGCAGGACCGGGCAGACTTGTGGGCGGGACGGGCATGTCTGTGGGCAGGGCCTGACATGTGGGCCAAGCAGATCGTGACAGCAGGAGACAGCGGCGTTCTGTGGCTGCCCAGGGATCCCCGCTGTCTGCTTCTTCACAGCGCAGGCTGAGAGTTATCTCTGGACACTGGCAGGCTGGGGCTGCGGCAGCCTCGCCTGCCAGTGTCCAGAGATGACTCTCAGCCTGCACTGTGAACAAGCAGACACCGGGGATCCCTGCATCCCGCGATCGACCCATACGTCCTTTGCGATCTACCAGTAGATTGCGATCGACGTATTGGGCACCCCTGCTATACACTGTATCTTTACTGCGAATAGCGAGTAGTATTCGATCGAGTACGAATATTTCGAATACCGTAGTATTTGATTGAATACCTACTCGATCGAATACTACTCGCTCATCTCTCGTGACATCTTCACAGCTCAGTCCAGAGTGAATTGCAACTGCAGTACCAAGCATAGCATCTGTACAATGAAAGGTACTGTGGTTGGTTTTCTGTGAAGAGGTTTCATTACCTAGTCCTGGATGTTGGACTGATCTTTGATTGATGACCTATCCTAAAGATAGCGAAATAGCTGGGTGCTGACACCCAGGATGAGAAATGGGCAGTCCGCGCTTTTGGGAGTTAGGTTCCTTGGTCACAGCAAATTGATTAAACAAAGGTTTCTTTATTTATAACAAGTGTCAGGGTCTGGGGTTGCTAGGTGGGGGGGCATAGACACAAAAGTCCAGTTTCTTTAGTCCAAAACAAAGGCAGAGTTTATTTTCACTCAAAAAAGGTAGTGCAGCAACAAAAGAAAACAATACAAAAATAAATACCTGCCCGGCTAGGCTCTAACTAAACATAGAATAGGTTACCTCACCTAGAATAACAGAAATCCAAAAGCCAGTAGAATCATTCAGGACACAGCTCCAAAAATATGACCTCTCTGTCAGCTCTCCAGCCAAGCTCTGCCAAAGTGCTGCTGCTGGAGCTGGCTTCTTAAGCCTCCTTCATGAGCAGACTCTCAACAGCTGAGTCGCTGCCGGAACATCCCCAAAGTGTGGACTGGAGGGGGGTGGAATGACAGGTCCCACTACCAGCCTACCTGTCATTCCTAAAAATCCAGCCCAATACTGAGCATTTATCAAAATGCTCAGTAGACGAAAGTTGTCAGCTGAGAACAAACATTCCTGGAGTTTTCTCATCTCACCCACCTGAGTAGTCTGGGTGAGGTGTACACCCCCTCCATTACCAGACCAGCCATCAGCTTACACAAGTCACAACGCATTTCCGAGTAGATACCCCCTTTTCAAGTGCATACAATAACAACCTTCAAGATTGTAGGTCTTCAATTGATAAAACTCTTAAGACTCCTTTAACAACAGAAAATTATGGTATTTAACCAAACTTGATATTGGTACATCAAAGCTAACCAATAAAAAAAACTTTTTTTACATAGCTAAAGAAATATTTTAGGATATGCTGCAAAGATTAATCATTTTTACTATCCAGGAAGAGACAGCTGCTACAATTCTGGAATAAAGGATAGGCATCTAAAGAATAAGGAGGGCTCTTCCAACTTAAGTGGTGGGTTCCACTAGAAAATCCCTGTCAAAGCTGAAGCTATTAATTTTGATTGAGATTCTCTTTAAAGTTTGTAGAAGTCTTTAAAGGAGCTGAACTGTTGATACGTAAGGGAAGAGTCCCCACATATCATATAAAAAAGTGTTTTATTGTATATCAAATATCTTAATTAGAGATGAGCGAGTAGTATTCGATCGAGTAGGTATTCGATCGAATACTATGGTATTCGAAATACTCGTACTCGATCGAGTACCACTCGCTATTCGAATGGCAAACTTTGATGCAGAACCAGCATTGATTGGCTGAATCCTATACAGTCAGCCAATCAACGCTGGTTCTTCTCCTACCTTTAGAAGTCTTCTCCGTGCAGCTTCCCCGCGGCGTCTTCCGGCTCTGAATTCACTGTAAACGGCCATTCTCTTGTGGTGCGGGCATGCGCAGTCGGCTCTGCCCAGGCCCGATGCCTGGCAAAGTGAATTCAGAGCCGGAAGATGCCGCGGGGACGCTGCAAGGAAAAGACTTCTCGGAGGATCCAGCCCGATCCTCCCTCGTGGACTTGGTAAGTGTAATTTGATCGAATGTTGCCTACCCCTGAAACGAGCATTTTCTCCCCATAGACTATAATAGGATTCGATATTCGATTCGAGTAGTCGAATATTGAGCGGCTACTCGAAACGAATATCGAATATCAACATTTTACTGTTCGCTCATCTCTAATCTTAATCCTTTTCCGTAATTCTTTTTTTTTGTGCTTAATCCAAGTTTTAGTTTTTTCATTTTTTAATCTCAACTTCCAAGAGCCATGATGGCGTGCATGATTTTTTACAGGGCAAATTGAACATTTTAATGCCACCATTAATTGTACCATATAATGTATAGAAACACTTTTTAAAATAAATATTTTTTTTATGTGAAATTGGAAAAGAAAATCAGTTGTTATTGAGTTTTTGTTATTACCTTTCACACCGTGTGGTAAAAATGACATGGTAACTAGAGATGAGCGAACACTGTTCAGATCAGCCAATCCGAACAGCACGCTCCCATAGAAATGAATAGAAGCACCTGGCACAGCGAACGGCATATATTAAACAAAAATAAAAAATAAACAAGATGAAACAGAGTGTCCACTACGTGTAAGTTTCCACAAAGTGGGGATGAGATTCGCTAAAACCCCATCCACTTTGCTGTGACTGTAAAATGCTGCAG
This sequence comes from Leptodactylus fuscus, assembly GCF_031893055.1. NCBI lineage: Eukaryota > Metazoa > Chordata > Amphibia > Anura > Leptodactylidae > Leptodactylus > Leptodactylus fuscus. Next base: position 91,662,568 of record NC_134267.1, read on the forward strand.
TTTTACACCGTGGGAAAACCACTGCATTTACACCATGTGGGGCCACTGCTGCCCTTCCTATAGGTATAATGGAAGCAGAAAGTCTGCAGACTTTTAGTTTTTACTTTTATTTTTAGTGTCCATAGGGATTTTAAACACTAAGGAGTCAGATTATCAGTACAACTGTATTGTAAACTCCATTCACTTATATTACAGACTATTATTATTATTATTATTATTATTATTATTATTATTATCATATTAAACCAGTCTGAGACCTTAAAATGGTTCTGCAGAATAAATAGATAAATAAATAAATAACTAAATAAATAAATAAATCCCTACACTAATCTAGGGATCAGTCATCATAGAAGACAGATTTGCATATGCTTCCCATGATCCCTCAGTGAAGGGCATATGGCTTAATAAGACTCCACACACCTACATGGTGGTCTCTCCCTAAGCAGTGACGATATCCCCTTAACCCTGTCTAGAAGCCTCTCAGCCCTGCCAAGTTAGTCTTCTCCACGCCGGGCTGAAGAGATCCAAATAGAGCGAAACAGCTATCCTCGGCAGAGAAGACTGTACTTGGTAAAATCCCACATCATTGCAGCAAAGGCCTGCAAAGGAAGGTTGAGCATGATGTTAAAGGGAGCGCCCCCTAGTGGGCTGCATGACTGAGGCACTGTCTTCCTATTTACATCATGGAAGACAGACTTACACTAATCTAAACACCCTTCCCCCACCTACTTTCTAAATAACATAATTTATCAAAAATGTATATCTACCCATATTCCTGGAGCAGTCATGTGACCGTCTCAGGGATATTTTCTGGTTATCCGGCGACGATCCCTTTCGTCATTTCTGGAAATGGAAAGTCACTACTACTACTACTCCCATCCACTCCATCATACTTACCTATATTCTTCCTTACAGGCTTCTTCCTGTGCGATAGCTCCTCCCTGTTTTCTGACTGCCGGTGTGTGCTATAGACCCAGCTCTGCTCTGTGAAGGGGGTAATTCAACTCTACTGCGCAGGCATGAGAGCAGCATCAGAGACCTGCGCAGTAAAGATGAATAGTCAGCTGCAGTGCTGGCAGTCAGAAAAGAAGGATGGGCTGTCCCACTGGAAGGAAGAGAGGTAAGTATGATGATGTGGGGCTGTGGGCTGAGTTAGGCGGGATAGCTAGAGAGACAGGGAGGGGGTGTGAAGAGGGGGAGTGAGACTCCCAGTTGTTATGGAAACAGATTGTTGTGCTTAATCTCATTCCCACGCTCATCCGGTAGTGAGATGTCTTGGTCACATTTAGCCAAAGCATCGGATTCCTGCAATGACAGAGAACTCTGATGATGAGCATTGCTGCCAGGACTTTGACATAGAATATAGTTGAGACCCAGTGGCTATGGAGCCTGCTCACCTCGGAGCAGATGCATATTTACAGTATCGCCATCCCCTGCGCTATGCTCCTCAACAATGATATTGCAACACCAGGAAGGAATAGTCTTGCAATTGTGTAAATCACAGGATCTACAGAAATGTTTGATATGCAAATGATAAAAACAAGATATTCAAAACATCTTGTTCGATGAGTATAAGCACGATTTGCAGAAATACACACACTTACACAGTTACGCTGTTCGTGTACCTTATATACCGTATATCACTCCACACCATAATCCTGGGAGTAAGACTGGTGTGATGTTCCCTTGTGAAGGCCTCTTTCTTGTGTGGCCCAAGTGGTCTCTATACCAATCTCTGGCTATCATTGTGTCTGACACAAAAGCAGATCTCATTGCTAGAGAACATTGACTTCCATTGCTATCCTATAGATAGTCCATCAATGTTAGAAACTGGATGACCCCTTTAAAGAAAGATAAGTGTAACTCAGTTCAAGAAAAGGTATGACATGTATTCAATAAGCCCCATGTAAAATACAACATTACAACAATCTAAAACATATGAGATCATTGATGAAAATTGTTAAAGTTTCTTTTAGTCTTTGATAATTCATCCTACAAAATTATTTGACTGTGAGTTCTGAGGAGATAATTTTCCATTCTACGTTATATAGAAGAGCCTTTTTTTTTTAACAAATATGACAGCATAAATTTATAGTTACAGCAGTCATAGTGTCTAATGCCTCGTATGTAGAATTTCACTGGGACCTATTATTTATTTCCATTTTTGTTCATTCCTTTCCCCCATGACCTTGCTTTGCAGTCATGAGCAAGCCAAACCTCAGTAGCAATTCTGCTTCTTATGGGATCCATCTCAGCCAAAAGCCCTCATGAAATCCAGGAGCATTGTGAGGATCAAGACTAGTTTATTGCTCCAAGATGTCCTGCCAAAGGTTTACTACATAGCATGGTTAGGAGTCAGGCAGTGTGTTTTGTTTGTGTGGTGTTAAAAAAAGGTTAAAAGAAAACTTATGCCAAACTCCCAGATTTTTTGTACTTTTGTATATAAAATGGAATAATGAAATATTTGAGCGAGTTAGCATTGGAGTGACTCTTAGTAATAGCAGGGTAACTTTTTGTAAGCTGTGTAATTGTATCTCATGAAATAATGGAGTACATGAAATATTAATTTATGAGGATTAACTTCAAGGTTGTTAAATTAACCACATACATACACTAGTTTCCTGTGGCGTTCCAGTAATTATTCTCTTCTGTGTCCCACAGAGAGCTAGTGATTTGGTGTGTGCGGGTATATCTTTAGTCACCTACGCTCTGTTATTTTTTTTTTTACCTCTCAGACCCAAAGGTTACAGTTTGCAATAGTCATATGTTTAATTGGTAAATGGTAAACCACATGTAACATTTCATATTGTAGTGTCGCTGATGTTATATATTTATATATATATATATATATATATATATATATATATATGTGTGAGTGTGTGTGTAGAGATAGATGATAGATAGATTTGTATATATATATATATATATATATATATATATATATATATATATAAAATATTTTCACTCTAGAATAGACTGCATAGACTTCTGTACATAAATACATACTGTCCTTTTGTTTTCATTGTACATTACATTCCTATCTCGATACAGAATAATATTTGCATCAGCCAATTGCAAGATTTTGACTTCTACTACAGGTAATATTCTCAACCTTATTGCTTCCTCCCTTTATTCAATTTTAAAAATCGCAAACAAAAACAAAATGACCAAAACTTATAGAAGCTAAATATACAACTTACAAGATCCACTAAGTTCAGGGCCCCATGCAATGGAAATGTCGCGATTTGCCCATGGCGGAAATGACACGTAAAAAATCGCAGCATTTTACAGTATTGGCAAAGTGGATGGGATTCTAGTGAATCCCATGCCCAGTTTGCGGTAAAAACCGCCATGTGGACTTGCCGTGATTTCTAAAAACTGCGTGGTTTTGGAAATCGCAGCTTTTCAATTTTACCTATGGAAACATCAGTTTTTCCGCAGCATTTTTTTTTTCTGTAGGTCGTCCCGTGGGATCTTAGCCTAAAAGTTCTCTCAAAAATCAGGTAGCAGAAGCAACAGCACTATAATGTATAATACTGTTTATTACTAGAGATGAGCGAACAGTAAAATGTTCGAGGTTCGATATTCATTTCAAGTAGCCCCTCAATATTCGACTACTCGAATCAAATATCGAATCCTATTATAGTCTATGGGGGGGAAAATGCTCGTTTCAGGGGTAGGCAACGTTCGGTCAAATTACACTTACCAAGTCCATGAGTGAGGGTCTGGATCCTCCGAGAAGTCTTGTCCGTGCAGCGTCCCCGCGGCGTCTTCTGGCTCTGAATTCACTCTGCCAGGCATGGGCCTGGGCAGAGCCGACTGCGCATGCCCGCACTACAAGCGGGCATGCGCAGTCGGCTCTGCCCAGGCCCAATGTCTGGCTGAGTGAATTCAGAGCCGGAAGACGCTGCGGGGAAGCTGTACAGAGAAGACTTCTAAAGGTAGGAGAAGAACCAGCGTTGATTGGCCGACTGTATAGCATTCGGCCAATCAATGCTGGTTCTGCATCGAACTTTTCCATTCGAATAGTGAGTGGTACTCGATCGAGTACCAGTATTTCGAATACCGTAGTATTCGATCGAATACCTACTCGATCGAATACTACTCGCTCATCTCTATTTATTACTTCTCTTACTTGTACAGCAACAACATATTCTACCGCGCTTCACAGACATTTTCCTATATGGGGCTCACAATATAAATTCTATTCCCTAGCCATGTGTCTTTGGCGATAACCCAAACAAACTCCATGCTGTATATTGCTGATGTTGTCTTTGCTCAGATTTGAACCCAGGACTCCAGCACTGCAAATCCACAGTGTCAACCACTGGGACACCATACTGAAAATTAACTGACAACAGAATATTTTTCAGATATGTTAAAAAATAATATGGTATTGGAAGGACATCAGTTAAATTCTGGTTTACAAAGATTTCAAAGTTAAAAAAAATGCGTGCATCACTGTCCTTTATTTAAGCCAGACACAAAAAAAGGCAATGACAGATACATACATTAGTTATCTCCTTATGGTATATATTACAAACAGGAATGAGATATATATATATATATATATATATATATATATATATATATATATACCAAGTGCCAGATGCCAGTAATGTCGGTCTGCATTTATTTCTGTGATACTCTTTTGGACATTAGACTTTAGTGCTGTGATAGATAGATAGATAGATAGATAGATGGATGGATGGATGGATGGATGGATGGATGGATGGATGGATGGATGGATGGATGGATGGATGGATGGATGGATGGATGGATGGATAGATAGATAGATAGATAGATAGATAGATAGATAGATAGATAGATAGATAGATAGATAGATACAAATTCCAATTACAGACCAGCACCAAAAATAACCCTACTGGTGGGTAGGGTTGAGCGATCGGGATCAGAAATGTTCGGATTCCGATCAGTGATCGAGTAACTTTTACGATCACGATCGGAATGCCAATCCCAATCTTTTCCAGCGGGATCGAGGTTGGAGGTTATTTCCCACAATTCTTGACTACTGGCCAATCATTGTAAGAAAAGCTATAGTATCTAGAGATGAGCGAGTACTATTCGAAACTCTCATTTCAAATAGCACGCACCCATAGGAATGAATGGAAGTGGCCGGCACGCTGACTTTGCCGGCGTTCGACTGCTTAATCCCCTGCGTGCTGGTTGCTTATATGCCAGCGACAAAATTTGTGTCTTTTAATAAAATCATTAATAAAATCCACTTTCAGGATCTCTGCTTGCTGTCATGGAGTCTCCTTCTCCGGCTCACAATCTGCTCAGATCATTGAGTTTTGAACACTTCCAGTGTGAATAGTGTCATAGAGGAGCAGGCTGGTTTGTGTTTTAGACAAATTCAGTTTTCTTCTGTGAGCCTTGTGGGTGCAGAGAACTACAAATCCCAGCTGTCCCAGGGGCCCTGTTTCCTCTCTGCTGTGCCGTATACTCAGCTCTGCTACATCTCAGATGTAGCAGAGCTGAGTATACAGTTAAAAAGGGACGAAGCTGAAGAGTGGCAGGCTGCGGTAAATCACTCTGTGCTGCGCTGCTGTGAGGACGACGAGGTAAGTTCGCGAGTAGATAGATAGTACTGTACATTGACTTGTCTATCTACTCTTCTGCTTTGTCCATGCTTTACCGTATTCTCAGCTCTGCTACATCTGAGATGTAGCAGAGCTGTGTATACAGTAAAGCAGGGACGAAGCAGAAGAGTAGATAGACAAGTCAATGTACAGTTATGGAGATGTAGCAAAGCCCAGTATATGGCACAGCAGGGAGGAAACAGAAGAGTAGATAGTATCTATATACTCGTGAACTTCACCAATGTCTTATTACATGGCGAGTACCCCGTCATCCTCACATAGTGATTAAAAAACAATGTTTTTTGGCCATTTAAGTGTTCTCTTGCTCTTTCTATGCATTCTAAGAACTTTTATGTGTTTTTGGTACTTTTTTATAGCTTTTGAAAATGATCTGAGAAAAAAAAAATCCCATTGAATTGCATTAGGATTGGACTTAGGATTGAGTTCGGGTTCGAATGGAAAATGATCAGAAATCGGATTTCAAAATCGATCCTGAAATCTCAAGATCGGCTCAACCCTACTGGTGGGTGCAAATCCTGAAAGGTCTGGCATATGATCCAAACTAAGTAATGCAAAAAATGGACAGCACTCCAAAAATGTGAATCAAATGGGTGAAGATTTATTCCATTGCAATGTTTCATTCCTAAGACTATTATTTCCCCTATTTGGGGAAACGTCCTGTAGTATTAGGACCGAAACGTTGCAATGGAATAAATCTTCACCCATTTGATTCACATTTTTGCAGTGCTGTCCATTTTTTGCATTAGATAGATAGATAGATAGATAGATAGATAGATAGCAGCACCATGTATAAACCTTCAAAATGGGTGCAAATCCAATGGGGACTGGCATATGATCTCTCAAATAGTCAAAAAAAGAAAAATAGGCAGTGCTCCAAAGTAGTGAGAAAAATAATGTGTGGTTTTATCTCCTGTTCTGCACCCGAGCAGCGCCACCCAGGGAGGGCAAAAATAAACCCAGTCATGTGAATAAAACACAGCCATCTTAAATCCTATGAATGTGGAATCCATAACTCTTTCCAAAGCCCATACATGGGCAGCTCGGAGCCTTTTACTGAGCAGCCTGGGCAATGTATTATGATATTAACAGATTGATGTGCCACAACAATTCAGTTTAGGACAGTTCAGGATACATTTTCATACAATAACCGAACCTTTTAAAATACAAAAATATTCTTTTGATCCGAGTGTACAGGTTTAACTTTATTGGACACCATTTCTTTACTTTCACTGAAGTCAAGGTTGTGTTGTTGTAATAGAAAATCCTCCACATTATTGTAAGAGTTAAACTTCTGGATGCTTTCAGTCTGGCCCCTAGACTTCTAGTGGCTGTAAAAAGACACTGACACTGGTTGATAGATTGAATTCCCAACTGCTGTCCCTTTTATACTGATGTATTCCAGTAGTGGTAACAGGGATTGGCACTTTTACTCTGCTGCTTATTCTGCAATACAATAGGCATGGCTATGCTGCTCTATCGGCAGCAGGATCAATTGTGGGACCTCACCACTACTATAATACATCACTGCAAAAGGGATAATGGTTGGGAATCTAATATCCACTGTTGCTGTCATTATGCAGGAGCATAGAAGGAGAATCCCGTGGACCTTCTATGGAGGCATTGGACTTTTTTGTGGGGCAAAATTGTGGTATCATATTCTGAGAGGCACCAATGGGGAATATTTACCATATGAAGGGTGTTAATGAAGCATTATAATATGTGGGTGCATGATGAGGGCAATATAATATGGTTGTCACAAAGCGAACATTATATTGTGTGAGGGCAAGAAAGGGACATTCCATTGTGTTAGGGCACCAGTGTGGTGGCATTATACCATGTGGATTCCAATACGGAGACTTTATACAGCCTGAAGGTCATTAAACTGTGTGTGGCACTATTGAGGGATTAAAATATATGAGAGCACTACAAATGCCATATGCCATATAGCACTACAATGCTATATATGATACGATATGATACGCAGAGGTGGGCACTATTACTGTATGGGGCAAAAAGGACTGGGTTAGGTCAAATGAGGCATAGGTCTAACTGGACAGAGTTACAGGAATATCTTATCATATGTAAAGATTGGACACATTCAGCTACTGTTCAGCTAAGCACTTCAACTGATGGCACACCCTGGTCAGTGGACTTTTACTAAAAGTAACACAATACCCATGTTACAGTGTTTCATATACACAGTAAGTTTCATTGGATCTCTTTATTGGTGGCTAGAGAGGGTCAAGAGTTTATTATTGTCTATGTTTATGCATAGGATTTAGAACTCTATATCAGATAAACAATGAACTGAAATATTAGGAATATACAGTCCTATGAAAAAGTTTGGGCACCCCTATTAATCTTAATCATTTTTAGTTCTAAATATTTTGGTGTTCGCAGCAGCCATTTCAGTTTGATATATCTAATAACTGATGGACACAGTAATATTTCAGGATTGAAATGAGGTTTATTGTATTAACAGAAAATGTGCAATATGCATTAAACCAAAATGTGACCGGTGCAAAAGTATGGGCACCTCAACAGAAAAGTGACATTAATATTTAGTAGATCCTCCTTTTGCCTCTAGTTGCTTCCTGTAGCTTTTAATCATTTCCTGGATCCTGGATGAAGGGAGTTTGGACCATTCCTCTTTACAAAACAATTCAAGTTCAGGTAAGTTTGATGGTCGCCGAGAATGGACAGCCTGCTTCAAATCATCCCACAGATGTTCAATGATATTCAGGTCTGGGGACTGGGATGGCCATTCTAGAACATTGTAATTGTTCCTCTGCATGAATGCCTGAGTCGATTTGGAGCGGTGTTTTGGATCATTGTCTTGCTGAAATATCCATCCCCGGAGTAACTTCAACTTCGTCACTGATTCTTGAACATTATTCTCAAGAATCTGCTGATACTGAGTGGAATCCATATGACCCTCAACTTTAACAAGATTCCCGGTGCCGGCATTGGCCACACAGCCCCAAAGCATGATGGAACCTCCACCAAATTTTACAGTGGGTAGCAAGTGTTTTTCTTGGAATGCTGTTTTTTTTGGACGCCATGCATAACGCTTTTTTGTATGACCGAACAACTCAATCTTTGTTTCATCAGTCCACAGGACCTTCTTCCAAAATGAAGCTGGCTTGTCCAAATGTGCTTTTGCATACCTCAGGCGACTCTGTTTGTGGCGTGCTTGCAGAAACGGCTTCTTTCTCATCACTCTCCCATACAGCTTCTCCTTGTGCAAAGTGCGCTGTATTGTTGACCGATGCACAGTGACACCATCTGCAGCAAGATGATGCTGCAGGTCTTTGGAGGTGGTCTGTGGATTGTCCTTGACTCTTCTCACCATTCTTCTCTGCCTTTCTGATATTTTTCTTGGCCTGCCACTTCTGGGCTTAACAAGAACTGTCCCTGTGCTCTTCCATTTCCTTACTATGTTCCTCACAGTGGAAACTGACAGGTTAAATCTCTGAGACAACTTTTTGTATCCTTCCCCTGAACAACTATGTTGAACAATCTTTGTTTTCAGATCATTTGAGAGCAGGCTGTCCAGGCTTGTTTTGTAAAGAGGAATGGTCCAAAATCCCTTCATCCAGGATCCAGGAACTGATTAAAAGCTACAGGAAGCAACTAGAGGCAAAAGGAGGATCTACTAAATATTAATGTCACTTTTCTGTTGAGGTGCCCATACTTTTGCACCGGTCAAATTTTGGTTTAATGCATATTGCACATTTTCTGTTAGTACAATAAACCTCATTTCAATCCTGAAATATTACTGTGTCCATCAGTTATTAGATATATCAAACGGAAATGGCTGTTGCAAACACCAAAATATTTAGAACTAAAAATGATTAAGATTAATAGGGGTGCCCAAACCTTTTCATAGGACTGTAAATGGCATAGAAGGTGGAATTAAAATATGCCCATATTCATGTTCTAAACCACTTTACTGTAATATGGATACCTCTGGGTTGACCCACATGATTTGATAAGTACTTATAAAAACTATAAAGTATGATTTGATTATACAAAAACACTTGGATTATTATTTTGTAGATAATAGTATTATTATTTGGGTTTTTCCATAAAAAAAAAAAAAAAATCACCAAACTTCTCCATAATATTTTCAACCTTAAACAGACCAATTTAACTAATACTACATGTCAGGGCCACAAACAAATGTTAGACAGATGGCTTTAACATAATTTCCAAAATCCTCCTACGCATTGCTTTAAAAATCATGCTTATGCAGGTAAAATGCTCCGAGAAATAAAAAGTGTTTTGGTATTTTTCCATTAACAATATAGCAGTGGAGCTGGAAGCCGAATGGTCTTCTAATTTTATAACTTTATTTAAGTGGGAGAAACATGCTACATGAATTGCAGTCAATAAGTAAAGGGTATAACACATGACACAACTGCTTATGGGGAATTCTCTGTAATGTTTGTGCATACTTATTTATCATAAGAATTCTTCACTGTATAGTTGCTTGAAAATAGTGAATAGGCATATTGTATAAAACGTAGGAAAAGAAAAAAATTGCACTCAAAATGAAGAAATAATAATTAGAGATGAGCGAACATTATTCGAAACAGCCGTTTCGAATAGCACGCTCCCATAGAAATGAATGGACGTAGCGGGGGTTAAAGTCAGCGTGCCGGCCGCTTCCATTCATTTCTATGGGAGCATGCTATTAGAAACGGCTGTTTCGAATAGTGTTCGCTCATCTCTAATAATAATCTTTTCAAGTAACCAGATATGTTACATTTATTCTAAATAAAATCTGCAATAAGTAACATTTCTACCCAGTCTGAGGATGAACCTACGAGTGCATCTCAATAAATTAGAATATCATCAAAAAGTTTTTTGGTTTTTTTTAGAAATTCAATTGAAAAAGTGAAACCCGTGTATTATATTGAGTCATTACAAAAAGTGAATTTTTTCAAGTGTTTATTTCTGCTAATGTTGATGATTATGGCTTACAGCCAAGGAAAACTCAAACGTTATTATCTTGGAAAATTAGAATATTATATAAGACCAACTGTAAAAAAAATTATTTAACACAGAAATATTGGCCAAATGAAAATTCTGTCCAGTAAATGCCCTCAATACTTGGTCAGGGCTCCTTTTGCATAAATGGGCAATATGGCATTTTGATATGGCTGTTTGTCAATTTCTCTTTTTTTTAATGGTCATTGAATATAGCCTTAGGCTGAGGCCATACATTGCGGAAAAGCTGTTTTTTGCTGTATTTTTTTTAGCTAAAGTCAAAAGTGGCTTGAAAAAGGAATGGGAACTATAAACATATTTAAAAAATGCAGCAAAACCTCGCTTAGTTTATGACACAAAAGTTCCAAAATTGCACAATTTCATATCACGTCATGTTTTCTTTCCCAATAGATCAAACAATTATCAGTAAACCAGACCCTTTTTTCAGGCAAGTCATTATAAGTGTCTAAAATTATTGGTGCAAATTGCACTAGAAATCAGGTACCCGCGACTTCGTCTGCGGTAATTGTAGAAGTGGTAAATACAGGCACGGTTAAGGTTTTAGTAGTGTGTAACAGGTATGGGATATGAAATGTAACTTTGTATCTTGTTTTTGCTGTAATTCAGAGAATACATGAGACTTTTGTGTTGAAGTTTATTTGTATTTGAGCTGCTATACGGTGTTCTGAGAAACTGTACATAGTGTCTTTGGGACAGAGGTATTTGAAGTTAATATACCTCGATATACGACATTGTATGATTTGTTATTTTCTGCCAGTAGTGTGTTGACATTTTTTTGTTTTTAAAAGTTGCCATATTCTGGCAGCAGTCATTTTTTTATTTGTCTGTGTCGGGGATGTCTTTTTTTTGTGGGGCCGTGTGTAGTTTTTAGCTGTTGCATTTTCGGGAAATGCTATTGGTTTGATCACTTTTGATTGATATTTGTAAGATAATGAAAATAGTGAAAAAGCGGCGTTTTTGGACTTTTCAGTATGTTTGCCGCTACGGCATTAAGTGTCCAGGCAAAATATTTGTATAGCTTTGTAGAGCAGGCGATTTCGGACACAGGGATACCTAACATGTATCTGTTTCACAGTATTTAACTACTTTTATATGTGTTCTAGGGAAAGGGGGGTGATTTGAATTTGTAATAGTTTTTATTTTGTATTTTATTTTTTTTTCCTTTTTTTTGTTTTTGTTTTTGCATTTATTAGACCGCCTAGGGGTATTTACATGGGTGGGCGGTGTCGTGGATTGTCAGAGCAGTGGGGGTCGGCAAACATGGCTGCTCCGGAGCGTTAAAGAGAGCCTCCTGGAGTATCGTTAAGGTGAGGGGCAAAGTGGTAAAGTTTATGTATATGAGATTGTGTGGGGTTAGGGGCTAAGCTGTAGAGGGCAAAATGAATTTTGTGGCTTGCTATGGTCCAAACTGTGTGAGATTGCAGAGATGGTGATGTGAGTTTGGGTTTTGTGGGGGTCCTGGGAAAAACGTAGCGGAGCGGGTTTTGCGTGATTGAGGAACAAACATCCGAACATCCAAACATCCAAACTATTGCAGATTGAAAAGCTGAAAAAAAGCATCCTGCTTTATATGGCAGTGGATTCGACTCCCCATTGACTGAGCCCATTCATCTGGTATCAGCTTTCCACCAAAGGGAATCAGGGGTTGGAAAATGGAAATACAAGGCAGATGTCCACCTGAAATTCCTCTTCATTTTCCAATGTCTGGATTGGCCTTATTGAGGACTATTCAGAAAAATTTGTGTTGTTGTAAGCCGCACCCCTAACGTACCTGACCCACAAGAAGCCACACCATGACAAACCTTGCTCTCGTAGTCATTGTCCCTAGAAAGTCACTAAGTTTCTGTGTTGGCACCTATGAAGCATGCCAATTTATGTTGTGGGTTTTTCCCTGAAAGTAGTGGGATACCTAAAGCAATTCCAAAAGGAATACTACATTGAGCAAGTTCAAAGAGGGACTGAATGCCCTTCTTGAAGAGAACAATATTGTGGACTCTAGATTTTAAGGACACATTGATCCAGGGTTTTTATACTGACTGCCAGATTGGAGTCGGGAAGGAATTCTTTCCCTGAATTGGGGCAATTGGAATTAGCCTCATGGGGTTTTTTGCCTTCCCCTTGAACAACACTGTAGGGGATTGTAGGGCTATAGGTTGGACTTAATGGACTGATGTCTTCATCCAACCTCATCTACTATGTAACTATGTAACTACTATATGTTTAAAAAAAAAAAAAACACACAATTCCTGGTGTTTTTTGAGGCATATTCAAAGAAACCAGCTGCTAATTTTTCCTGGTCGAAAGTCAGCAGTAGAGCTGTCCTGTGTGACCCCAACCTGATGTCCTCAATCTTACTGAATGTAATGATAGAACATTCTGGTTCCTATTTATCCAGTCTGGTGCAGTGAAATAATCCATAGTAGAATAGAAGACGCACATTTTCAGCACACAACTTAATACCACACATCACTTTTTCATGAGCTGCAACCTTAGGAATCAACTGAACTGTTAATGAGCTGATGCCATATTGAAAATGGCCACATAAAATTAAGTGGAGAACCACCGAAAAGGAATGTACTCCCTAAGGGAGTCATCACTGAAACACAGCTGTTCCTTTCGCAAAGCAAAGTGTCATGCCGTGTAAGTAAAATGTCCTCAAGCAACAAACAAAGTAGTGTAATAGTGACTAACAATACAGTCATAGCTAAGCAATAAGGAATGAGCAGCAGTGCCATGTCTTTACTGACTGGCTCCTTGCCTCCAGCCGATGACATATTGCTGCATTCATACCATGTCCTGGAATGGCCTAATTTATAGAACTTTTTTCTCTGAACGCCATGGCATTTTCACATTTCAAACAAAAATGTTATATTTCATTTTTCTACTCATATAATTTACAATTTACAACAACGCATTCTAGGCAGTTTGTGAAAATAAGAAATGTGGATTCACTTAAATTCCCACTTATTCAAGGAGGGAAAATCAAGTAGTGGAAAAATATACATTTTATTGTAGTTTCATAAGAGCTTGTAGCCTATGAAGGGGTCTTGTGAGATAAAGTCTGCCATGACTTGTTATATTTTATATATTTTATATATTATATTAAGTTTGGGCACCCCTATTAATCTTAATCATTTTTGGTTCTAAATATTTTGGTATTTGCAACAGCCATTTCAGTTTGATATATCTAATAACTGATGGACACAGTAATATTTCAGGATTGAAATGAGGTTTATTGTACTAACAGAAAATGTGCAATATGCATTAAACCAAAATTTGACCGGTGCAAAAGTATGGGCACCTCAACAGAAAAGTGACATTAATATTTAGTACATCCTCCTTTTGCAAAGATAACAGCCTCTAGTCGCTTCCTGTAGCTTTTAATCAGTTCCTGGATCCTGGATAAAGGTATTTTGGACAAACAATTCAAGTTCAGTTAAGTTAGATGGTCGCCGAGCATGGACAGCCCGCTTCAAATCATCCCACAGATGTTCAATGATATTCAGGTCTGGGGACTGGGATGGCCATTCCAGAACATTGTAATTGTTCCTCTGCATGAATGCCTGAGTTGATTTGGAGCAGTGTTTTGGATCATTGTCTTGCTGAAATATCCATCCCCGGTGTAACTTCAACTTCGTCACTGATTCTTGAACATTATTCTCAAGAATCTGCTGATACTGAGTGGAATCCATGCGACCCTCAACTTTAACAAGATTCCCGGTGCCGGCATTGGCCACACAGCCCCAAAGCATGATGGAACCTCCACCAAATTTTACAGTGGGTAGCAAGTGTTTTTCTTGGAATGCTGTTTCTTTTTGGACGCCATGCATAACGCCTTTTTTTATAACCAAACAACTCAATCTTTGTTTCCAAAATGAAGTTGGCTTCTCCAAATGTGCTTTTGCATACCTCAGGCAACTCTATTTGTGGCGTACGTGCAGAAACGGCTTCTTTCTCATCACTCTCCCATACAGCTTCTCCTTGTGCAAAGTGCGCTGTATTGTTACCGATGCACAGTGACACCATCTGCAGCAAGATGATGCTGCAGCTCTTTGGAGGTGGTCTGTGGATTGTCCTTGACTGTTCTCACCATTCTTCTTCTCTGCCTTTCTGATATTTTTCTTGGCCTGCCACTTCTGGGCTTAACAAGAACTGTCCCTGTGGTCTTCCATTTCCTTACTATGTTCCTCACAGTGGAAACTGACAGGTTAAATCTCTGAGACAACGTTTTGTATCCTTCCCCTGAACAACTATGTTGAACAATCTTTGTTTTCAGATCATTTGAGAGCGGGCTGTCCATGTTCGGCAACCATCAAACTTAACTGAACTTGAATTGTTTTGTAGAAAGAAATGGTCCAAAATACCTTCATCCAGGATCCAGGAACTGATTAAAAGCTACAGGAAGCAACTAGAGGCTGTTATCTTTGCAAAAGGAGGATGTACTAAATATCAATGTCACTTTTCTGTTGAGGTGCCCATATTTTTGCACCGGTCAAATTTTGGTTTAATGCATATTGCGCATTTTCTGTTAGTACAATAAACCTCATTTCAATCCTGAAATATTACTGTGTCCATCAGTTATTAGATATATCAAACTGAAATGGCTGTTGCAAACACCAAAATATTTAGAACTAAAAATGATTAAGATTAATAGGGGTGCCCAAACTTTTTCATAGGACTGTAAGTTCTACATGGCCCTAAAGCAGCGTCGCACCTCCCATGAGGCGACCTGAAGCGACCGCTTCAGGCAGCGTTATGCCAGGGCCCCAGGGAGGGCAGCATTTTTGCTTACCTGCTTAGCACTGAGCTCTCTGCCTGCGAACGCGACTAAGCCCCGCCTCCTTCGCGCCACCCTTTCCCTAAAGCCTCCTCTCAAGCCAGGAACAGAACGACTGTGAGCGCCTACCCTTAGCATGGAGCTCAGGATCAATCATGTAAGAGGAGTGAGAGGTCTAGGAACCCCCACCTTTGTCTCTTTTACTCTAAGGTCTCATAAAAGAATTGTTAAGGAGAACATGTCGACTCTATGTATGTTAGTAAATAATTGCATTTCCCATAATATTACAACTCTAGACAATCTTTTCTTAGAAATCTGTATTGTGTTTTCGTCTGTTATATGAAATGTATGCAGGAATTAATTACTGGGTGTTACCAATTGGTAAAATCCAATTAACAATGGTGGAATTATTAATTTTTTCACTCTGCCCTAAAAAAAGAAAAAAGATAAAAGTTATGTAATCCGAAAAGGTATTATCCTTTAGGTGGTTAAGAATGAAGAATTATTAGTTAATATAATTGGTTAATGGAAGTCTATTGCTTTATATACAATTCATTTTATTGGATTCAATATGGTTTTAGTTTTTTGCTTTCCAAATTAAGGAAGTCAAATAATAGGTCTATTCCCAGCAGTTTCTAAGTATATGGGCAAACCTTCTTTTCAGCTCCTAATAATTTTAACAAGTGAAAAGTTGAATGCAAAGTAGATACAAGCTATAAGATACCGGATATAAGATACCAGCTATGAGATACAGCGTGGAACGTGCCCTATTTACTTACTGATCCTGGTTACTGTCCAAAGGCTGCCTGCGCTTCTTCTTCTGCAGAGGCCGCTATGAGCAGGAATGGGGGGATCATTAAGTAAGACCGCAGGCCCAAAAACACTATTATTATACTCAGGGGTCTTTTCAGACCTTCAAGTATAATGATCGGAGGCCCAGGGGAGGTAAGAGAACATCATTACATACCTCTCCGTGCTCCAGGCAGGCTTCAGGCCTACTTAAGTGATATCCCTGACGTCACATGGACGGGCCTGCGTTCTTATGTGTTGCGACGCAGGCCCGGTTCACGTGTCGTCCCATACGTCATTGAAGATGGCCGACAACAGCAGGGTGCGCAGGGATAGGTAAGTTTTTTATGTTTGTATCTTCCCCTGGGATTCCGATTATTATACTCTGGGGTCTGAAAAGACCCCAGAGTATAATAATTATACATGAGTGTCCACAATGGGGCAATAATACTATGTGCAGGGGTCACTATGGGACGTAATACTGTGCGCAGGGGCCACTATGGAGCAATAATACTGTGTGCTGTGGCCACTATGGGGCATAATACTGTGTGCAGGGGCCACTATGGGGCATGATACTGTGTGCAGGGGCCACTATGGAGCAGTAATACTGTGAGCTGAGGCCACTATGGGGCATTATATTGAGCACAGGGGCAATTATGGGGCATAATAGTGTGCACAGGAATGTGGGGGTACGGTTAGTTGGTCAGTGTCTTTGGCGTCGGCCGGGGGGGCTCCATGTCAAAAGTTCGCCACAGGGCCCTTCCATTCCTAGTTACGCCACTGTATGAGATACAAGCTATAAGATACAAGCTATGAGATACAATATACTATGAGATACAAGCTGGTGTTCAATTAGTTTAGTCAACAGTCTACTATAGGCAAGCACTGTATGGCACATAGATCAGCATATTTTGCAAGTAGTTTTTATGTAAGGTCAAATACCTAATTAAGTAGCGGAATAGAGGAAGTTTTTGTATTTCTATATTTTATGTGAGCAGTGCTGAATACATTACTATCTAGTGTTTTTATGACCTACAAGGACAACCTGCTTAGTTGACAAAGGGCCAGAACTCACAGCTAAGACTCTGGAGTCACATATGGAAAATGCTAGGTCCAGGCTAATTATTCCAAGGATGGAGGCCTGAAGGCTGATTCCACTGGGTTTCTCTCAACTCCATGGTATTACAGGGGAAAATTTCAGTGGCCTTGGCATACGATGGACTTACAAACCCAGAAAAAGTAAAGCTGCAATATTTAAGACTTGTTATTAGCATCACAAAAAGTTGGATTGTAAAAGTGAGCATACTCAACAGGATCTACAGTACATTGACTGCACCCTGTTGACCCCATTGTGTATACTCACCGTAGCTAATCCCAATCACTTAAATTGGGTACATGTGATGCACATTTTATTAGGCAAAATAGCATACAATGTCACCAGCCAAAAACAATAGAAACCCAAGTGAAAAAAGAAACAGAGACTAAATTTATTCAAATGATGTGATCTGTCATCACAAAGATCCCACTGAAATGAATAAGGATGTTAATGAAAATACTTCTATTCCCAGTAAGAAAATGATAGATGAAGATCCTTGCAACAAGTATTAGTGTGAACTTTGCACATTCAAGAGCTTTCACTTGTATGAATTTATGCAAGAAGATAGTTTTTAATATCTTATGATTGCATTTAATTCTTATTAATAGTACAAGTATAGTGAACCTGCTCCTGAGATATATAATCCATCGATATCTTTAAATCATAGTTTCGGGGTTGCTGGTAGCTTGTTGTTAAGCCCCAAAACTACCGCAACTCTTTACTCTATCACTGAAATATTCTACCGCTCACCTCAGGGGTGAACCTTCCCCTTTCGCCACCCGAGGCGAACTACAGAAATCCCCCCCCCCCCCGAGGAGGGGGCGTGGCCAAGCGGAGGGGTGTGGTCAAGCAGAGGAGGTGGGGCTTAGCACCGTTCGCAGGCAGAGAGCAGGCACGGAGATGACCTGCTCTCTGCCTGAGCGTGAGGGGAGGCTGTTGGAGCAGCGCTGCTCCAGTGGCCTCCCCAAACCACCGCTCGGTGCTAAGCCAGCCCAGGACAGCTTGTCCTGGACTGTCTTAGGGAAGCAAAAATGCCACCCTCCCTGGGGCCCTGACATAGCTCACCTACATACCTCCCATATCATTGGAAGGGATAGGAATGCCTCTGAATGTCTAAGGCAGTGATGGCGAACCTATGGCACGCGTGCCAGAGAGGGCACGCAGAGCCCTCCATGCTGACACGCGTGCGGTCGCCCGGATCGCTCACCAACAGGGAATCCGGTTCAGGATTCCCCGTTGATGAGCGATCACTGCCTTCAGTTGTATGTGCAAATGCACATACAGCTGAAAGCTGTCAGGGTAGGCCGCGGATCGCGCGACCGCGGCCTACACTGGCTGCAGAGTTTGACCTCTGCCCCGACGCGGGCGCGATGACGTCATCAGCGCCGCCAGTGACAAGAAGGTGGATGCCGGCGGCTCTTCAGGGGTGAGTATGAGAGTGGCTCACTGTGTATATGATGTTGGGGGGAGCGCTTATAATACTTGGTGGGGTGTATGATACTGGGGGGGAGTGTATAATACTGGGGGGGCTTATAATACTGGGTGGGGTGTATAATACTGGGGGGAGTGTATAATACTGGGGGGAGTGTATAATACTGAGGGGGCTTATAATACTGGGGGGAGTGTATAATACTGGGGGGGCTTATAATACTGGGTGGGGTGTATAATACTGGGGGGAGTGTATAATACTGGGGGGAGTGTATAATACTGAGGGGGCTTATAATACTGGGGGGAGTGTATAATACTGGGGGGGCTTATAATACTGGGGTGGCTTATAATACTGGGGGGTGTACTAAAGAGCATATAATACTGGGCGGGGGGCCTATTTATAAGCACACAATACTGTGTGTGGATGCCACTGTGGAGCATATAATCCTGTGGGGGGGGGACACCTACTGCGGAGCATATAACACTGGGGGGCTACTGTGGTACTGTGGAGAATATAATATTGTGTGGTGGGCCCACTGCAGAGCATATAATACTGTCTGGGGTTCCCTCACTATTTATATCACACAGTATCTGTTTTATAGCAGACGTGATATTAGTACAGGATGTAAGAATATTACACGGTAACTATAAAACAGATCCTGTGCGATGTAAATAGTGAAAATTAATTGTTCAAAGTACCAAATGCCGAGACCTTTACATTTCAGTACAACGTTGTTTGTATTATTGAAAGCTCTGTAAAGCCCCACATGACTGTAATTTTTGGTCAGTAACTGTCCGCAATTGTGGATCCGCATAGTATTAAGTCTATATTGTCGTGTTGGCACTCCGTGAAAATTTTGTGGGTTTTGGGTTGCAGTTTGGGCACTCGGTCTCTAAAAGGTTCGCCATCACTGGTCTAAGGTATGTTCACTTCAGTTGCAGTGGTATAGGAGGTTTGTTGAATGATAGCACATTTAATGCTAGGTTCACACTTGCGTTTGGGTTTCCATTCAGAGTTCCACTTGGGGTTCTCCCAAACGGAAACCTAATCTGCTTAAAAAATCAGTTAGGGCTAGTTCACACGTAGGCAAAGGGGCGGATTTTGACAGCGGATTTTGCTTCAAAATCCGCCCCTTTACAATGGTGGTCTATGTAGACCACCGGGCTTTTTTTTTCCGCTAGCGGCAGCCTGCCGCTAGCGGAGAAAAGAAACGACATGCCCTTTCTTCAGGCGGAAGCTGCGCGGGCTCAGCCGCGCAGCTTCCGCCCCCGGCAGCTCCCTCCTATGTCGGCTCATTCATTTGAGCCGACAGCAGAGGGGAAAGCCGCGACTGCGATGGTCGCGGCAGGCGGATTTTGACAAGAGAGAGACGCGGTGAGCCGCATCTCTCTCGGTGTCAAAACCCGCGCGGGCAGTTCACGTGTGAACTGACCCTTACCTTCAGAAACCCGCAGACCCATAGCCTACAATGGAGCCCACCGAGTTTGTAATGAAGAAAATGAGGAGAAAAAAATTGCTTGCATGACTTTTTTCTCCACTGAATGGGAAACTAAATTAAAAGGTGGAGATTAGGTGTAGGTGTGAACTCAACCTGAGTGATAATCATTATTATTATTAGTAGTAGTAGTAGCACTAGTGGTAGTAGTGGTGGTAGTGGTGGTGGTAGTGGTGGTAGTGGTAGTAGTAGGAGAATTAGTACAATCTTTCTTTTCTTTTCCTAGGCTAACAATAAGGCTGGTGTTATTTTCATAGAAGAGAATAGTGGTATTGGTAAATAATTTATATTTTAGAAGGCCATTCCAAATAAAAATTTAAGATGAAAGTTGCCCTTACTGTTGCCGCCTTTGCAATCCATAACTTTATATGAAAACTTTTGCAACCTTAGGCATTTTAAGGGATACATTGACACAATGTTACCATGTCAGGAAGCATCAA
This sequence comes from Leptodactylus fuscus, assembly GCF_031893055.1. Classification (NCBI taxonomy): domain Eukaryota; kingdom Metazoa; phylum Chordata; class Amphibia; order Anura; family Leptodactylidae; genus Leptodactylus; species Leptodactylus fuscus. The sequence goes on from NC_134267.1 coordinate 91,683,231, forward strand.
CTTGTCAACTTTAGCTTTTAATCATTATTATCTGGTCAGTAGCATGGACTAAGTCAGCACAAAAAAATTCTAATTTAATAATACACTAAAACAAATGTATCAGTGTATATTTCAGTAATTTAATTCAAAATCTTAATTTAAAAAAGATACTTTTATATATCTACTCGCTGTATCCCTATTATTCTGCATACTTAAACATTTTATTGTGGGGATACTTATTGATTTTCTGAAAATTAGAGAAATATTGTACAACCCTCGGATCGGATCCCCCCATTAAAACTATGAAATGTTTCATAACAATTAAAAGGAAATGATGAAAGTTTCTACTTTCAAAAATTGACTGTAATAACTTCAACCTTCCGGACACAACACAGAGTCTTTTCGGGATACATTACACTGAAAGCATATTCTGCAAACAGTTCACATAATTAGGCACGGGATTCTTTTAACAGCTGTAGCGATTTCACACTCAAGGCCTAATACACGAGAACGTTTTGACCTGGCTGCATTCCAAGTTCTATTAAATGTGGAAGTTGTAATTTCCTTTCCTGATTTTTCTTGGTCCTTCAGATTTCCATATAGTTTTTGATTCCTGAAAACAAATTAAAATGCTTTAAGTATGATGGTAAGTCTGTTTAACTGGATACAATTTTCTACTAGTAGTCATTGGCCTTTAAATAAAATAAAATATATGTATACTTGTCTGTATACTGTCAAAAACTATTTCCTGAGGCTAAAACTGGCCATTGAATTATTTTTTAATTATGTTGTATGTACAGTGCCTTGAGAAAGTAGTCGGCCCCCTTGAACTTTTCAACCTTTTGCCATATTTCAGGCTTCAAACATAAAGGTATAAAATTTTAATATTTGGGGGAAAAATCAACAACAAGTGGGACACAATTGTGAAGTGGAATGAAATTTATTGTATATTTTAAACTTTTTTAACAAAGAAAAAACTGAAAAATTGAGCATGCAAAATTATTCGGTCCCCTTGCGTTAATACTTTGTAGCGACACCTTTTCCTGCGATTACAGCTGCAAGTCACTTCAGGTATGTCTCTATCAGTTTTGCACATCGAGAGACTGAAATTCTTGCCCATTCTTCCTTGCAAAACAGCTGGAGCTCAGTGAGGTTGGATGGAGAGCGTTTGTGAACAGCAGTTTTCAGCTCTTTCCAAAGATTCTCAATTGGATTCAGGTCTGGACTTTGACTTGGCTATTCTATCACCTGGATATGTTTATTTGTGAACCATTCCATTGTAGATTTTGCTTTGTTTTGGATCATTGTCTTGTTGGAAGATAAATCTGTGTCCCAGTCTCAGGTCTTTTGCAAACTCCAACAGGTTTTCTTCCAGAATGGTCCTGTATTTGGCTCCATCCATCTTCCCAGCAATTTTAACCATCTTCCCTGTCCCTGCTGAAGAAAAGCAGGCCCAAAGCATGATGCCACCACCATGTTTCATCTGACCAGAGCACCTTCTTCCACATGTTTGGTGTCTCTCAGGTGGCTTGTGGCAAACTTAAACAAGACTTTTTATGGATATCTTTGAGATATGGCTTTCTTCTTGCCACTCTTCCATAAAGACCAGATTTGTGCAGTGTATGTGTAACGTCTCTACCTGTTCGGGTCACTACGCTACCCTCTGCTCGCATGCTGCGGTGCAGGAGGCCTGTGCAGTTTAAGTGTTTGATTGCACTGTGTGAACACGGCTCTAGTTTTGTAATTGGATTTTCCACCACACCCGTCTTCTGCCCTTGTTTGCCTCTGTTTATGAAGTGGTTAATTCTAGTCTTGCCATGTGATGGACAGCCTGCCTTCCTATCAAGTCCAGGGCGTGTTCTTCCTCCCTATTTATTCTTGGCTCACATTCACATTGGTGCTTGCTATTGCCTTGTGCTTGCTGGCGTTCAGTTGTCGTCCAGTTGTCGCCTATTACCTAAGATAGGACCGGCAAGCAGGAAGGGACAGTGGGGGGTTTCAGACCAGGGCTCACTGTCTATTGTGCATCTTTCCCAGGGTTTTCAGCAGCTACTGGGGAATTGATGTCTGGCAGTTGCCTAACAGTATGACTGATTGTTGTCCTATGCACAGACTCTCCCACCTCAGATGTAGATCTCTGCAGTTAATCCAGAGTGATCATGGGCCTCTGGCTGCATTTCTGATCAGTCTTCTCCTTGTTTGAGATGAAACTTTAGGGGGACGGCCGAGTCTTGGTAGATTTGCAGTGGTCTGATACTCCTTTCATTTCAATGTGATTGCTTGCACAGTGCTCCTTGGGATGTTTAAAGCTTGGGGAATATTTTTGTATCCAAATCTGGCTTTAAACTTCTCCACAACAGTATCTCGGACCTGCCTGGTGTGTTCCTTGGTCTTCATGATACTCTCTGCACTTTAAACAGAAGCCTGAGACTATCACAGAGCAGGTGCATTTATACGGAGACTTGATTACACACAGGTGGATTCTATTTATCATCATCAGTCATTTAGGACAACATTGGGTCATTCAGAGATCCTCACTGAACTGAACGGAGTGAGTTTGCTGCACTGAAAGTAAAGTAGTCGAATAATATTGCACGCCCCACTTTTCAGTTTTTTATTTGTTAAAAAAAAGTTTAAAATATCTAGTAAATTGCATTCCACTTCACAATTGTGTCCCACTTGTTGTTGATTCTTCCCCCCAAAATTAAAATTTTATATCTTTATGTTTGAAGCCTGAAATGTGGCAAAAGGTTGAAAAGTTCAAGGGGGCGAATACTTTCGCAAGGCACTGTATATAGTATGGATATACTGTTTAAATAGGACCAGTCACAGGTCTAAAAAACCCAATGAAACACATTATCTGATAGACACTGTCACCCTAAACATTTTGGTGTTTTGTTTATCCAAATTCATTCAGCCATTCAAAGGTATAAGCCCTTTTAGTGTTGCTGCAAATAAGATTATGCAAACCAAGTGGACAATAACACTGCATGGCATTAAGCACACAGAGACCCCGACCTACAGTGTTTCAGCCCACTTGGAGAGTATACCCTAATTTACAGCAATACAAAAAGATGCTTTTCGGACCTAGTGACAAGTCGTCTTTAACAGAGCCCATCATGCATTATATTATTCCAACTGAGAAACAAAACTGTTATGGCAAGATGCAAGGCCACAATAAAAGCAATATTAATACATTAGCTGATAACTGTGAGCAGTCGAGACAGCTATCTACAATCAGCACACCTCTGCAAGCCAAGACAGACTCCCAGAGCTCCCTCTTCAGCAGCTGATAGGTCACAGCATGGAAGTATAGAACGATAAGCTTCTCAAAGTTGTCAAGGCAAATTTAAAGAAGCAGGAGCTGGAGAGACACTCCTGCCAATAATGTTCTGTTGATGTTTTTACATAAAAGAGTGTAACATCTCTGCCTGTTCGGGTCTCTGCGCCACCCTCTGCTCGCGTGCTGCGGCACAGGAGGTGGGTGCAGTTTGATAATTTGCTTGAAGTTTGCACTGTGTAAACATGGCTCTAGTTCTTTAATTGGATTTGCACCACACCCGTCTTGTGCCCTTGTTGCCTCTGTCCATTCAGTGGTTTGATTTTGTCTTGCCTGTGATTGACAGCCTGCCTTCTTGTCAGGTTCAGGGCGGGTTCAGGGCGGGTTCTTCCTCCCCTATTTAGTCTTGGCTCACAGTTACACTGGTGCCGGTTATTGCCTCTTGCTTGCTGGTTTCCTTGCTGTTTATTTACTTGTATTCTAATCCTTGACCTCTGGCTTCCCTACTGACTATTATTTTGGACTCTGATTTGGCACTGCATCGCTCGACTGTTACCGAACCCTTGGCTAGCTGACCTCCCTTTGTTGTTGTTTGTCTTGTCTGCGTTTTGTGTTTCACTTAGACAGGAAGGGATCGTCTTCATGGTTGCCGCCTATTACGTAGGATAGGGCCTCGCAATAGTAAGGGTCAGTTAGGGGCTTCAGCTTAGGGCTCACTGTCACTTGTGCCCCTTCCTCCAGGGTTCACCAGCAGCTTCTGGGGAATTATCATCTGGCTATTCCCTAACAAAGAGTGAAACAATGTCTATACCATGTAAGAAAATGGTCACCGAGTGCCACAGATTGTGAGAAATATGGTGGACTACAATGCCTATTTTGTAATAAAAATGAAGAGCAGGATGATAGCACTCTCAATGCCTTCTACTCCTTGTGCCTGCATTGACTGAATTCACTTGGAGTATATAAGGCAATTTAATCCCTTAGTTGCCATGCACTGATATATATTATTTTTTCGTCAGAATTCAGTATTCACTGAGCCCTAAAAGGCAAGGATGTACTTTCATGCAGTGTTAGGATTCTCAGTATATATTCTCTTCACTGCAGCATTGGATCCTGTGTCTGGAACGTACCTTGCTGTAATTCTGACCTTGGCTTACTTACTGGATGTCTGCTTGCTTACTGATTTGGCTTTGACTTTTAACTCTTAAACTTGGACACATGTCTTCCTTTTGTTCTGATTTGGACAATATGCTGCTCTCTTGACATGACTTGTAAGTTTTTTGCCATAGTTTACTAGTTTGATTCTCATCTGCATTTACACTAATTTTTTACACTAGCTACTGTCTGAAAACCTGGGTCCAGATCCAGCCAAGAACAAGCCTCATGGCAGGCTCTGGTGAATACATCAAGGTAGTCTTAGACTCTATCAGCCAGTGTAGTGTGAAATTTATGTAGCCTGTTTTACTGCTCTCTGTTAACTGCCAGTTTCTGCATTTTTTGGGGAATTGTATTAGAAGCAATTTCATAATATGTAGATTTGAAACATAAAAATCTAGTAGGAAAACTGGTATATCTCAGGCTAGGGAGCTAATCTGCTATGGAGACTGTGGTTTTAAAGGGTTATGTAACATTTTAAAATTCTGTAATTTATCATTATTTTAAAGATCTATGTGTTCCTTAATGAGGACCTTTCCCTTCCTGTTCCACTCCTGATAGTACTGTGTGTATACTATCATGGTTTTGTTCCTTACTGCCCAGCCATAACGCTGAGCGGAGAGGAACGCCCCCCGGTACTAGTCTATGGATGAGTACTGTCAGGAACGCCCTTCTGACGGTAAAGAGCTAACAGTAACTGTACCAATATCTCGTCCCCCGGGCACATAACAGGAAAGCTGACAGTGTGCTAAATTCAGTGCACTGTTAGCTTTCTAGCGGTATATAAAACCAGGTCTGCCTGAGGACATGAAAGATCCTCTTTAAAGGGATCCTATCATTTAAACACTTTTTTTCTAGCTGACACGTCGGAATAGCCTTAAGAAAGGCTATAAGTCTCCTACCTTTATCAGTCGCCTCCGGCCCGCCATTCGGTAGAAATACTGGTTTTTACCAGTATACAAATTAGTTCTTTCGCAGCACTGGGGGCGGGCCCCAGAGCTCAGACAGCACTGGGGGCATCCCCAATGCTGCCAGAGAACTCTCTTCAGCGACGCCTCCATCTTCAACAGCAACCGCGTCTTCTTCCGGCTGGGGCCACACTCCACTCTTGCCTGCATGTGCAGGCACAGCCTTAAATATATTTTAGCCTTAAATATTTAGTCTTAATTTTTTTCCATCTTAGCAACATATCCCCTATCCACAGATAAGAAGATAAGTTTCCAGTCAGTGTGGATCTGACTACTGGGGTTTGATGTACAGTGCTCAGCCATCTTGCTGAAATGAACAGAGGTGTGACTTACCTGTTTGAACACCACTGTTTAGAGAATGGGAAGCATAATACCTCTGTTCTTGTGACCTATGAGGACTCCTGCAGTAGGACCTCACAAATCTGCAACTTATCCTGTATCCTCTAGGTATCCCTTTTAACCAAAGACATAGGAAGATATAGGAAAGGTGGTAAAAATCCAGCATCAACCAGGAAGGATCCACGTAATTAGAAGGTAAGTATTAAATTTAACTTTTATTTACATACTAGCTGGTACCCGCGACTTCGTCTGCGGTGATTGTAGAAGTGGGTAAATACAGTTGCGGGTAAGGTTTTCGTACTGTGTATAAGGTATGGGATATGAAATGTAACTTTGTATCTTGTTTTTGCTGTCATTCAGAGAATAAGTGAGACTTTTGTGTTGAAGTTAATTTGTATTTGAGCTGCTATACGGTGTTGTGAGAAACTGTAGTGTCTTTGGGACAGGGGTATTTGAAGTAAATATACCTCGATATACGACATTGTATGATTTGTTATTTTCTGCCAGTAGTGTGTTGACCTTTTTTGTTTTTAAAAGTTGCCATATTCTGAGAGCAGTCACTTTTTTATTTGTCTGTGTCGGGGGATGTCTTTTTTTGCGGGGCCGGGTGTAGTTTGTAGTTGTTTTTTCGGGAAATGCTATTGGATTGATCACTTTTGATTGATATTTGTATGATAATGAAAATAGTGAAAAAACAATAGTGGACTTTTCAGTATGTTTGCGGCTACGGCTTTAAGCGTCCAGCGGGCGGGCGGGCGTCGAGCGGGCGATTTTGGACACAGGGATACCTAACATGTATGTGTTTCACAGTATTTAACTACTTTTATATGTGTTCTAGGGAAGGGGGGATTTGAATTTGTAATACTTTTTATTTTTTATATTATTTTTTTTCCCTTTTTTTTTTTTTTTTTTGTTTTTGCATTTATTAGACCGCCTAGGGGTATTGACATGGGTGGGCGATGTTGCGGATTGTCAGAGCGGTGGGGGTCGGCAAACATGGCTGCTCCAGAGCGTTAAAGAGAGCCTCCTGAAGTATCGTTAAGGTGAGCGGCAAAGTGGTAAAGTATATGTATATGTGATTGTGTGGGGTTAGGGGCTAGGCTGTAGAGGGCAATATGAATTTTGTGGCTTGCTATGGTCCAAAGTGTGTGAGATTGCAGAGATGGTGGTGTGAGTTTGGGTATTGTGGGGGTCCTGGCACAAACGTATGTGTGCTATTGTGATGAAAAGTAGCCTATTGCGCAATCGGGTGTATTAACTATGTTTGTGGAAACTTTCAGCCAAATCGGTCGAGCGGGTTTTGCGTGATTGAGGAACAAACATCCAAACATTCAAACACACAAACCCAGAAACTCATATTAATAGGATACATAAAAACATACAAAAAGAAAGTAGGTGGAAAACGACTACTTCATGACAGAGCTACGCGTTTCAGGGTTACTCGCCCCTTCCTCATGGTGAGTAGCCCTGAAATGCATAGCTCTGTCATGAACTAATCATTTTCCACCTAGTTACTTTTTGTAACTTTTTATCTATATGTAAATAAAAGTTACATTTTATACTTACCTTTAATTACATGGATCCTTCCTGGTTGACGCTGGATTTTTACCACCTTTCCTATATCGCTATCACTGTCAAGAGTCTGTATAGCCTTCCTCTGCATCCTAGACTTTGAGGTTGTCCACTTTGAATATGGTGAGCTGAAGATTTCAATTTTGTATTCGTGGGATTTAAATGTCTAGACAGAGGAATCTAAGACCTAGCCTCTTCATTATTGACATACACCATTTGGAGAGGAAGTATTTGGGGGGGACACAATAGTTTGTATAAAAAATATAAAGGTAAGTTATAAGCTTTGCACTACTTTTATGGCATAAAAATGTCAAACAATGTCACGAAGAAGTTGAACAATATTTTGTAACTTTATAAGCCTCTCACCACTTTTCAATCGTCAAAAGAATGAGGATTAGAGATGAGCGAACAGTGTTCTATAGAACACATGTTCGATCGGATATCAGGCTGTTCGATGTGTTCGATTCGAATCGAAAATCACGTGGCAAACTCCAAAAAAATTCGATTCCCCTCCCACCTTCCCTGGCACTTTTTTTGCACCAATAACAGCGCAGGGGAGGTGGGACAGGAACTACGACACCGGAGGCATCGAAAAAAATCGGAAAAAGTCATTGGCTGCCGAAATCAGGTGACCTCCATTTTAGACGAATAGTGGATTTCAAATCCGGGTCATATGAGAATGTGAACTTTGTGACTAAGAGACAGGGATAGCTGTACAGGCAGGGATAGCTAGGGATAACCTTTATTTAGGTAGGAATGTTATTAAAAATAACTTTTTGGGGCTCTATCGGGTGTGTAATTGTGATTTTTGTGACATAAACTTTTTCCAATAGGAATGTATTGGACAGCGCTGATTGGCCAGAGTACGAAACTCGACCAATCAGCGCTGGCTCTGCTGGAGGAGGCGGAGTCTAAGATCGCTCCACACCAGTCTCCATTCAGGTCCGACCTTAGACTCCGCCTCCTCCGGCAGAGCCAGCGCTGATTGGCCGAAGGCTGGCCAATGCATTCCTATTGGTAGCAGTGCTGAGCCAGTTCTGCTCAACTACACCGTGTGCCGGTCAGCCCATCTGATATAGCAGAGCCGAGTGTGCACACTCGGCTCTGCTACATCTGATGTAGCAGAGACGAGTGTGCACACTCAGCTCTGCTATATCAGATGGGCTGACCGGCACATCAGATGTAGCAGAGCTGAGTGTGCACACTCGGCTCTGCTACATCTGATGTGCCGGTCAGCCCATCTGATATAGCAGAGCCGAGTGTGTGATATAGCAGAGCCGAGTGTGAATATAGGAATCCATAGGAATGCATTGGCCAGCGCTGATTGGCCAGAGTATGGAATTCGACCAATCAGCGCTGGCTCTGCCGGAGGAGGTGGAGTCTAAGGTCGGACCTGAATGGAGACTGGTGTGGAGCGATCTTAGACTCCGCCTCCTCCAGCAGAGCCAGCGCTGATTGGTCGAATTCCGTACTCTGGCCAATCAGCGTTGGCCAATGCATTTCTATGGGGAAAAGTTAGCTTGCGAAAATCGCAAGCTGACAGGGATTTCCATGAAATAAAGTGACTTTTATGCCCCCAGACATGCTTCCCCTGCTGTCCCAGTGTCATTCCAGGGTGTTGGTATCATTTCCTGGGGTGTCATAGTGGACTTGGTGACCCTCCAGACACGGATTTGGGTTTCCCCCTTAACGAGTATATGTTCCCCATAGACTATAATGGGGTTCGAAACACGTTCGAACACACGAACAGTGAGCGGCTGTTCGAATCGAATTTCGAACCTCGAACATTTTAGTGTTCGCTCATCTCTAATGAGGATATGAATTTGTGAAAATTGAAAATTGAGTATAAGGAGGGGTGGTACTCATTTAAAAAAACAAATATGAAGAAGGTATGTGCCTTGTAATAAATGTGGTGGATTTTTATTCCAATCTATCAGTCTACAGATTGTTGTGTTACAATGTTCAACGTTTTGTCTTAAAAGCACTAAATATTTACATTGCACAATAATTGTTGCTGTAACTATTGACATAATCCGAATGTTGAGTAATGTATTGCTCATTTGATCATTGGTTGTATAACACTGCTGTGTCCATGTTTTGGTAACATGTCTCTTAATATAATTAGTGTCGAAAAAAAAGAAAATGAGACGCTATTAAGAAACAAGTCAGCCATATGTTGGTTTTTAACAAAATAATTGAGGTACAAGGGTTACTGCAAATACTAGAGTCAGGACCTCAACATTATCATCTTCATGTATTAGTTTAACTTATCAATTAAAGCTCCACTGGGGGAAATTAAAAAGTCAGTGATATGTGTGAGAACCCTTATGGTGCACAACTATCAAACTCACATGTCTTACCAATGAACTCAGCATGTTAAATCACTTTCATAATTTATTGTAATTGTTTTATTGGATTGTATTATTACTTCCATAATAATCTTTTAGGAGTATGAACATAAATATGTATATTGAAAAAAAAAATCTGCATTTACCGAATTTATAGAATGGTAATTAGAAATAGCAGCTCTATGAAACATTTGTCTCCTTGTCTATTAAAGCGACTATTTGAAATAACAAGTGTTTCTGAATCTATAAAAAGATAACAGATGATCCCTTAATCTAAACACCAAAATCTAAACACCAACAATCTTTTTATCAACTTTTGGTTTAATGGCAGCTATACCCATAGGTTCCCATGCATTTGGAAAGTCTTCAGACCCTTTAACTTTTTTCACATTTTGTTAGGTTAGAGGTAGACAAAAGAAGTGCTAAATCGCCATGAAAAAGGTAAATTTGTCATGGCCGCTTTGCATCTGAGGGCACCCATTTTTAGGGATCCCACATACATTTCAATGTATGGAGGAAAACAGCCAAACATTACCTATATTTTGATGCACTCAAATTACCCAAGAGTACAGTGACCTTCATAGTTCTTAAATGGAAATAGAAAACATAAGAAAGGTCTCCTGGAGTTTGCAAAAGAGCACCTAAAAGACTCCCAGGCTGTGAGAAATGTATGATGTGGTATTTATCAACAATAATTATAAAGCTATTTCAATTTTAAGATATATGTGCCCCAAAATGATGAAATCTAAACGTATCAAAAAGCACACACACAAAAAAAAAAAAACTCAAATGGCAAGGGGTCAAAGACAAACTTTTACCCTTAACAATTCCTTACAGTTTTCTCGATCTCTACTTTCTGTCATTCATTGTTTACTTCCAGTAGATAAAAACAAGTCCATAGTCATGTCATGTACACACACGCAAACAGACATCTGTCTTGTAGTGACCTCTGCACTTGTGTCCATCGCAGCAAGCAGAGGCTTTGAAAGGAATATTGGAAATATACTTAGAAAGTATATTGGAAAATTGTAGAACTTTTCATTGTACAAAAGTAATGAATTTACTTTTTGTATAGAGTAAAAGTATCAAAGATTCCATAATCAATGGTAATACTGCTCTTTTTTTCAATAGAACTATGCTTGTTATGAAATCTAATTAATTGAAATTGAAATAGTTGTAATATACTTTATTAACGGATTTTGGCTCCTTTAAGTGAAATACTGCTTCAGGCGGTATGGTATATTTTTATTGCTTGGTCACATATATTTATTGGCTTCCTTTACACCTATGGTTTTGTAATCATATCATTAGGAGTATTAACTCTTGTTTTATGAGTTTGTGCTCAATACAGGTTGTTTGTTCTTTCATTTGATATGCTGTATTATGTCTGTAACAATTTGCATTTCTAAGACTTTTTACCACCGCAAAGCATGCCCTTTTAAGTTTTTCTGCAATTTATGACCATCCAGGTCTTTCCCCATTGTTACCCTTGTACAATTAATTATCATGTCTATGTATATATATTTTTTATTATAGTAAAAAAGAAAAGTACCCGGTGCCTCGATGTCTTAGGTTGGAAAAGGATTGAATGCAGTGTCAGCCCCTACCCGGACAACCACCCATGGGTGGTGAGGATAAATGTGAAAAAAGAAAAAAAAAAAACGGGATGTGTAGAGAATGCCACTAAACAAAGTCCAAGGAGGCCAAAAATAAATTATTAATTTAATGGATCCAAAAAACACACAGGATTTCGAGTTGGCGTCTTTCTCAGGCCAATATACATGTATGTATATATATATATATATATATATATATATATATGTATATATATATATATATGTATATATATATATATGTGGGTTGTGCTGTCAAGGCTTGGAAACCTATTACCTGTTACGGTGAGCAGAGGGAGGGGGCGTTCCTCCCTGCTCACACTGTACAGCACGATAGGCGCTGCTTTGAAGAAGGATGTATCTGACTAACTGTCAGGAATGCGCTTCTGACTGTAAAAAGTTACAGTACCAGGACCGATAGCTCTTTACCCGGGGCACAGATCGGGAAAGCCGACAGTGCGCTGAATTCAGCGCACTGTCGGCTTTCAAGCAGTATATAGAACTGCCTGAGCCCCGGACCATGAAAGGTCCGCTTAAGGCAAGGACCTCAAAGCTGGTATTTTCAGAAATACTACCTGCATCACAGGTCACACATGAAATGCATTGGGAGATTAGGGAGGTAAAAAAAAGTGCCAAAAGAGTTGGTGTAGGAAGGAGGGGTTTGGATACTTGGAGAACTGGGCCAACTTCTATGTTGGTTACCAACTCTTTAGTACAGACTTTTCAGTAGCGATGGGCTTCACCTCACTGTGGAGGGTGCACATGTGCTGGGAGAGAAGATGGCTAGAGAGTTGGAGGACTGTTTAAACTAGGGACTAGGGGAGGGCACAAATGGTATGAAAAGGGAGAATAGTGTACAGGGAGCTAAAGAAAGAAACTGAGTGTGGAGCGGAGGGAAGGGTTAGAACTGATAATGAGAAAATGCAGAATATGGAGTAACTAAAACAATTAAAGTATATGTATGTACCGTGTTTGAGTCTGGCAAGCTCCAGATCTGCTACCAGGTTCCGGCCATTATCACATACGCAAACATGCGTGGGCCCAGGTGCAGCGGGGAAAACCATATTGCCATATCATCCTGGATGGCATCCCTCACCCCGGAGGCAGTGTGCTGTCGGTCCCCCAAGCTGATGAGCTTCAGCATGGCCTGCTGACATCTCCCCATGCCAGTGGTACAGCGTTTCCAGCTCGTAGTTGGGGTTAAGGTAGTAGAAACCCTGCCATGAATTTTGGGCTGGGAGAGGAGATAGGCCATCCCAGTTTGCACCCGGGCCCAGACTCCACTATATTCACCAGGCCTGTCATTAAAGATAAGCATCATCCCTGACCGTAGACCCTTGTCGATGCATTGGTGGTCAAGTGGACCTTGCTGCAAAGCGTGGAACTCGGGGCCCGACTGATGTTATGGGACACGTGCAGGCGAAAGGCGGGGACAGCACACCAAGCGAAGTAGTAACGGCTAGGCCCAGCATAGCGAGGTGCTCCAGCTGCCATCTGGTGTCGGAAGGCCTGGATATCCAGAAGCATAAATGCCAATGCAAAGTGTGCAAACACTAAATTTGTCATGTAAAAGGTTACACTAGGCACCTCAGTGGCGGTAGTTTGGCCAGGGGGTGCCGTTAGCCTCCTGTGTGACAATGAAATCATCTGCCACTTCGTCATCCTTCTCTTCCTCCATCAATATACGCTGTGAAGCAGACAGGAGTGTGCACTGACTATCCTGCTGGAATGGTTCTGCTCCTATGCCCGACTCCTCAGCGTACAATGCGTTATCCCTGATGGTGATGAGGAATTCTTGCATCACACACAGGAGCGGGATTGTTAAAATCAGTAATGCGTCATCACAACTGACCCTCTTAGTGGACTCCTCAAAGACACGGAGAGATCTCGCATAAGTCTGGCAACATGGGAGAGTTTTGCATGAGTGGCTAGTACATGGAAAATCTTTGGCCTTGCTGCCTCTGGACATGCCTCTGCCTCTAGCCACCTTTTTTCCTGCTTAGCTCGCCTCCACATCTACATTGCTTTCCCCGCTATACATCACCCCTGTCCATGCCTCTGCCTGTAGCCACCTTTTTTGCTGCTTAGCCTCCCTCCATATTTACATATCATATGTGCGATTTTTTCCTCTCCTGTACCAGAACAAAGGATGAGATTTTTAACTTATACTGGGGGTCGAGGATTGTAAAAATCCATTATTTTTTGCTCTCCATGATGTGAACTATGCCTTTGAAAATGATGAGTTTATCCAGTGTTTGATCAGCTTCAGCTGGTCAGCACTTACAGTTGACAGCCAGCTGTGCTTATCCGTGATGATGCCACCGGCTGTGCTGAAGACATTTTCCGATAGCACACTGGCGTCAAGGCAGGAAAGGATCTCCAATGCGTAGAGCGCAAGTTCCAGCCACAAATCCAACTTGGAGACCCACTAAATGTAGGGTGCAGAGGGATCAGAGAGGACAGGGCTGGGGTCGGCCAGGTACTCCCGCAACATATGCCTATACTTGTCCCTCCTGGTGACTCTAGGCCCCTCATTGGCGGTAGTTTGGCCAGGGGGTGCCATTACTGTGTCCCAGACCTTGGAGAGTGTGCCACTGGTGGGTGTGGACTGGATGGCAGTTGTTAGACTGTTGGAGGAATTAGTCTGGCAACATGGGCGAGTTTTGCATGAGTGACTAGTACACGGAAAATCTTTGGCATTGCTTCCTCTGGACATTCATCTGCCTCTAGCCACTTTATTTGCTGCTGTGCTTGCATCCACATCTACACTGCTTTCACCCCTAGACATCACCCCAGTCCACGCCTCTGCCTGTAGCCACCTTTTTTCCCCGCTTAGCTTGCCTCCACATCTACATTGCTTTCCCCGCAATACATCACCCCTGTCCATTTAGGGTCAGTGGCCTTGTCGTTCACCAACTCCTCTTCCATTTGCTGAATCTCCTCTTACTGCAAACTGCACATGACAACAGCATGCCCTGATGGCAACTGTGTCTCATCATCATCACTGAGGACTTAAAATGCTGGTTGCGGGTCCACAACCACAAAATCGCCAGGTGATGGCGGATGCTCCAGTGTTTGGGCATCAGTACACACAAAGTCGTCTGGTAGTTCCTGGGATTTGGGAAGTGGTTCAACTGAGGGAGAGACAGTAAAAGGACCCGAAAAGAGATCCTGGGAGGGGGCAAGGGTGGGATGACTCTGTTGGGAAGATTGGGCATGTTGGGAGGAAGGAGGGGAAGACTCTTGGGTATGAACATGACAGGAGGTAGTGGCTGTACGGCTGCTGGAAAAGCACCTGGAAGTATTATCCGCTAGCCATTGTAACACCTGTTCCTGGTGCTCGGGCCTGGTTTGCATTGTACCCTGCACCCTGCTTAATGCAGCTGTCATATCAGGAATTGTGATGAGCACATGCTAATGTTTTTTGTCCAGTGGAAAGGATGGGATAGAATTTCACATACGTCTCCCACCCATGGAAACTCATGGTGCAGAAACTGAGGGAGCTGACTTTGATGAACCCTTGGGTTTTGTAGATGGAATTCCATGAAAGGTCTCTGCTGCTCACACACCCTGCTCAACATACAGTATCTAGGGTTTCAGCATGTGGTGACCTCGCACAACAGCCGATGCTTCAGGCGTTGCTGGAGTGCATTGAGGCTAGCACCAAGTACTGTACACTTGCCAACGTGGGAGCACAAGCGCCGCACTTTAACCAGTAGCTTCTCCTGCTGTCCCAGTTGCATTCCAGAGGTGTTGGCATCATTTGCTGAGGTGTCATAGTGGACTTGGTGACCCTACTGAGTCGAATGGTGGGTTCCCCTCAAATGAAGCATTTTTCCCCATAGACTATAATGGGGTTCGATATTTGATCGAATAGTCGAATATTGAGCGGCTATTCGAAACGAATAATGAATATTGAATATTTTACTGTTTGCTCATCTTTATTTGCCACAGGTTCTGAAGGAATTAAACACGGTAATAGAGATACCAACTGATATCTAAAATGTAAGGTCTCAGGGAAACATGGTGTGCCCCACAAGCAAATGTTGTGTCCACATATAAAAAGGTATCCCAATGAAGCAACAACCATGTAAGGTGCTGACCGATCTGCTATGTGAATGATCAGATCTAAAACAAAGGGGATGGAAGATAAAAATGAAAAATCTTTATAGAAACCAATTCCTCCTCTCTAATATTCAATAATTGCTAGTATCATCCTGTTTTGGACAATAAAATATGTCCATGTAATAAGCACAATATCTCATGACAGGACTGGCTGTCTGGCCAGCATATCTCTCTGTCACAGCTGACACTGAGATGGAACACTAGGCTAATGAACTGATTTAAACATCCAGCCCCTTTGTACAAGTCACCAATTGAAAGGGAGGAAAGGTTATAACTTAGCAGAAGAAGCTCTATTTCCAGGACGTTGAGAAGGTCTGAAATCAGACTTAAAAGTCTATGAGTAGGTTTAATAATTTAACATTTTAAAAACAATCAAGAACGTCTTACATAATTGAGTAATCTTTTTAGAGGGAGTCTACTGGCAATAAATCCGTATAAAACTAATGACAGTTCCTTGTTCGGATGCTTCTACACTTCCAAAAGATGCCTTTCTTATTCTGTATTGACGCTCAGTTTTTATGAATATCAGCATTTTATTCTTATGCATATTCACTGAAAAGGGCTATAGGGGTTTTTCTTGTCCTGCCAAGGCTTTGCTATCTGCTGTAGATAGTTGCCCCTTACTGCTGACCAATTCTAGCCCCACTTTGTCTGCAGTTAGGGGTAGTTATCTAGAGTGAAAAGTAAAGCTCTTGCAGTAGAAGAAAAGCCCTTAAAGCCCTTTCCAGCTAATTTGCATTAGATTTTCATGAAAATGGAGCTGCAATACAGAGTAAGAATTACATCTTTGGAAAATATAGAAGCCACGATACAAGGTACTGTCAACAGTTTTATACTGATTTTCCTGCTGATGGACTCCACTTAACACTCTGACCTGTGACAGGTCACCTTACAATTCTGGGGTTTAGTGTTCAAAAACTAGTGACAAAACATCTTTGCATCCACCATTTAGGACAAATGAGTATTGTAGAAGTTGAATCACTCAACAACACATAAAAAAAGACAATATAATAAAATGCCGAACCTGTATTCATAGTAGTAGAAGGAAATAAACTGTATGAACACTCAATCGCAGCTGCATATTTCCTTAAAGGGGCTCTATCAGCAAAATCATGCTGATAGAGCCCCACATATGCCTGAATAGCCTTTAAAAAGGCTATTCAGGCACCGTAAATGTTATATTAAACTACCCCCCAGTTTTAAAATAAAACCCTAAAAAAGAATGTTATCTACTTACGCATCGTGCACGGGGGGTGGGCATTCAAGGTGCGCCGTCTTCTTCATCCACGCCTCCTCTTCCTCCGATGTCCTCCGGTCCCGTCCTCCTCCGGCGCTCGCGAACTGACACTGATATAAAAAAAAAGGCCTGGGCGCATGCGCAGTAGCATGCGGCTTCTACTACGGCTACTGCGCAGGCGCCCAGGCCATTTTTTTTTATCAGTGTCAGTTCGTGAGCACCGGAGGAGGACGGGACCGGAGGACATCGGAGGAAGAGGAGGCGTGGATGAAGAAGACAGCGCACCCTGAATGCCCGCCCACAGTGCACCATGCGTAAGTAGATCACATTCTGGGGGGTAGTTTAATATAACATTTACGGTGCCTAAATAGCCTTTTTAAAGGCTATTCGTGCATATGTGGGGCTCTATCAGCATGATTTTGCTGATAGAGCCCCTTTAAATATCCTAAAGGCAACCCTTCTTACTATATGAAGTAACCCTGTAGCTTAATTACTATAAAACTAATTAAAGGTCCTTGCGATTTAGCTGTCTCAAGATCACTTGATTTTACAACTTCTATTTATTCCAGGGGATCTCATAAATACAATTGTCAATAATTTATGTAAAATCCAGTTGAAGTAATACATGAAAAAATATATATGGACTAAGTATGGATTTATTATGAAAGCCTTTAGCCGGACTGAGGCCTCTAATGTATGTTTATGAGTACAGCTGGTACATTTACTGCCATTTTATAAGCACACCTTCTGAAAAAACTTTTCCACGTCTGTCGAATGGATATCATTCAAACTAGCGGGTATGTATGGACTTATCAGAGGCTGTTATACTATAAACGTGCATTTAACTGTTGCAGCTGTGACCATAAACTTAGAAACAGAAAGGAAAGAAATCTTAGTCACAAAAATGGTCATGTCATAAAAAAACACCATGTAAATTCTTATATAAGCTGAGTGTGTGAGTCACCAGAAACCATAATATCTTCTATGTTAAAAACGTGAGACAGACTACTAAACACAATCTCACTTATATGCTCTTTAACTATATCAAGTAGTAAAATTGTCTTATGGAATACATCATGTTTATTTCTCAGGGATGGTTGACATTGATATGGATCTGGATAGATGATGACTGTCCTCAGCAGTTATATCTCTAAAATCAATTCCATCCCATTGTAAAATCAATAAGATCCTTTACTGTGCATCCTATAAGTGACTCCCTCTGGATCTTTGTCATGTTCTTTACTCTCGTAAGAATTTTCAATTTGTGCCCGCTGTTCAAGAATCATTGTTTTTCCTTTGCAGAGGATTATGTAATTCATAGTAGAACATTGTTGATAAATAGAGATGAGCGAGTAGGTATTCGATCGAGTAAGTATTCGATCGAATACTACGGTATTCGAAATACTCGTACTCGATCGAGTACCACTCGCTATTCGAATGGAAAAGTTTGATGCAGAACCAGCATTGATTGGCCGAATGCTATACAGTCAGCCAATCAACGCTGGTTCTTCTCCTACCTTCAGAAGTCTTCTCCGTGCAGCTTCCCTGCGGCGTCTTCCGGCTCTGAATTCACTCTGCCAGGCATCGGGCCTGGGCAGAGCCGACTGAACATGCCTGCGCTACAAGAAAATGGATGCTTTGACTGTAAGCGGCCATTTTCTTGTAGTGTGGACATGCGCAGTCAGCTCTGCCCAGGTCCGATGCCTGGCAGAGTGAATTCAGAGCCAGAAGATGCCGTGGGGACGCTGCAAGGAGAAGACTTCTTGGAGAATCCAGCCCGACCCTCACTCATGGACTTGGTAAGTGTAATTTGATCGAATGTTGCCTACCCCTGAAACGAGCATCCCCCCCCCCCCCCGCCCACAGACTATAATAGGATTCGATATTCGATTCCAGTAGTCGAATATTGAGCGGCTACTCGAAACGAATATCGAATATCGAACATTTTACTTTTCGCTCATCTCTATTAATAAACAATTCTTTTAACCCCTTCCCATCACTTTCCATGCGTTTTAATTTCTTACTTCTCACCTTTAAAAGAATGACATTTTATTTTTCTGTGCACAAAATTGTATGAGGGCTTATTTTTTTGGAGACAGATAATACTTTATAATGGCACCATTCAATAATTGGTACAATGTGCTGAAAAGCTGGGGAAAAAATGGCCAAGGGTGGAATTGGAAAAACACAATTCTTTTTACAGCATTCGCTGATAATTAAATATTACCTATAGTTTGATATGATAACAAGGTCACAGCATTTTTTGAATGTGTTTTTTTTAAGTTTTAATACGTTTACAAAAATGTAACATTTTGAAAAATACATGACTTGTTACATCCGCACCCTCTGTAATGGAGGAAGCAGTGGGCAGTGGTACCACTATTATAATATGTGATGCATCTAAGCCATGGTAAATGAATAATATTAACAGAGAAGGCACATAGCTAAAAAGAAGGTGTTCAACCCAGTTATATATCAAAAATATAACAAATCTTTATTGGGCAATTATTTATTGGCACCCGTTCGAACTTCTGCACCATCCTCTGGTCGCATTACAGCAATACGGCACAGGAGGGGTGTCCACTCATGATTACCTGCTCCTAGACTCTGGTCATGCATTTTTTCAGGCTATTGTGTCATTGACCTTTCTTTGTCTTTTGAGTTCTCTTTGGATATCAATTTGGTACTGTCTCTCTGGTTTGACCTCGGCTTGTTGAATCAGCTTATTTGTTATTTCTTCTTGTTCTGTTCTGTGTAACACTTATCCAGAGAAGGGACTGTCACCCAGTTGTCCTTTACCACCTAGAGTAGTTGAGACAAGTAGGTAGAGACAGGGCTGGGTTAGATTTGAGACTCACAGTCTTTGTCATTACCTTTCTTTCAGGTTTCAGCAGCAGCCATTGGGATATTCACTAACATGACTTTCTTTGAGTTGCTATTTTCATTTTTGTATTTCCTTGTCTGAATCTGTGCAAAGCCAGTTTTATTTTGCAGGAAAGTTGTAGCTTTTATTGATACCATCTTGGTCAATTGATCATTTTTCATAAAGAAAAATTTGTGAAGGCAAATTGCCTATTTTATATTTTATTTCCAGCATGTTCACGATGCAGAATATATTTTTGTACTTTGGGGACTTCAGAAATGGGGATGCTTGATAGTTTATATTTAAATATTAAGTGATTTAAATTTTATAATTTAGTTTTTTCTAGAGATGAACAAATAGTATTCGATTGAATAGTAGTATTTGATCGAATACTTCCCTTTGGTATACTCGGTCGAATACCACACGGGAAAAATCGAATTCCCTCCCACCTTCCCTGGCACTTTTTTTTACAACAATAATCTATGCAGGGGAGGTATTTGATTGAATATACTCGCTCATCTCTAGTTTTTTCTGTATTTTTGATTTTTTTTTTTACTTTTATTTATAAACCCCCTACAGTGTTTGGACCCCCAGGAGTTTGATTGCTTATGTAATATACTCCAATATACCTGCATTGCAGTATTTTGTTACATTCCTGCTTTTATACTTCACATTGCGTCAGAAAGTGTATAATAAAGTTCACTAATGACAAGCTCGAGAGCTTGGTTACAATTGATTATGGCATCTAGGTAGTTAATAGCTTCAATTGGATCCAGAAAGTGTTCACAACTGTGGTCAGCCATATTATACAGCTTGAGAGCACTCAGCTCTCCATACTCCACACCTCAGTCTGGGTCTGGTGGCTTTCTGTTGTCTAGCTCCATATCTTCATATTAAGATAGTTCATTTGTAACTCATATATTAATTATAGTTAGTGATAATTGTGGGTTTATTTTAATTGCTGAAGATGGAATTTCGATTTTGTATTTACATAACTGTTATATTTACTTAGATAAGCGCTACCATAGACTGCATGCTACCATGTAAGACAAAGATATAACACACATTACTGTTCATAATATATGCACAGCCTTCATCTGAAAGTTGTGTTTTGTATGCAAATATATTGGTGCAGTCTATATGTACACTATTCACTTATACTGATTTATTACAGCAGATCATTACATGCAGTTCCTTTGAACTTTGCTAATACCATAGAGACAAATAGAATTGTTTTGGTCATTTCCACTAGAACTACTACCATGAATTCCTGCTGGCATCTCAGTTTCACAACCTCTGTCCTTCTTTGGGTACGAAAGGAAACCACATAAATTATCTAACTGCTTCCAATCTTGGGAACATGAGCTGTACGCTCCCCCACTGTAACTCGTCTTAAATAACACATACGTAGTGCACTTTGCAGCAGGAAGAAAAAAATAAATTCCTTATAAAAAGCAGCTTCCTAAATTAACACTCTGGAATAAAATAGCATAATAATGTATGTATAAGAAACACATCTATTTGCAGGCCATAAACATTATCCCCTACTAATTTGGCAAGGCATTTTAACACATTAGAAGCAGCGCAGGCAAACTGTTAATCCCACTTCTGGCAATGTGTAATTTCATTTCATTTTCCTACAACCTGTATGAATTTTCTATGATGTGTTCTGTTTGCATTTAAGCGTTCAAGTCATGTTATAGTTTTATTTTGCAGGTATAAGTGGCATGACGTTCTCTGCAATGACCAGTACGGTATTGTGCAGTATATAAACATATATTTGGCAGTCAGGTAAAAGTTGCAATAATTTTCAAGACATGGCATATGCCCTCTGTGAAGGAATGTCTAACTATGACATATGGTTTGTCTGTGTCAAGCAAAAACAGGTAAAACACATTTCCAAAAATCCAAATAATCTCCTATAGATAGCCCTTATAATATTTAATAACTATTAAGTTATAAAAAGTGTTTTCCCACCGAAGCAAGTATATACGGAGTAACTTATAGATCAGGGGAATCCGACCTCTACTGATCCATTTCTGAATGGAGCAATGGTCAGGCAGTGCACATACAACTCCATGCATTTCAATAAGAAGGCTGGAGACAGCAGTAGTATAGAACAGCATGGACATGAATGGAGCAGTGGAGACCACCACTCCTTTCAGTATGGGGGGAAAAGGCCCCCATTCTATATATAGTTACATAGTAGATGAGGTTGGATGAAGACATCAGTCCATCAAGTCCAACCTATAACCTTACAATCCCCTACATTGTTGATCCAAAGGAAGGCAAAAAAAACCATGAGGCTCATGCCAATTGTCCCATTTCAGGGGGAAAAATTCCTTCCCGACTCCAATCTGGCAGTGAGTATAGAAACCCTGGATCAATGTATTCTTAAAATCTAGAATCCATATCCCGTAATATTGTTTTCATCGAAAAAGACATCCAGGCCCTCTTTGAACTTGCTCAATGAATCCACCATCACCACTTCCTGGGGCAGAGAGTTCCAGAGCCTCGCTGTTCTTACTGTGAAGAATCCCTGACTATGTTTCTGGTGAAACCTTCTCTCCCCCAGACATAGAGGATGTCCCCTTGTCACTGTCACTGGCCTAGGAGTAAAAAGATCCTTAGAAAGTTCTTTGTATTGTCCCTTCATGTATTTGTACATTGTTATTAGATCTCCCCATAGACGTCTTTCAGTGAGGATCTGAATGGTCCAACCCCTCTGATCTGCAAGTTATTCCCTATCCAATCCTTTAAGCTATTCAATGCTATATCGTAATTTTTCAATTTGTATGTCTATGTAAAAGTGTCATGACACCCAATATGACGTTTCCAAACCCTTTTTTTTTTACCATTGAACATGTGAAAGGAGCTGTTTTTCCACACATATTGTATTGTGGCAGATTTATTAAGACTGGCGGTTTAAGTCTACACCAGTAAAGATGTCTTGTCTAGCTCACTGAAGGAGAAAGACGTGAGTTATCATAAATATGTAAGGCCAAGGTCTCCCTGCCCCACTCCCCCCACATTAATGGAAAATAGTGAGTGAGGCGCAGAACAGGGGAGGTGGCACCAAAAATTAACTAAATTATTGTTGGATCGGATTGGCCTTTGCCTTATAATATTTTTTTGCCTTCCTATGAATCAACAAAGTAAAACCTCAGGTATACAACAGTGAAAATCAGTTGAGTGATGGTCATTTTTTAACAACTGTCACGTGGACTTTACCAGTAGCATAAAAGTCTATGGCTGTATTTACAAGTTCATTTTTAATCTGTCCATGGATAACGTCTATCATGTCATCTTCAGGCATCTTGTGATGTCAGTGCATTTCGGGCTTAAGTGCTGACCCCCAGGTCACATGATGTCACAAGAGGCATCACTGGAGAGGTGAGTATAAGTGTTTGCTATTTTTACTTACCTTCTTTGGACCCACTGCTGTAAACTATGCAGTGCTGTTCTTCTGTTATAGGGATGCAGCGCAGCGCTGCACAGCATATTTACCATTGATGGATAGCGACTCTTATACAGTCTTCCCGAAACCCACCAGGGAGTTGACACCCAGAGTTTGGGAATCACTGATCTAGATGGAGTTGAATTCTTTAACCACTTCCCAATACAGGCGTTTTTCAATTTTTAATTGTTGTTTTTGACTTCCCTCCTTTTAAAAGTCAGAACTTTATTATTTTTCCATTCACAGAGCTATATGTAAGCTTAATTTTTTAATTTAATATTCTGTAAGAACCATTGTAAGGCTGTAAAAAATTCTGAATGGAATGGAATTGGAGAGAACTGCATTTGCATGACATTGTTAGGTGCTTTGTTTTTACAGCATTTACTGTGCAGCCAAAATGACAATTCAATTCAAAATGACATCTGTATTCCATGAGCAATACCAAATACATACACTTTTTCGGGCATTTTTACACTTCAGAACTTTGCAAAAATGCAAAAAAAAATTTAAAGTTTCTTGGAGTTACACCCTTTGCATATAGCGTTTTTTGGCGGCTCCAGATGTACTTGTTATTTATATAAATTTGGGGAATGTCTATTGCTTAGATAATTTTGTATTTCACTTGAATTTTTTAATTTGTTTTTACTGTAATTTTTAGAATCCCTAGATGTAGACTTGTATTACAGCATAGAGCAACATGTAATACAGGTCTATGCCAGACAAGCCTGGGAGCCTTCAAAGGCTCTTGGCTGCCATGACAATGGATTGCTGGCATTAGATCTCATTCCACCCTAAAATGGCAGCATCCATATGATGTCAGGAAAATGGCACCTTAGTCAGCTTTGACTGAGGAGTCAGGGGGGTTAATGCCTGCAATATTTATTAGAGATGAGCGAAAAGTAAAATGTTCGAGGTTCAATATTCGTTTCGAGTAGCCCCTCAATATTCGACTACTCGAATCGAATATCCAGCCCGGCCCTCACTCGTGGACTTGGTAAGTATAATTTGATCGAATGTTGCCTACCCCTGAAACGAGCATTTTCCCCCCATAGACTATTATAGTCTATGGGGGGAAAATGCTAATTTCAGGCGTAGGCAACATTCGATCAAATTATACTTACCAAGTCCACGAGTGAGGGTCGGGCTGGATCCTCCGAGCAGTCTTCTCCTTGCAGCGTCCCCGCTGCATCTTCCGGCTCTTCATTCACTCTGCCAGACATCGGGCCTGGGCAGAGCCGACTGCGCATGTCCTCACTACAAGCGGACATGCGCAGTCGCAGATTGGCCGACTGTATAGCATTCGGCCAATCAATGCTGGTTCTGCATCGAACTTTTACATTCGAACAGCGAGTGGTACTCGATCGAGTACGAGTATTTCGAATACCGTAGTATTCGATCGTATACCTACTCAATCGAGTACTACTCGCTCATCTCTAATATTTATTTATTTTTATGGAACTGATGAGATAGTGAGTATTGCATGGACAATGAATTTTGCAAACTGTGATAATAATTTATACATGCATAGTGATGGACAATACACACGTACTGCAGTGATAAGCCTATTTTTCATTCTTAACGTAGTATATTAAATAGAAAATCTAATATAGTTTTGGCAAAGTGAAAATGTTTTATCTTGAGCAAAATGAGCCAAGAACAATGTTATTTTCAGGCATGTAGATTGGCAAAAAGTGTAACAGGATCAAGAGTGGAAATCTGGAATAAAAAATACCATTAAAAAGTGCAAATAATAGGAGAATGACAGGCTGATGAAAAATAGCTAACTTTACTACTTGGTTAAGAACAGAGGGTGATGAATATATTTCATGACTTAGATACATATATATAGAGAGAGAGAGAGAGAGAGAGAGAGAGAGAGAGAGAGAGAGAGAGGGAAAGAGAAAGAAAGAGAAAGAAAGAAAGAAAGAAAGAAAGAAAGAAAGAAAGAAAGAAAGAAAGAAAGAAAGAAAGAAAGAAAGAAAGAAAGAAAGAAAGAAAGAAAAAGAATATCCAAAAATAATGAAATAATGTTTTATTAGTACAGGTAGCTGGCAGAAAAAAGCCTTCTCATAGAGTGCAGAGAAAGTGAACGTCTCAAGTGAAAATAATATGTCAACAGCTCAACCTGAAACAATTTCTATTGAAAATGAAGAAATTAATATTGAAAAGTGTAAAAATATTCAATTTGTTTTACACCTGTTTGAAATTACAATTAAAGATTGGGCATAATCTATGTGAAATACAGTATTTTATAGTATTTATAGTAACTGTGGAACTACTTGAGATTTAAATGTGACCACTTTTGTCTTTTATATGTGTTTTTACTAGGTCACAGCCTCTACAAGCTACATAGAGCCAAATGCATAACCCACAAACACAGATACATATTGTAGGTGAATGAAATAATATGAACAGTCCAGTAAGGACAAGCACTGCAAAGAGAGGAATGAGATGACAAAAGAAAAGATGGAAAAGATTTAATAATAGAGGAAAAGGAAAAGAAAAATACAGAAGAGTGTGTGTCTGTGGGTGGTGGGATACAGGGGCTGAGGGTGGGCCTAGGCAATTAAAGTAGGGTTATGGGAAAGTCAGCCTCTGACTTTGATTCTGAGATATAGAGAAGCTTTACAAGAGTAGGGAATTAGTTGCAGAAGCTCTGGAATGCAGGGGAACCCTTGGAAATATCTGCTTGGCATACATTACAAAATGTTGGGTTCTCACTGAGTTTTCTAAAGATAGTTCTTTCAAGCTAAAGGGGTGTAAATGAAGGGGGGCAGCTAGGGTACGTGCCTCAGGTATGCACACAGCATGGTGGAGGGGTGCCCAGCCCGGTTACTCTGAGCTACTTCCTCCATTCCTGCCTTCTTTCTCCCTCTCCTTTCCTCCTATTCTCTTCACATGGCTAGCACATCATGCATTGTATTCCCCTCTATTTCCTGCCTCACAAGCAGCTTAGAAATTTGGTCTACACAGAGAGGGAGGGAGTTTGTACAGTTGATGATGTTCGTACTTATGCCTTCTGCTTATGATATCTAGTTCCTTCCATGTTCAAGATACATGGGTGTACAAAGGGGTGAACCTAGCCTCTCTGCTGCCTAAGGCACCATCCAAAAAAAAAAGACAACCTAGCTATATTTAGTTGAGTGATGGGGCCCCCTATTTAGGATACAACCCCCATTGGAAGATCAAAAAATACTTATTTGGCCACCCCAATTTTTTGGCCCCCACATAATATAAATCTCCCTTTTTTTGGCTGACCACACGATATATGAACCCTCTTTTTTTGCCCACAACACAATACATGACCCCCCTTTTCTGGCTCATTACATGGTGAGTACCGTAATTAAGAAAATGTAAATATGACATCACAAAGAACTGTGGCTCCTTCACAGTATTTCCCTGTACAATTATTCTCATGAACACCAGTTGTGCAAGGGAACTGCAAAATAGCCCCATTCACTTCAAAAGTGTCATTTGTTTGTAGAATGAGTGCAAGTTTTCAAGACAAAAATATTTATAAGCATACAAGAATTTTTTATTCATTTATTTTACTAATTTGTCATCTCTCTGTCTGTGACCCTATCTCTCTAATCTCTACCCACAAAACGGACAGCTTATCTTTCTGCCTGGGCATTTTATGCCGACTATAAGTCATCAGTGACCTCTGACCTACAGTCCCTCAAGATTTACTAAACCCTTTCATGAGAGCTGTTTGCACAGCATTATGGGGAAGTCTTCCTGATCCCTGAGGTCATGTGATTCTATTTTTCTGTTTTCTCCATTTTCTCACATGGCAGCCAGTATTTTAGCCAGTTTGTGGTTCGTTCAAACCCACAATTTTTAGAAAGTTCTGCCTGAACCCAGTTTGCTGGTCTATGCAACTAACTATCTCTACAACTAAGACAAATCTTTCTCATACATCTACTAGTAAACAAGAAAATGTTGTAGTTTCTTTGCAGTTTATATTGAATGATGAATTTATATAGAAAAGACTCTCCCTTATCTTAAAGGTTACAGTGAAAACATTGGTAAATCGTAATACATACAGTACTCACATCAGATTTTCGCCTTCTCTAGACCTCCTCAGCTCATATGAGTTTGCACATATTTCTATGAAGTGTAAATAACAAAACATCTTAGAGTAAAGGCCTCGGAAATAAGAGCTTGATTTGTTTTCTCTTTTACAACAGTCTGTGGAGTATAAAACTCTACACATCAGAATTGAATTTGTCATCCCTGGACCTCACAGGAATTTGAGGAACTGAATAGTTAGAAAGTCATCCTGGTATTCTTCATTGCTTTAATCAAAGTAGAAGTTTCAATTTAAACATTCAGGAAATCGACTCTTATTTAAGGCAATCAGTTCAATGCTGACAGGCCCTGGCGTGGCTAGGTTACATTTTTGGCACTGTGCATAGTTTGATTGGTTTCAGCCACAAAGTATTTGTTCACATATACTGCGCCTCACATAACCAATCTTCATAAAGGTATATAGATATGCACTTACCCTTTGTGTAACCTTTGAGATATATATATATATATATATATATATATATATATATATATATATATATATGTATTTACTTATATCACACACACATGCACACACACATACATATGGTATATATGTACATCATATACCAATATATAGTCTAATTTGGCAGGCTTATGGGGCAGTGCAGCAATGAAGACTTATTTTTGATTGGTTAATAATATGAGCAGCAAGTTTTTTGCTTGGCCAGCTTGGTTAGGTTTCTATTTTAAATTGTGTATATATTGCCTGCACGGATGTAGCAAACTGACAGTGCCATGTAGAAAGTGGACATACAAGCAGGAGGCTTTTCTTAGAGCCATGATGGCGAAACTATAGCACGTGTGCAAGAGATGGCACTCAGAGCCCTTGTACTTTGTGGGGGCCACTGTGGAACAGATTGTACAGTCTTGGGGCCACTGTGGAGCACATTGTACTGTGTGGGGTCCCTTCACTATTTATATCACACAATATCTGTTGTATAGCAGACGTGATATTAGTACAGGCTGTAATAACATTGCTAGGTCACTATAAAACAGGTCCTGTGTCATGTAAATAGTGAACATTAATTGTTCGAATGTACCAAATGCAGAGACCATTACCTTTCAGGACAAATTTGTTTGTAACATTGAAAGCTCTGTAAAGCCCCATTTACACAACTGTATTTTGTGGGTCCGTAATTGTCCACAATTATGGATCCATACAGTATTAACCCCTTTTTGACATCTGCTGTACTAGTACAGCGGATGCCAGGTGTTTAACTATGGCGGCTGCCTGGTGTCTGCTGTATCATACAGCAGACACCATGCGCTAATGCCCGTGGTCAGTGCTCGCACCAATCGTGGGCATTAACCCCTCCGGCGCCTCAGTCAAAGCTGACTGAGGCGCCATTTTTCTGGCAGCACATATGCGGCGCCATTTTTTCTAGTGATCACCGGCGCCTGGAGCACGTTTTGGGGCCAATGTTATGTTGGCTAGACAGCCAGGAGCATTATAAATGCTCCCCGGCCTGTCTGCAATGCTTTATGTAGCCTGCAAAAGAAATGACAATTTTTTTTGTAATGTATTGCAATGTATTAGCATTGTAATACATTGCATTAGTGATCAGACCTTCTGATGTTCAAGACACCTAGGGGGTCTAATAAATGCAAAATAAAAATTAAAAAATTTTTTTACAAAATTAAAAAATTAAAAATCATTAAAAATTCAAATCATACCCCTTTCTCTAGAACAGATATAAAAATACTTAAAGACTGTGAAACACGTACACATTAGGTATCCCTGAGTCCGAAAATGCCCGCTCTACATATATTTATATAAAATATTTTTCCTATACAGTAAACACCGTAGTGGGAAAAAAAGTCAAAAGTGCCAAACCGCCATTTTTTTCTCTGCTTTGCCTCTGATAAAATTTTGAATAAAAAGTGATCAAAGCAATAGCAATTCCCCAAAATGTACACCCGGTCCCGCAAAAAATTTCTCCCTATCCAACCCTGTACAAGGAAGTGTAAAAAAGTTACAGGTGTCAGAATATGGCAATTTTTGGCACAGTTTTGGATTTTTGTTAAGGGGTTAAAATGTAAGTAAAACCATATAAATTTTGTATTTTTGGAATTGTACCGAAACATAGAATACAGGTGACATGTCATTTTGGCTGCAGAGTGAAATACATAATAACGAATCCCGTGAGAAAGTCACACAAATGCACTTTTTCTTCAAATCCACCCCATTCTGAATTTTTTTTTCCAGCTTCCCAGTACATTATACAGAATTATTCTGGCTGAAAAAAAAAACCACTTTTTGAAAAACTTTTTTTGTCTGGTGAGGTTATTTTAAATGTTTTTTAGGTGCTGATCACGAATCTGCAATTAGTTTTCCTGTATCACCCACCGTTTTTTTCTAATTAGCCTCAACCGCTATTTCGGATCTCACGCGCAAAAAATGAAATTTATAATAGAAAAATTTAAAATTTAACATACATTTCTAATGAACACTATTTATTTACTTTCTTATGGTATTACTTTACATCTGTTTGTATTTTCAAATTCTTTTGCCAGTAAATCTGCGTACATTGCTTTTCCTCTTCTACGATTTTTCTGGTTGGTCTCGATGTAGCGACCAGCAGTAGTCTCCCATCATTGCAACGTTCCAACAACCCTGATATCTTTTCTCCATCACCTTGATAACCTGATGGAAGCGTTTGCCTTGTTCTTCGCTAACTGTTCCAAACTTTTCAGGGAAAACTCTCACATGCGAATTCAAAAAGTGAAGTTTGAGGCTCATCAGACATCCTAGATTTTGAAATTTTTGCAGCATATTTTGAATTATTTCTCCATGCCTCCTTTTCATCTTCTGCCATTGTCGCTTCAAAGTTAACATCAAACATCAGATTTCGGCCCAATGAAAACACCTTCTTTAAGTTTCGCTTCTGAGAGGTGAGGAAATTTTTCACTCAAATATGTGAAACATGGTCCAGTCTTAGGTAAGGCTTTCACAAATTGTTTCATAATGCCTAATTTGACGTGAAGAGGAGGGAGCAAAAAAATTTTCGGATCAACCAAGCCCCTCCGCAGAACATTTTTCTCTCCAGGAGTAAGGGATTGATGAACAGGCCATTCTTTTTTTATCCAATGAAAGTCACGAGATCTACTGCCCCATTCACACAAAAAACATGGGAATTTATTAAATCCTGATTGCTGACCTAGTAGCATGCACAGTACCTTAAAATCTCTACAGGGCACCCATTCATGTTCTGGATACTTTAGCTTGTCTAGGATTAGTTTAAGATTTTCATAACTTTCTTTAAGGCATGCAGAATGAGCAACAGGAACAGAAGCGTATTGGTCGCCATTATTGAGCAGAACAGCTTTCAAGCTTCGTTTGTAGGAATCAATGAAGAGCCTTCATGCATCTGCTTCATACTGTATACCAAAAACAGTCATCAATCCAGGGACATCATGACAAAACACCAGGTTTTCTTCTTGTTCAAAATAAGGAGTAAACTTGAGTTCTCTCTTTCTCTAAAAATACACTGATGTTCCTTCGACCAATAGATTTTTTTCTTGTAAACATGAACCCAGTAGTTCTGAATTTTTTTTGCTATGTCCAAGATCCCTCACTAGGTCATTCAACTCATCTTGGGAGAACAACTGGGGCTGAAACACATTCAAACTCTGGATCCGTTTCACCTTTCTGTCCATCACTTTCAGGAGAATCTGTATCCAAAGGCATCTCTAACAATACAGAGGATTGAGGCACAGGAATTTCTTCACTTTGAGGCACTGGACGAATGGCAGATGGAAGGTTTGGGTACAAAATATTCTTTTTATTCTTGGAATTGTAACCACTAACATCAGTGCAGCAGAAATAGCAATCATTAAGGTGATCTCTCTGTTCCCTCCAAATTATCGGGAAAGCTTTCTTCTTTCCTTTCGACCATCTTCTCAAATCTTCAACAGAAATATAGCACACTTTGTGGGGGCCACACAGTGGCTCAGTGGTTAGCACTGCAGCCTTGCAGTGCTGGAGTCCTGGTGTCAGATCCCTCCAAGGGCAAAAAAACATCTGCAAGGAATTTGTATGTTCTCCCCATGTTTGCATGGATTTCCATCTCATATTCCAAAGACTTACTGATAGGGAACAATGTACATTGTGAGCTCTATGTGGGGCTCACAATCTACATTTCAATAAAAACCAAAAAACAAATATAGCACACTTTGTGAGGTGATTAAGTCTTGTCTTGATCTCCAAGTCTAATGCCAAAGTATGCAAAATACACGCTCTTAACAAACTCAGACACATGCCGTTGGGGTTTTTTTTAACAGTAAATTCACCACATATATAGCAAAAGGAATTTGGAGATGTAACACAACCACAAATAGCATGGGATGCCATTTTAAAAAATACTGAATGAAAATATAATATAAAGCAGGAACAGACCTTATGCAGTAATGCGTGGCTTTATATTACCAGGATAAAATAGCATTTAACCAATCTACTTAAACGCGCTTTCAATAATGAAAAGGGGGCAGGGCTTTTGTCTAAATCTGAGATGTGAGAGACACATTTGGAGGTCATTTTCGGTTTCAGCACACAAAAATACATGGAAATAGTCTATTATTCAAGAAAAAGTTTTTTGGTTTTTGGCCTGTGTAATTAATGGTAGCATCATGAAGAACAATTTGTCCAGCAAACATTAACCCCTTCCCGACATGCACCGTAATAGTACGGCGCTGCCGGGAAGGGCTTCCCGCAAACCGCCGTACTATTACTGCGGCTGCATGGTGCGCACACAGAACCTGTGTGCGCACCATGCGCTGCGGGTGTCAGCCGTATATTACGGCTGACAATGCCCCGTAACACCCGCGGTCGGAACCGGGTCCGATCGCGGGTGTTAACCCCTGATATACCGGCGGTCAACATGACTGCCGGCATCTCCGGGGTTTCACTTTGTTATGGTGGCGATCGGCATCCCCCGCGCCGGTTTCGGGGGTGCCGGTGTTCGTAGGGGGCAGCCCGGGGTCTGATCAGTGACTCCGGGTCTGCCCCATCACTTACCCCCTCCTCGCGCCTGGCTGATCCTGCCGTAAATGAAGCTGTCAGCCTGTGCGTTTACACAGGCTGACAGCTTCCTATACACTGCAATACACGTGTAACACGTGTATTGCAGCGTATATGTAGTGAAGCGGTGATCAGCCGATCACTGCTTCAATCCCCCATGGGGACAGAAAAAAAAAGTTGGAAAAAAGTAAAAATAAAAAAGTTTAAATAAGTTTAAAATAAATTAGAAATAAATAAAGACCCAAAAATCCCTTTTTCCCCATATAAAATGTTTTATTATGTAAAATAAAGAAAAATAGAAAAAAAATTACATATTTGGTATCGCCGCGTCCGTAATAACCTGAACAATAAAATTAAAACATTATTTAACCCGAACGGCGAACGGCGTAAAATGTCATAGAAAACCGCACAAAATAATGATTATTCACCACCTTTCCCTTACAAAATGTTCAATAAAAAGTAATCAAATGGTCAGATGAAAACCAAAATGGAACCAATAAAAAGAAGAGGTCTTCCCGCAAAAAATGAGCCCTCAACCAGCTATGTCTAGCGAAAAATAAAAACGTTATGCCTTTCAGAAGATGGCGATGCAAAAATAATTGTTTTTTTTCCCTAAATTGAATTTTATTCTGCACAAATAGCAACGCATTAAAAAATCATGTAAATGAGGTATAGCCTACATATTCACTTCGGGGTTACTAATGCTCACTGCATCACTTGATAAATTCTTTGAGGGGTGCGGTTTTCAAAATGGGGTCACTTTCTAGAGGTTTCCACTGTTTTGACTCCTCAAGGGCTTTGTAAATGCGACATGGTTCCTGAAACTGATCACAGCCAGATCTGCCCTCTAAAAGCTCCTTGGCGCGCCTTCCCTTTTGCGTCTCGCTGTGCGTCTATATATTAGTTTACACCCACAAGTGGGGTACTATGGTAGTCGGGAGAACTTGCCTAACAAATTGTGGGATGTGTTTTCTCCTTTAACCCCTTGTGAATGTGCAAATTCTAGGGCTAAATGAAAATATTAGTAAAATAAAATCAAATTTGAAAATTTCACCTCCATTTTGTATTAATTCCTGTTAAGCACTTATAGGGTTAAATTACTAGGTATATGTTGTTTTGGCTTATTTAAGGGGTGCAGTTTTGAAAATGGGGTGATTTATGGGGGGCTTTAATACAAGGGTCTTTCAAAACCCCTTCATAACTGGATTAGTCCCTTAAAAAATAGGTTTTGGAAATTTCTTGAAAATTTTGAATATTGTTGTTTCACTTGTAAACCTTATAATGTCCGTAAAAATTAAAAGGGTGACTAAAGTTTGATGCCGACATAAAGCAGAGATCTGGGACATGAGATTTATGATATAACTTTGGCAGTCTGACTATCTGTATGCAATGCACATCATTTCAAACTTTATAAAATGCATATTTTTCAAAATTTCCACCAAATTTCCTATTTTTTCATAATTAAACACAAAACATATCAACCAAAATTTACCACTAACATGAAGTATAATGTGTTACGAAAAAACAATCTCAAAATCACTTTGGTAAGTTAAAGCGTTCCAAAGTTATTGCCACATAAAGTGACACATGTCCGTTTTGAAAAATCGAGCTTGGTCATGAAGTCAAAAAGAGCCATCGGCGGGAAGGGGTTAAGACCTCGTATTGCTCTGAGAGCGACGAAATAAAAAAGTTATGGGGTTTGAAAGAGGGGGAGTCGAAAACAGAAAATGAAAATAGAAAAATGCCCGTGGTGAGAAGGGGTTATGGTTAAATTGTCGTGTTGACACTTTGTGATAAATTAGTGGGTTTTAGGTTGCAATTCAGGCACTTGGTCACTAAAAGGTTTGCCATAACTGTCTTAGAGTGTGATGCTATGAGGAAGAACCTCAGTTTGAAACAAGTCTGCATCTAGTGATAGTTATAGGTCCCAATGAGTTTAATCAATCTTATTGTGGCTAGGGTATTCTGTGGGTCTTCTTGGCTTATGGGTCAGATGGAAGCTGCAATCTCAATACTAATGCCAGTACTTATGGGACTCTATATGCTTAAGGTTATTATGCTTAAGGCTCCTGGGCCCCAATGAGACACTCTCTGCACCCCCTCAAGTTACGCCCCTGGCAGGCAGTATCAGGCAAGGGGACAGGATTTAGAGCACCAATAATAGGTGAGCAATGTCCAGCTCAAACTCACACCCCTTGCCTATCTATCTATCTATCTATCTATCTATCTATCTATCTATCTATCTATCATCATCTATGTAATATACAAATAATGAAGCACTACTGCAGTGTCTCTGTTTTGATAATGTCTTTGGAGCAAATATCAGAAGTTTCAGGAACTGGTTGAGAGATCCCAGACATCCAAACTCCTTCACCAGTGTTAGCTGTGAAGTCAGGTAGGCCTGTGCTAATGTTGTGGCCTAAGTTACCACCAAAGAAGTTGGTACAAGAAATAAAAACTCCACAATCTGAAGACAAACTAGAATCCACAATAAATTTACAAGGCTTATCAAAACCAGGAGGATAAATATGGAGAGTTAACATCCAAGCCAAATCAGTGTTAGAGGTAACATCAGAGTGAAAATCAAAAGGTAAATGAATTTTCAGGAACAAAGGAACAAGCTAAAGGTCAATATAGAATATTACCAGCACAAGTGATCAGAATATGGAAGCAACAGTAGATACAACCAAATAAAGGAACCTGGCTGAGGAGGAAGAAGGTTTAAAGATGCTCTATCATTGGGAAAACTCATTTTTCACTAAGCACATACTTGCATAGCCTTTAGAAAGTCTATTCCACACCTACCTTTTGTATGTTAATCGCCTCAATCGTTTTTGAATTAAGCCGTTTTTATTCAAATGCTAATCAGCCTCAGCGTGCACTCTCTGCTATGTGTGAGTGAAGGGAAGGATGTTGAGTCATTAGAAGCAGCAGCAGACTCGCTGCTCTCATACACACAGCAGAGGTGCACGCTGGAGGTTAATTATCACATGAACAAAAGCAGGCTAATTTAAAAACGATTAAGGCAATTTACATACAAAAGGTAGGTGTGGAATAGTCTTTCTAAAGGCTATGCAAATATGTTCTTAGTTAAAAATGAGTTTTCCCAATGATAGAGCCCCTTTAAATATGAAGAAGCTTCACCTGTTGGCACAGTAATCTTAAAGCAACAGCAGCTAAACTAAGATTCCTGACACTCTCTTGCCAGCAAGCTCAATAGTGTTAATCATGATAGCTAGTGTCCTGCTTACCCTAAGTGCTCTCTGATGTAATATGTATTCAGGATTTGGATTCACCCAGTATTTTACTTGAGATGGTTGTAATTATGAATGATTCAGACTTGGTACACAGTCTTGTCATTCACAATGAATGGTCCTCAATGACAGCATCAGAATAGCAAAGCCCACAGAGACAGCTGTATTTGTGGTTGCTGTACAGGGTTTGCACACCAAACTCCAACTCTGCTACTCTACGCTATTGCCACGTTACACAGCTAGCTTTCTGGACAGGCCTCTGATGCTCCAAAGTCCAAACTTAACCAAGTCAACTTCCAATAATGTCTTTTCTAAACCAACTCCAACTCTGAAAAGCCTCAGTAAAACTCCTATATATAGCGAGTCTTCCCACCAAAGGGTGGCATAAAACCCCTAGCACAACCTTCATGTACTTTGGGAGAATCATCACATCTCCTCCCTTCCAAAATATGCTAGGAAAGGAAATAATACAGGGATTCAAAGTGGCATTTAAAGCAACAACAGAACAATACAATAAAACCGTATTACAGTGCAAATCTGTGAATCCTCAGCAATCACAAACTAATAATGTACTGAAAGAAGTACAATTATTATACAGAGAATAAATGCATGCAACTAATAGCATAAGTTTGGTTAGAGTGGGGATTCCTACACTTGAACTATTACTCATTAACTTATGACTAGAGATGAGCGAACAGTGTTCTATCGAACACATGTTCGATCGGATATCAGGGTGTTCGCTATGTTCGAATCGAATCAAACACCGCGTGGTAAAGTGCGCCAAAATTCGATTCCCCTCCCACCTTCCCTGGCGCCTTTTTTGCACCAATAACAGCGCAGGGGAGGTGGGACAGGAACTACGACACCGGGGGCATTGAAAAAAATTGGAAAAAGTCATTGGCTGCCGAAATCAGGTGACCTCCATTTTAGACGAATAGTGGATTTCAAATCCGGGTCATATGAGAATGTGAACTTTGTGACTATGAGACAGGGATAGCTGTACAGGCAGGGATAGCTAGGGATAACCTTTATTTAGGGGGGAATGTTATTAAAAATAACTTTTTGGGGCTCTATCGGGTGTGTAATTGTGATTTTTGTGAGATAAACTTTTTCCCATAGGGATGCATTGGCCAGCGCTGATTGGCCGAATTCCGTACTCTGGCCAATCAGTGCTGGCCAATGCATTCTATTAGCTTGATGAAGCAGAGTGTGCACAAGGGTTCAAGCGCACCCTCGGCTCTGATGTAGCAGAGCCGAGGCTGCACAAGGGTTCAAGCGCACCCTCGGCTCTGATGTAGGAGAGCCGAGGGTGCACTTGAACCCTTGTGCACCCTCAGCTCTGCTACATCAGAGCCGAGGGTGCGCTTGAACCCTTGTGCACACTCTGCTTCATCAAGCTAATAGAATGCATTGGCCAGCGCTGATTGGCCAATGTATTCTATTAGCCTGATGAAGTAGAGCTGAATGTGTGTGCTAAGCACACACATTCAGCTCTACTTCATCGGGCTAATAGAATGCATTGGCCAGCGCTGATTGGCCAGAGTACGGAACTCGACCAATCAGCGCTGGCTCTGCTGGAGGAGGCGGAGTCTAAGATCGCTCCACACCAGTCTCCATTCAGGTCCGACCTTAGACTCCGCCTCCTCCGGCAGAGCCAGCGCTGATTGGCCGAAGGCTGGCCAATGCATTCCTATGCGAATGCAGAGACTTAGCAGTGCTGAGTCAGTTTTGCTCAACTACACATCTGATGCACACTCGGCACTGCTACATCAGATGTAGCAATCTGATGTAGCAGAGCCGAGGGTGCACTAGAACCCCTGTGCAAACTCAGTTCACGCTAATAGAATGCATTGGCCAGCGCTGATTGGCCAATGCATTCTATTAGCCCGATGAAGTAGAGCTGAATGTGTGTGCTAAGCACACTCATTCAGCACTGCTTCATCACGCCAATACAATGCATTAGCCAGTGCTGATTGGCCAGAGTACGGAATTCGGCCAATCAGCGCTGGCCAATGCATTCTATTAGCCCGATGAAGTAGAGCTGAATGTGTGTGCTAAGCACACACATTCAGCACTGCTTCATCACGCCAATACAATGCATTAGCCAGTGCTGATTGGCCAGAGTACGGAATTCGGCAGAGCCGGAGTCTAAGGTCGGACCTGAATGGAGACTGGTGTGGAGCAATCTTAGACTCCGCCTCCTCCAGCAGAGCCAGCGCTGATTGGTCGAGTTCCGTACTCTGGCCAATCAGCGCTGGCCAATGCATTCTATTAGCTTGATGAAGCAGAGTGTGCACAAGGGTTCAAGCGCACCCTCGGCTCTGATGTAGCAGAGCCGAGGCTGCACAAGGGTTCAAGCGCACCCTCGGCTCTGATGTAGGAGAGCCGAGGGTGCACTTGAACCCTTGTGCAGGGACAGGAACTACGACACCGGGGGCATTGAAAAAAATTGGAAAAAGTCATTGGCTGCCGAAATCAGGTGACCTCCATTTTAGACGAATAGTGGATTTCAAATCCGGGTCATATGAGAATGTGAACTTTGTGACTATGAGACAGGGATAGCTGTACAGGCAGGGATAGCTAGGGATAACCTTTATTTAGGGGGGAATGTTATTAAAAATAACTTTTTGGGGCTCTATCGGGTGTGTAATTGTGATTTTTGTGAGATAAACTTTTTCCCATAGGGATGCATTGGCCAGCGCTGATTGGCCGAATTCCGTACTCTGGCCAATCAGTGCTGGCCAATGCATTCTATTAGCTTGATGAAGCAGAGTGTGCACAAGGGTTCAAGCGCACCCTCGGCTCTGATGTAGCAGAGCCGAGGCTGCACAAGGGTTCAAGCGCACCCTCGGCTCTGATGTAGGAGAGCCGAGGGTGCACTTGAACCCTTGTGCACCCTCAGCTCTGCTACATCAGAGCCGAGGGTGCGCTTGAACCCTTGTGCACACTCTGCTTCATCAAGCTAATAGAATGCATTGGCCAGCGCTGATTGGCCAATGTATTCTATTAGCCTGATGAAGTAGAGCTGAATGTGTGTGCTAAGCACACACATTCAGCTCTACTTCATTGGGCTAATAGAATGCATTGGCCAGCGCTGATTGGCCAGAGTACGGAACTCGACCAATCAGCGCTGGCTCTGCTGGAGGAGGCGGAGTCTAAGATCGCGCCACACCAGTCTCCATTCAGGTCCGACCTTAGACTCCGCCTCCTCCGGCAGAGCCAGCGCTGATTGGCCGAAGGCTGGCCAATGCATTCCTATGCGAATGCAGAGACTTAGCAGTGCTGAGTCAGTTTTGCTCAACTACACATCTGATGCACACTCGGCACTGCTACATCAGATGTAGCAATCTGATGTAGCAGAGCCGAGGGTGCACTAGAACCCCTGTGCAAACTCAGTTCACGCTAATAGAATGCATTGGCCAGCGCTGATTGGCCAATGCATTCTATTAGCCCGATGAAGTAGAGCTGAATGTGTGTGCTAAGCACACTCATTCAGCACTGCTTCATCACGCCAATACAATGCATTAGCCAGTGCTGATTGGCCAGAGTACGGAATTCGGCCAATCAGCGCTGGCCAATGCATTCTATTAGCCCGATGAAGTAGAGCTGAATGTGTGTGCTAAGCACACACATTCAGCACTGCTTCATCACGCCAATACAATGCATTAGCCAGTGCTGATTGGCCAGAGTACGGAATT
Organism: Leptodactylus fuscus; assembly: GCF_031893055.1. NCBI lineage: Eukaryota > Metazoa > Chordata > Amphibia > Anura > Leptodactylidae > Leptodactylus > Leptodactylus fuscus. The sequence goes on from NC_134267.1 coordinate 91,722,210, forward strand.
CGGCCAATCAGCGCTGGCCAATGCATTCTATTAGCCCGATGAAGTAGAGCTGAATGTGTGTGCTAAGCACACACATTCAGCACTGCTTCATCACGCCAATACAATGCATTAGCCAGTGCTGATTGGCCAGAGTACGGAATTCGGCCAATCAGCGCTGGCCAATGCATTCTATTAGCCCGATGAAGTAGAGCTGAATGTGTGTGCTAAGCACACACATTCAGCACTGCTTCATCACGCCAATACAATGCATTAGCCAGTGCTGATTGGCCGAATTCCGTACTCTGGCCAATCAGCGCTGGCTCTGCTGGAGGAGGCGGAGTCTAAGGTCGGACCTGAATGGAGACTGGTGTGGAGCGATCTTAGACTCCGCCTCCTCCAGCAGAGCCAGCGCTGATTGGCCGAATTCCGTACTCTGGCCAATCAGCGCTGGCCAATGCATTCTATTAGCCCGATGAAGTAGAGCTGAATGTGTGTGCTAAGCACACACATTCAGCACTGCTTCATCACGCCATGCATTGTATTGGCGTGATGAAGCAGTGCTGAATGTGTGTGCTTAGCACACACATTCAGCTCTACTTCATCGGGCTAATAGAATGCATTGGCCAGCGCTGATTGGCCGAATTCCGTACTCTGGCCAATCAGCACTGGCTAATGCATTGTATTGGCGTGATGAAGCAGTGCTGAATGTGTGTGCTTAGCACACACATTCAGCTCTACTTCATCGGGCTAATAGAATGCATTGGCCAGCGCTGATTGGCCAGAGTACGGAATTCGGCCAATTAGCGCTGGCTCTGCTGGAGGAGGCGGAGTCTAAGATCGCTCCACACCAGTCTCCATTCAGGTCCGACCTTAGACTCTGCCTCCTCCAGCAGAGCCAGCGCTGATTGGCCGAATTCCGTACTCTGGCCAATCAGCACTGGCTAATGCATTGTATTGGCGTGATGAAGCAGTGCTGAATGTGTGTGCTTAGCACACACATTCAGCTCTACTTCATCGGGCTAATAGAATGCATTGGCCAGCGCTGATTGGCCGAATTCCGTACTCTGGCCAATCAGCACTGGCTAATGCATTGTATTGGCGTGATGAAGCAGTGCTGAATGTGTGTGCTTAGCACACACATTCAGCTCTACTTCATCGGGCTAATAGAATGCATTGGCCAGCGCTGATTGGCCGAATTCCGTACTCTGGCCAATCAGCACTGGCTAATGCATTGTATTGGCGTGATGAAGCAGTGCTGAATGTGTGTGCTTAGCACACACATTCAGCTCTACTTCATCGGGCTAATAGAATGCATTGGCCAGCGCTGATTGGCCGAATTCCGTACTCTGGCCAATCAGCACTGGCTAATGCATTGTATTGGCGTGATGAAGCAGTGCTGAATGAGTGTGCTTAGCACACACATTCAGCTCTACTTCATCGGGCTAATAGAATGCATTGGCCAATCAGCGCTGGCCAATGCATTCTATTAGCGTGAACTGAGTTTGCACAGGGGTTCTAGTGCACCCTCGGCTCTGCTACATCAGATTGCTACATCTGATGTAGCAGTGCCGAGTGTGCATCAGATGTGTAGTTGAGCAAAACTGACTCAGCACTGCTAAGTCTCTGCATTCGCATAGGAATGCATTGGCCAGCCTTCGGCCAATCAGCGCTGGCTCTGCCGGAGGAGGCGGAGTCTAAGGTCGGACCTGAATGGAGACTGGTGTGGAGCGATCTTAGACTCCGCCTCCTCCAGCAGAGCCAGCGCTGATTGGTCGAGTTCCGTACTCTGGCCAATCAGCACTGGCCAATGCATTTCTATGGGGAAAAGTTAGCTTGCGAAAATCGCAAACTGACAGGGATTTCCATGAAATAAAGTGACTTTTATGCCCCCAGACATGCTTCCCCTGCTGTCCCAGTGTCATTCCAGGGTGTTGGTATCATTTCCTGGGGTGTCATAGTGGACTTGGTGACCCTCCAGACACGAATTTGGGTTTCCCCCTTAACGAGTTTATGTTCCCCATAGACTATAATGGGGTTCGAAACCCATTCGAACACTCGAACAGTGAGCGGCTGTTCGAATCGAATTTCGAACCTCGAACATTTTAGTGTTCGCTCATCTCTACTTATGACACAAGTGTAGATGGAAGTAGCTTACACACCTCTTCCACCATTTTACACATTATCAGAGGCATCCACCCATGGTATGATTTTTTGTTTTTAATTTATTTATTTATTTATTTACAGGTTTTACAAATAGTTAAAGGGGTTGTCCCATCACAAGGATCCTATCTATACTGCTTGTTAATGTGGATGTAAGACTTTTCCTAAATACACTGCTTCAGCAAAACTGCTTTGTTTGTCCACTATATTACTTTATTCAATTTATTGTTGACACAGCCCTGACTTATCTGCTCAAAAGTCAAGTGATGTATCTGCTGCTCTCAGGGGGGAGGGAGGAGGGGCTAAGTGTGCGGGAGCCAGCCTGTGTCTGTAGCTATTCCTGTGTCTACACCACGTGACCTAGCTTCCTGCTATCAGATAGGGGAGATGAGCTGCTTTCATTTCTGAACATCTTCTGTTCTCCCAGTTATCAGGCTAGCTAATTCAATTGTGTTCATTATGGCAGAGACAGGCAGTCTCTGTATGTAACACAGAATAGAGTTGCTCCTGCCAGTACTTCATAGTCCAATCAGTGGCGTAACTACCACCATAGCAGCTGCCACAGGGCCCGGGACATTAGGGGCCCGGTGACAGCTGCTACCGCTGCTATCATTATGCTCGGAGGTCTTTTCGGACCCCCGAGTATAATGATCGGGGCCCCCTGTTGGTGGAATACTTTCCACCAACAGGGGGCCCCGAAGCTGCAGCAACGACTGAGACACAGGAGCTGCAGCTCTGGCTCCTGTCAGCGCTGCAGGACGTTCCCCTTCTCTCCCCCCTCCCTTTCTCTGCTGTCCTCTGCCCACCAATGAGAGGAGGAGGCGGGGCTTATCCCTGCCGTCCTGCACTGGAGGAAGAAGCTGCTCTAGGAAAATGAAACTGAAGCTACACAGGTACGTACTGGGGTTACTTATTACTATCAGGCATTTGGGGGGGATTACTTGTGTTTTAGTAACTCCATGTGCCTCATAGTAATAGCAGTTAACCCCATCATCTCCCTCACATTAACCCCTGTTTGTCTCACCATAAGAGTTACTGATATGTGAGACATATGGGGGTAATAGTAATGAAGATACTTTATTATTACCTCCATGTCTCTCACATATCAGTAACCCTTATGGTGAGGCAGACAGGGGTTAATGTGAGGGAGATGATGGGGTTAACTGCTATTAATATGAGGCACATGGAGTTACTAAATTGTAATGCACATGACCAGATTTTATATCCACAATTTGTCCTGGTATAGCGGTCAGCAGTGACAGTATTTAGTCCTGTAGGGGCCACTAAGGGACATAATACTGTTTGCAGGGGCCACTATTGGGTATAATACTGTGTGCAGGGGCCACTATTGGGTATAATACTGTGTGCAGGGGCCACTAAGGGACATAATACTGTGTGCAGGGGCCACTAAGGGACATAACACTGTGTGCAGGGGCCACTATGGGACATAATAGAGCGCGCAGGAATGCGTAGGAGGGACTCGGTCGAGATCTTCGGTGTCGGGGGGGCCCCATGTCAAAAGTTCGCCACGGGGCCCCGCCATTCCTAGTTACACCACTGAGTCCAATATTGTGTATATAGTGTTTCAAGACCTTTGATGACATCACAGGCCCTTCAGCCGCCCCAAAAGATCACGCTATGTGGTGGGCGGAGCTACACATATATAACATATACAACTAATGTTCCCGCACTTGTCACATCAGTTGTAACGCTCCAGTGCTGCTATCAAGGAGTGGTTTGGGGAGCTGCTGCACATTACATCCAGACACTGACAGCACCAAGAGTCATGTGTGGGAGCATACTGGTTAGAAGAATCAGGAGAGTGGCGATACCAGTGTTAATTAATATCTGGTACCTAATGAAACAATTGTATTGGAAATAGCCGATATAAAAACTGCCAATCTCTGCTGATCTCTGGGGTCCAATGCAAGGAAGGTAACAGAGACATGGTGTTTGTAGCCAAAAATTAAAATAGTGAGAACAGACCAAACAATGGATTTTCATTGCTCTCTTGTGTACTGCCTAGCTGTGTGTGTTTTGTCTCACTCAGTAATAGTTTTTGCGCAGCAATTCTGCCAAGTAGACCTGATTCACGTAGTCTCCTCTAAACAGTTAATGTTGAGATCTGCCTGCTATTTTATAAGCATGCAAAGCATTCTAGTGGGCTCTTATAGGGGTTGACTGGGGAGTTAGAATTGCCTTAGTTCATCTGACAAATTCTTGATGATGGACCTGGGGGGTTCCAGTCTATATCTGACCCTAGGTCACATGATCTATATCTGACCCTAGCACCCCATGCCTGAGATGATCTACACCCTCCTCCTTCTTTCTCATCATGTACATTTTTAATATTTGTTATTTCTTTTGTGGCACAGGGGCCTTTAGGCCTACTCAGTCACCAGCTAAAATTGCTCATTCGGCTCCCTCTATAGCTGTGTCCCACAAGTTGTTTTATTTGGCATATAACAGTAGACAAGCATAAAGTGCAGCTCCAGCACAGGGTATCACTCAGCTTTGTCCTGCACAGTAAGTATGCTTAAGTTATGTAATGACACGTCCTTGCTTCTGTGCACTGGAACTAAATAGAATTGAGGACCCTCCACAAGACTATCCTCAGAAGATGTAACAGTGGTTTTATTGATTTTCAGAATTGCCTGCATCCAATTTTGGAAAAATTGACATGTCAACCCAGAGACCAATATCTAAACACAAAAGATTATACAGTTATACTAGTAGATTACCTGCGGCTTCGCTCGCGTAAAATATGTTAAATTGTTGGTTATGCTAAAGTAAGATTTTCAGTGTCACAGTGAAATTGACATTTTCAGAGCTACAGTAAATCCTTTTTCTTCCACTTTAAATTTTTATTATTTTGGCATTTTCCTAATTTGTCATAACATTGATGTGAACAACAACTTTTTCTTTAATTTCAACGTTTTTATTGATTTTACATATTCAATATATAGTATGTAGTATAAACTATTACAACTATTTTTTTTTTAACTATTTTGTTTATCAAAAATTAAAATTTCTGCCCCTTACACAAACATTTAAAACCTTTACACCCAATTAAGAACATAGTGCAACCCTTCCCCCTCCTTCCAGTGTAATCTATAAGTAGTTCACGGACCAAAGAGTAAAATTGGCTTCCAGTTACACAACTATCTATTGTAGGGCTTTTTGGTAAACAATGTTTCTTGTTTTATCTTCAGGTGCATACCTGTACATGAAAAGATGTTTGGGGGTATGCCGGCTACTTTAAGTGATTGACCTTGTGCTTTGTTAAGGATACGTTCACACAGGGTTTTTTTGGACCAGAACCTGAGGTGGTCAAAAATACGGGTAGCTGCGACAGTTGCACACTCAACTCCGGATTAGGCCCAAATGAATGAGCCTAGTTGGGAGGAAGTGGCTTCAGGCGGATGCCACGAGGTGAAACGGCCTGAAGAATGAACATCTCACTTCTTTTTCCAGGAGCCAGAACAAAACGGGAACCGTCTTTTTGGTCAGGATTTTGAGGTGGATACGGCCTCAAAATCCTGACCAAAAAACCCATGTGAACTTACCCTTAGGCCGGGGCCCCACGGACTGGAAATGTCACAAATTGCCTGCGGCGGAAAGGCTGCAGGAAAAATCAAGGCATTTTACAGTACTTGCAAAGTGGATGGGATTCATGCGAATCCCATGCCCACTTTGCAGAAAAAATCGCAGCGCAGACATGCTGCAATTTCCAAAACCATTTTAAAAATCGCAGCATGTCAATTATATCTACGGAAACACCGGTGGCTTCCCCGTAGATATAATTGTAACATATAGTCCGCAGAAGAACTGTGAACTTTCTGTTCTAAGCGCTGCGGGAAAAACCGCAATGCATTCACGCTGCAGTTGTTCCCGCAGCACTTTAGTGCTGAGTTTTCAGCCCATGCTTTAAAGTCATAGCAAATGCAAGACAGATTGGGAACTGCAGATACAATTCTATGTGTTCCACTCGCTTTATTTTTCCACTTGTGGAAAAAAAAGCTTCCTTCAGGCAGATTCCGCCTGCAAAAACCAATGCGGTCAATGGGTGGCGCAAAATCCACGTTGGGGATTTTGGCGCAGAATTGGCAAAAACCGCTAGTGGTTTTTTTCAGGGTCCAAGACTCAAAAAATGCACCAAAAAACGTTTCAAAAAACCATTTCTTAATTCCTGAAGCAGATTTTTTCCTTGCCAAAAAACTCCATTCTAACAGAAAAAACCCCCCATTGAAGTCAATAGTCTTTTTTTTTTCAGTGCTGAAATTCCACACCAAATTCCTCACCATTTTCCTTCGTGTGAATGGACCCATACTATGACCTGAAGGAGCTGAATTCTCAGTAATGAAAAGCCCCTCACAGGCAGACTTGTGTAGTTGCCCATAACAACCAATCAGAGCTCCGCTTTCACTTTACCTCAGCAGCTTCAGTGATGAAAGCTCCCTGTATAGTAAGCAATAATGGCAATCTTACTATCAGGCAGATTTTACCTGACCAATATTACTGCTCAGTAAGGCTGTTTGCACACTACAGGATTTTTCACAGGTCTCTGGGCTGCAAAATTCACAGCTTTGTGCACAAAGAAGTCTATGGAACTGCAAAATCCATGGCCTGGAGGCCTGTGAAGAATACTTTAGTGTGCAAGCAGCCACTAAGGATACCAGACATGTTTTGTCAGTGCGTGCGAAAGTGTGTGTGTTTGTGTGTGCACGTGCATGCATGTGATCCATGGGTATGTATGAGTGTGTGCATGCGTGTGTGGTCCATGTATATTTATGCATGTATGTGCGCATGTGATCCATGCGTGTTCAGTGCAAGTGTCTATGCGTGCAGCAGTTGTGTGTGCTCTGTTTGTCCGTGTGTATAGTGTGCATCCATCCAAGTGTGTTTGCATGCGTGTGTATGTATGTGCATGTGGTATTTGTGGGGTGGTGTTTGTGTTGTGTGTGTCTAGAGTGGTCTGGTGTTTGTGTGGTTTGTTGTGGCATTTGTGTGGTGTTGTGCTAGTGGGTTGGTATATGTGTGCTGTCTGTGTGATGTTTATATGGTGTTGGTGAAATGTTTGTGTTTTGTGTATGGTGTTGCGGCCCTTTCAGCAGCGACTCTTTGGTGCCGTCGCTATAATCCATCCCTGTCAGTCACAACTGTTGTTTTCCCCTCAGCGCTTTCACATTTCCCCATTATATGTATAGGGCCTAACTTTGGGGGCCACAATCTCATGGCGGGGGGATGCTAGCGATATGTAATGTGCACAGTATTCTGATCCTGTGGGTGGAGAGGGGGTGTGCCAAATTTCAGCCAAATCAGGCGAGAACTGTGGATTTGTATAGAGCAGACTACTACAGAATGTGAGTTTTATATATATAGCTTTAGGATGCATTACATTAAAGGATGCATTAATTGTCTAAATCTGCCATTTACGATATCAATGTATATTTTGTATGTGGCCCTTACTAACATTAAATATGCAGTTTCTTGGGGTTAAAACTTACAATCCTGTATTTCCTTTTTTTCAATTTGTTTTTTAATTTAATATTGGTGTATTGTTCATAAGTAAAGCTGTGGTTTCAGTTTACTGAAGAAGGCAAGTGCTTTTTGAGTAGGTATTAACAGTACTTATGAGTTCTTCGCAATAACATACCTTTTTTTAGAACGATTTGTTCAGTATGATACCAGTGCAAAGTTTGCTAGGTAAACCTGAGTGACAGACACCCATAGTTATCCTTTGTACGAAGGTAATGCTTTTTTAATTAGCTGTTAGGATATTGGATTTCCCTTTGTGTGGTTTTCATGCTGCTCTACCTTGAGTTTGGGCGTGAGGAGAAGAGATGGTGAAATTTTTTTTCTTAGAAGTGTAATAAAAAGGCACATAAATATAGTATTTCCTAAAATGCTTTCTGTCAAGGACCTTTATATGTATGAGTTATATCTATAGATACATTCCAATAATGACAACAATGTTCTTCATGATGTGGCTGAAAGACTGTACGACATGTTTTCATATTAGAATTGTTTGCACTAAAATTTGCTAAAAGCAATAAATGCAGTAACAGTTCATTTGGATGAATAACTTGCTCAATAATCAACCAATCATGTATTCTACTACAAATGTGTAACATATATACGTTGTTTATTCTGACATATTTCTTAAAAAAATATTGAGAGCAAATTATTACTAGTAATCACTGTATATATAACGTAATGTCCACTTTTCAACAGTATTTTAGAGCTCATGTAGTATTAGCACTTGTTATCCACACCATGCCATACTATTAGAGTAAGTTCACACGTAGTTTTTTTGGTCAGGATTTTGAGGCTGTATCCACCTCAAAATCCTGACCAAAAAGAGGAGTTTTTTTCCGGGAGCCGGAAGAAACGGCAGGAACGTTCTACAGCAGGCAGACTCAGGGTAAGTTCACACGTAGTTTTTTGGTCAGGATTTTGAGGCCGTATCCGCCTCAAAATCCTGACCAAAAAGACGGCTCCCATTGAAATCACTGGGAGCTGCTCAGGAATTTTTTCGGGGAGCCTTTTCTTCCAGCTCCCGGAAAAAAGAAGTGAGATGCTCATTCTTCAGGCTGAGTTGCCTCGTGATTCGGCCTGAAGACACTCCCTCCTCCAGACTAGGCCCATTCATTGGACCTAATCTGGAGCGGAGTGCGTGGCTGTATGCCAGTACAGTGCACCGGGTACCCAGCTTTTGGTCTGGAACTTGAGGTGGCCTCTGACTCAGGTTCCGGACCAAAAAACTATGTGTGAACTTAGCCTTAGAGTGTGCATCCTGCTGTAATACCCATCACAGAAGATTACACCCAGTTAACCCCTAGATAATGTAGTCCAGGAAGCACCTAAGTGACTTTACTCTGTAAGGTCTTGTTCATATGTCTGTGTTCATTTTTCAACTGTAGGAAAAGAGACCATGTTTTCCTCACTGATAATGTTCAATTTTTGCAAGTTTTCTGTCTGTTTGCCAATGATTTTCAATCCATGTTTCATCCATCTGAATAGATATATAGAGATTATTAGGTTCCTGTCCTGTCTGTGAAAAACATAGACATCACAGAGGCAAAAATCAGTGATGTGTGAATTAGTCTTAAACTGGAGGGGTTAGAGAGAAAAATAAAATAATATTGGCAAAAAAAAATTTCAACATAAAAATTATAAGGCCCTATTGTTTGGCAAACTGGCAAACCTGCTGATTTTTTTTTTTTTTTTTAATTCCCCCTAAAAATACATATGCATTATTAAATGAAGTTCTATGTACTCCAAAGTGACAATAAAAATGACAACTTACCAAAAAAACATAAACAAGACAAAAATGGAACGGCTTTTAAAAATTTGCAATACAAAAACAAATGAGAAGGGGGATACAATTGTGAGGTTGATGGTACAAGGTTTCCTCCAGAGCACATCCTAGTGTGGTTTCTCCTGGTGGATGCTGGTGGTTTGGGGTGGCCTTAATGTGAGTTATGATTGAGACACGGGAGCCATGTTGGTACTTGAACATTTCTGCTTGGGGCACAGTTTACTAAGAAAAATCTACCCTTCACAATTTACATGGAGGAACAGTCTCTTAGGCAGAAAGTATCCACTCACAAGGCCTTCTAAAATCACAGATGGGAATGGCATCTGCTCTTAATTCCTTCCTCCATTCTTCTGTCCCTTTCCTCCATGGAGAATATGAGACAACCCCAACTTCAAGTTCAGTTTCCAGGGCACTAACCTGATCCTCACTTTCAGCTACTATTGGGAAACTACAAGGCTTGTTTTGGCCATGGAAACCACACCACTCGCTGACAAGTAGTGAGGATCTTCTGTACAGCAGCAAAGTTACTTGTGTGAGCTTCTGAAGCCCAACGATGTGAAACGGCCAAGCTCAGGATTCTCAATTGCTCTTCATTTTCCGCTGGCAGGATTGTCGCCATGGTCTAGCATCCCACTGATGATTAGGCCTGGATAAATGGGTCTAATCTGCAGGAATTCTCCAGCTGCGGACTCTGCTGCTGAATCAGCCACAGTGTCTGCGGTAAGCCATCAGGGAGCTTCTTTTTTCCACATCCAGTTTCTATCTGTCTCCTATTGAAAACAATGGGAGGCAGATTCTAGGAGGAATCTGCCCCCAATCCATGGTAAATTCCTCCGTGTGAAAATACTCCAAGACTGAGGGCCCTTATTGCAGAAAAAAATAACTTTTTTTTGTTGCATATTTTACAGGTTTTTTTTTTTTTTTTTTTTAAATAAAGCCAAGAATGAATACAAAATGATAATTAATTCACTCTGGCTTTGTTGCAAAAAAACCCCTGTAAAATATGCAACAAAAAACACTGCACATGAGTGTTCAGGCTGAGAGAGGGTGATTTTTTAATAAAAGGTAAACAGATAACATCTAAAAATAAACAGAGTGCCTTCTATATTTCATTCACTCCTATGTGGAGTTCTATCCCATTCTTATCTGATATCATGGAGTAGGCTAGAACCTGCTTTATTATCACTAGATTGGAAACGTGCATTGGAGCCCTGCTTGGACAGCAGACTCAGTTGAAAAAAATGTTGATTTTTACTGCCTGAAAATCCTTTCTAAGGGTTGGTTCACACAAGTGTTCATATTCCGTCCAGAAGGAGTCCGCATGGACACCCCCCAGACAGAATACAATCGCAATTGGCAGTAATGTGCTGTCAAAGCACATGGACCCCACAGACTATAATGGGTTCTGTGTGCTTGCCGCGCACTGCCCGCACAAATGATTTGTGACGGAATACAAGTGCTAGTGTGAACCAACCCTAAGGCCAGGGTATCCCATGGTGTAAACACCATGGTTTGCCTGCAGGGGAAACACAGCGGAAAAAAACACTGTGTTTTGAAGTCCTTGAAAAGAGGATGGGATTTTAGTGAATCCCATTCACAAGTTGCAGGAAAATACGCGCTACAGAGATGTCACGGTTTTGGAAATCACAGTTTGTCAATTATATCTACCCAAACACCGGCAGTTTCTCTATAGGTATAATTGAAGCAAAAAGTCTGCAGAGGAAACCCCTTCTGACTTTCTGTGAAAGGTGTTGCGCTTTTTTGCTGCAGCCTTCTACGTGGGGCCTTAACCTAACTAATGAAGGCTTAGATAGCCGTAGAACAGCCTGCATAGACAGACCCTGCAGATCTTTCAATGTTTCATGAAAACTTGAGTACACTTTAAAAACATATCTTGCCTCTCAGAAGAATTTGGAACATTAGTACCCCACACACTATATAAAGCTCCTTATTGCCCCCACACATAGTGCAATTCTCATTAGTGCTCCCCCCCCCCACACAGTGTAAATCTCCTTAGTGATTCCCCACAGCGTAAAGCCCTGTATTTCCTCCCACACAATTCAATGGCACATTAGTGCCCCACACACTGTATAAAGCTCCTTAATTCCCCACACACAGTATAAAGCTCCTTATTGCCCCCTACACACAGTGCAATGCTACATTAGTGCCCCCATACACAGTATAAAGCCACGTTAGTGCCGCCACACAGTAAAATGCCACATTGGTACCACCACACACAGTATAAGGTGCCACCTCACTAGTCAGTGACATTAACCCCCTCAACTCCATTTCACTACTAGGGAAGTTGAAATTATATTAAAATTAAATACTTTTTGCTAATTTTTCTTGTCTAAACCTGGAATGCATCTTATCATCCAAAAAATACTGCAGATATTGGACGTGTTCAGATACTGTTCAACTTGAACCTTCAGCTGATGGTGGGCTACGAAAAGCAGCTGTTCTCCAGTACTCCATTTCTCATAGAACCAGGTGAGCCTTTCCTTACCCCTCGTTCACATCTGCGTTTGGTAAGTGCAGTGGTACTATTCCGTTATCGGGCCAGCAGCAGCGCAGTTCAGCAGCAGCTTTCGGGACAGCAGTTCAGCAGCGGGAATTACAATGACATCCGAGGACTGCTGGCCCGATGCTTGTGCCCAGTAACCAGTACATCGATGACCCCCCTCCCCCATCCTTCTCCTCCTGCCAGTGCTGCCCCCCAGCTCTCCTTACATCTTCCCCGTACCCTCTCCCCGCCACACGACTAGGCCTCACCTCAGCGCTAGTACCGAGACCGAAAGGAAAGACACCGGGGCTCAATCCAGGCCCTGACAAGAAACACGCCGACTATAGGAACGGTGAGCTACAGCGAGCCGGAGGGACAAACTTTCTGCAGCGTCCGGCGGCTATCTAGTAGCATTCATTGCTCAAGATTTACGGTGAGGCCTATTACAGGGAGAGGGTACGGGGCAGATGTAAGAAGAGCTGGGGGGCAGCACTGGAAGGAAGAGGAGGATGAGGGCATCGATCGATGTACTGCCTACTACACACAAGCACGGCCTCTATCATCGGGCCAGCATCGGCTTAGTCATGTGGCGGGGAGAGGGTACGGGGTAGATGTAAGGAGAGCTGGGGGGCAGCACTGGAAGGAGGAGGAGATGGAGGGGGGGTCATTGATGTACTGGCTACTGGGCACAAGCATCGGGCCAGCAGTCCTCGGATGTCATTGTAATTCCCGCTGCTGAACTGAACTGCTGTCCCGAAAGCTGGTGCTGAAATGCGCTGCTGCTGGCCCGATAACGGAATAGTACCAGTGCAGTAAAAGCACACGGACCCCATAGATTATAATGAGGTCCGGGTGCCTGCCACGTGATTTCTGCACTGAACATGCAGAGAGGAAAGTTGATTGTGAATTACTTTCATTTCCGCATGTTCCCTGTGGAGATCTGATGGCAAGCACATGGACCCCATTATAGTCTATGGGGTATGTATGCTTTTACTGCACAGTGCTTGCAAATGCGTTTGGTATTCTGTTCGGAGGGGTCCCCATGCGGACTCCCCCGAACGGGATATCAACAAAGATGTGAACGAGGGGTTAGACCAAGACATGGTGGAGTCGGCAGTGCAGATTCTACAATTTATAGTGTAGTACATGTGAATAAGTTCTCCAAATGGGTTGTAATGTACACATCACATAAAAAGATTATATTTTATATTCAAACAAAAATTACTGTAACTCTATTCGCACATAACATAACAATTTTACATGGAAATAAAAGCATGCTGAAAATTTTCACAATCTTGCATCATGTTCAAGCATTATGTTGTGGATTTTCATAGTTGATTTCATCCCTTTTCAAGTAAAGGAAATATGCAAAAAAACTATGTGTACTGTATGTGTGGGGGGGGAGGGCAATGTTGTAGATTTTGCTGTGGGGGTTTTTTTTTTTATGGACAAAGCTAGGAGCCAAGTGCTTTACATTTTCCATTCCTTGTAAAGCCATTTTTGGTTTTGGCTTCTAAAATCACTGCAAAAATCTCTAACAAAAAAAAGTCTTTTATGCAATGTGCTGCTTGTGGCGATGAAGATTTTGTAACGGATTAAACCTAAATTTGCCACAGGTGCATGTGAAAATTCACAGAGGACGTTTCCTGCTGTGACTGGACCCAGATCCACAATGACCATGGTGTTTTAGTTTAAGATTGCAGTTATTCACAACTTGCTAGTATACATTGCTTTAGACTTCATACTTTTGTGATATTTACCTCAGACATAATACAAGGTTCAAAAAAACAAAAAATTACTCCAGCATGCCCAATTATAATTATAAATAATTATTTAATTTTTTGCTTTTTTGACTATTGCCTACCCTGTGAAACAGTCTCTCTCGGGGTTTCTCCGTGCAGCCTATTTGCTCGTATTATAGATCCAGTAATACATATACAGGTCATTCCATGGTGGTCAGAGCTGCATATATTCTGCTTTATACATAATACAAGGTTTCCAGTTAAATGAGTTGAAGGATGACAGTTTTGACATTTAGTTTGGGACACAGATCTCAGATCACAAATCACAGATTGTTACGTAGTATAATTTATTGTGACCAGATCAGGCACGGAGACTACATGTGCGACCACCCCGGGAGAACCGTGCAGGAGGCTGGACTGTCACGGTGACCTTATAGGCACCAGAACTCCCAGGAGAGGTGCACAGGGAAATAGGCAGAGTCAGTTAGTTGTGACGCCAGTTGGAGTATTGAGACACCCGCTGGTCCCTGGGCTGAGATGGTGATGTGGGTGCCAGTGCTCTACTCCAACAAAGAGCTTTAGCCCAGGGCTTAGCTATAAGGAAGGCAATGTCCAGGCCAGGATCAGTACAAGTGCTCACTGCTTTATTGTAACAGGCATCTGCTGGTTCACTTGTGCTGTAGCAGTGAGCTGTGGCACAGTGGCTTGTAGCTGGATGACACCTTCCCATGTATTAGCAGAGAGTCTAAGATGTCTGCAGATCCAGATTCTGGTTTACTGCAGGGTCTCAGTTACCTTGTAGAGGTCGGTGCAGGCTGCCGGGGTTATAGCTCTGCTTAGCCTGATATAATCCTGTCCTCTTACTGATAGTGATGGGGGCGCTGTCACACAGCTTCTCTGTCCTACTGCTGCTGTGGTAATCCTCACAATACAGTGTATGAAACACAAGATGGCCACTGCCACACTTCTCCTTGCTTCTTCTTCCCTTGCTGCTTACAGAATACTACTTCCTTTCTCTGCTATCACTATTTCCTGTTCCAGCTACAGATCCACTCACTATAGTGTGTATTGCTATGGAGACCACAGCTCACTAGGACAAGTGAAACCAGAGAACAATAGCTTAACAACATTACACAAATGAATACAGAATAAACATGACAACATATACAAACTATCATAACATGTAAGGCACTTCTATGGCCAAATAACCATTAGTAACTCCTGTGAGGGGGTTACACATGCATGAGAAGATAACTTGGCCACAATAAGGAAATCATGGCTGGGTTTCTGATCTTAGCAAGCTTCTCATTCACAGTCATATCAATTAGCAACCGATCATGACAGGGCTGTCACCTGTAAGTAGATCACAGATAATCTTAAAAATGCAGAAAAATTTGAAATTTCTATTATATGTAAAAATGTTTCATTTTTAATGGTCTACAAATGGAAATATGATTATGTTCATAGGAATACCCCTTTAAGTAGAGCTTCATAGTACACACCATATGGGCTTCCTGGAGTACATGAGGAAAAACTCAGCCAATGGTGAGTCTTGTGTTTTTAATAAGAATTGCTTGTGCTTGTATAAGAATCCCAGCATTCAGAAGTCTAATCACTACACACTGATCAACAAAGATTCTTATTTCCTTATCAGGTTTCTTTAGTGGGCTTAGCCAAGCTTGTCCGCTTCCCAGCTCCCCATTTCAATAGCTGATTTATTCTAAGCATCTTGCCAGCACACATTCCTGGGAGCAAACCCATGGAAGAATGAAGTCCTAATTTCTTTATCTCACTCACAGAGAGGTTTTGCTCATGCTCTTGGGAAAGGTCACAGGTAATTTTCTTGGTTTATTTCAGAGAAGCAATAGAATGTTACACATTGGAAGGGATTGTGTAAGAATTTCAGATGACCACCTAGGAATAGAAAGTGAGTTAACAAACAAGAAGAAACAAACCCCCCATTGTATATATATATATATATATATATATATATATATATATATATATATATATACAGTGCCTACAAGTAGTATTCAACCCCCTGCAGATTTAGCAGGTTTACACATTCTGAATTAAATTGGCATTGTGACATTTGGACGGTAGATCAGCCTGGAAGTGTGAAATGCACTGCAGCAAAAAAGAATGTTATTTCTTTGTTTAATTTTTTTTTTTAATTGTGAAAAGTTTATTCAGAGGGTCATTTATTATTCAACCCCTCAAACCACCAGAATTCTGTTTGGTTCCCCTAAAGTATTAAGAAGTAATTCAGGCACAAAGAACAATGAGCTTCACATGTTTGGATTAATTATCTCTTTTTCCAGCCTTTTCTGACTATTTAAGACCCTCCCCAAACTTGTGAACAGCACTCATACATGGTCAACATGGGAAAGACAAAGGAGCATTCCAAGGCCATCAGAGACAAGATCGTGGAGGGTCACAAGGCTGGCAAGGGGTACAAAACCCTTTCCAAGGAGTTGGGCCTACCTGTCTCCACTGTTGGGAGCATCATCCGGAAGTGGAAGGCTTATGGAACTACTGTTAGCCTTCCACGGCCTGGACAGCCTTTGAAAGTTTCCTCCCATGCCGAGGCCAGGCTTGTCCGAAGAGTCAAGGCTAACCCAAGGACAACAAGGAAGGAGCTCCGGGAAGATCTCATGGCAGTGGGGACATTGGTTTCAGTCAATACCATAAGTAACGTACTCCACCGCAATGGTCTCCGTTCCAGACGAGCCCGTAAGGTACCTTTACTTTCAAAGCGTCATGTCAAGGCTCGTCTACAGTTTGCTCATGATCACTTGGAGGACTCTGAGACAGACTGGTTCAAGGTTCTCTGGTCTGATGAGACCAAGATCGAGATCTTTGGTGCCAACCACACACGTGACGTTTGGAGACTGGATGGCACTGCATACGACCCCAAGAATACCATCCCTACAGTCAAGCATGATGGTGGCAGCATCATGCTGTGGGGCTGCTTCTCAGCCAAGGGGCCTGTCCATCTGGTCCGCATCCATGGGAAGATGGATAGCACGGCCTACCTGGAGATTTTGGCCAAGAACCTCCACTCCTCCATCAAGGATCTTAAGATGGGTCGTCATTTCATCTTCCAACAAGACAACGACCCAAAGCACACAGCCAAGAAAACCAAGGCCTGGTTCAAGAGGGAAAAAATCAAGGTGTTGCAGTGGCCTAGTCAGTCTCCTGACCTTAACCCAATTGAAAACTTGTGGAAGGAGCTCAAGATTAAAGTCCACATGAGACACCCAAAGAACCTAGATAACTTGGAGAAGATCTGCATGGAGGAGTGGGCCCAGATAACTCCAGAGACCTGTGCCAGCCTGATCAGGTCTTATAAAAGACGATTATTAGCTGTAATTGCAAACACGGGTTGTTCCACAAAATATTAAACCTAGGGGTTGAATAATAATTGACCCACACTTTTATGTTTAAAATTTATTAAAATTTAACTGAGCAACATAACTTTTTGGTTTGTAAGATTTATGCATCTGTTAATAAATCCTGCTCTTGTTTGAAGTTTGAAGGCTCTAACTTATTTGCATCTTATCAAACCTGCTAAATCTGCAGGGGGTTGAATACTACTTGTAGGCACTGTGTATATATATATATATATATATATATATATATATATATTATATATATATATATATATATATATATATATATATATATATATATATATATATATATTATATATACTGGGTGCTGTGTACTTGTGTAACCGCCTCACAGGATTTACTAATGGTTATTTGGCCACAGAAGTGTCTTACATGTTATTAGTGTTTTTATATGTTATCATGTTCATATTGTATTCAGTTGTGAAATGGTTTCACGCTGTTATTCTCTGGTATCACTTGTCCTGGTGAGTTGTGGTCTCCACAGCACCACACAGTATAGTGGGTGGATCTGTAGCTGGAAGAGAAAATAGTCATAGCATTGAGATGACATAGTATTCTGTAAGCAGCCAGGGAAGAAGAAGCAAGTAGTAGTGTGGCAGTAGCCATTTTGGTGTTTCAGACACTGTGTGCTGTGAGGTAGTGCCACAGCAGCAGGTCAGAGAAGCTGTGACAGCGCCCTGCATCACTATCAGTAAGGGAACCGGATTACATCAGGCTAAGCAGAGCTACAACCCTGGTAGACTGCACCTACATCTACAAGGTAACTGAACTCCTACAGGGGACCAGAAGCTGGACCTGCAGACATATTAGACTCTCTGCTAAAACATGGGAAGAATATGCAAATCTGACTTCCATGTGTAATCATGATGGAAGTCAGATTTGCATATTCTTCCCATGTTCCTTTGCAGTGGAGCGCTCATGCCTTAATAAGACTCCACACACCTATATGGGGTCTCTCCCTATGGAGTGACGATATCCCCTTAACCCTGCTAAAACATGGGAAGGTTTCAGCCAGCTACAAGCCACTGCGCCACAGCTCACTGCTACAGGACAAGTGAACCAGCAGATGTCTGGTACAATAAAGCAGTGAGTACTTCTACTGATCCTGGCCTGGACATTGCCTTCCTTAGGCCCAGGATACCTCTGTGTTTGGCAAATCCGTTCATAATCAGTATTTGACATATTCAAAAACTGATTTAGAACTGTCCGGATTAATGACTGGTTCACATCTGCGTTTGTTATTCTGTTCTGGGAGTCCGCTTGGGGAATACCAAACACATTAAATGCGGTTAGCCTTATAAATTATTAAAAAGCGTTTAAACCTTAGAGATTATAGTCCATGGGGTCTGCGTGTTTTCCGAGTGGTGTCCGCATGAATCATGCAGAGAAAAAAATGCTGCTTGTTAGTCCCTTAGTCATCACGGCAATTCATTGGTACAGTGTGATTATGTAGCACGATGGGAGAGGGGGCGATAGATAGATCTTTGTCCAGCTCCTTAAATGCAGAGGTCTTTACTTCTTTACTGTGGCATCTTAAAGGGAATCTTTCATCACGACTAGAGATGAGTGAACACTGTTCGGATCAGCCGATCCGAACAGCACGCACCCATAGAAATGAATGGAAGCACCTGTGACGCTGACTTTGCCGGCGGCCAGCCGGCGTCACAGGTGCTTCCATTCATTTCTATGGGTGCGTGCTGTTCGGATCGGCTGATCCGAACAGTGTTCGCTCATCTCTAATCACGACCATTTCAAGTGCTGAACATCTAATAATATAATAGCTGCAGCTTGCCACCCACTCCCTCCTTGTAGACGTTTGACTTAAAATAAAAACACAACACAGAATTTATGGTGAAAATAGACTGCGGTGTTTATTAAGGTTACCAAATACAAATTCATAATAATTAATCATAAATATATAAGTAAATCATTAATAAATAGCTAGAATAAACTTGCATCAAAGTTTCATACAATGAATAACCAATTCATAAATAAAATGAGTGAAACTGTCCTACCAGCATTAAGCATTAGCTTGTAGATTGACCCCCTCCCCTCCCCCAACTACATTAAAGGGAGGGAGGGACTTGATTGCAGCTCCCACAGTGAGTAACAGCGAATAATTGATTACTTAGTTATTTAATCTCCAAACCACGCCCTCCATAAACGACCAATCACTGTAAAGTAGACACACCTCCTGTACACAAACTCACATGTATACAGCTGACTGAGTGACCTCAATGTTACCCATCTGGCACAACCTGAGGTAAAAAAGGGCGGGAAAATCATTTGAGGGAGAAAATAGCATTAGTGACAGGAAAATTAACCTTATAACAAACTACGATAAGGATGCTGTAGTGCTATATGTCCCACAAGCAAAGATGCTCTAGGGGGCCCTCCTCATTACACCATTACGGAAACCCCCAGCGTTTCCACTGCAGATTATTTTCTGCAATCTCTGAATGGGATTAGCCAGAATCCCATCCAAATTGCGGCCAATAACTATTCATTACACCAAACATTTTTTTCTGTGGAATACTTGGTAGTGTACTTGTGCCCATAGAAATGAAAACACGAGAAAAACACGGATAGTACGCTGATCTCACACACGGTCGTCTGCAAGGGGCTTTAGGCCCCATGTTGCAGAAAGGCAACTTTTTTGTTGCAGATTTTGCTGCAGTTTTTTAACCCAAAGCCAGAAGTGGAGTGAACAAAAGGGGCATGTATAAGAGAAGTATAAGAGCTTCCTTTATTTTAACTATTCCTTTTATAGCCCCTCTTGGGTTTGGCTTAAAAACTAGGAGTAAAACCTGCAACAATAAAATAGCTTTTGGCTAAGGTGCCATGTAGCAGGATACAGCAAAAAAAAAAAAAAACGACGGAAATTCATGCATTAGTTAGTAGTTATAGTTTTAGTTATAGTAGTTATAATAGTAGTTATAATTGTAGTTATAATAGTTATAATTGAAAAGCTGCGACTCTCAAAAACACAAACTTTTTGGAAAACACAGCTTTTCTGCTGCAGATTATTTTCTGCAATGTGTGGATGGGATTATCCAGAATTCCAATCACTTTGCCGGTAATGTAAAACATAGTGTTTTTTTGCCACACTGTTTTGGCCGTAGCCAAAATGCTGCGTTTTTGCAGTGTGGGGCCACTACCTTTCACGGAGGCCTTAGCTTAAATATGTAGATTGAAATCTGCAGCAAATCCATAGACAATACATGCTGATTCTGCATAGTAGAATTCCTCTAGCACATTTAATAGGCAGCCTTTTACTGCCTGCCCAATCCAGCTACACATTTGTGCCTGTCACCAATGTGCCTTAGTTATTCCATACAGAGGATGCAGTCCACAATACGATTTACAATTCACTTAGGATAAGCTATATATGGTCATTTATAAGCACTTATTGGAGCATCTTGGTATTTGAATATCATATTGCATTATTATGTGGGATGGTTTAGTTTTTTTTGATAATTTATTCAATTTGTTATATTTTTAAGCACAGGGAAAACTCAAACACAAGTATTGAAGTCGAATTGATAAAAAATGATGTCATGTACTATTATAAGGATAAATGCATTATTTATTTATAGTTTTTTCATACCACAATAGAATTAATCTTATAAAGTACACTATAGCTTTATCATAATACCACTTTCATTGTTATATCAGTTTTGGCCTGTGTTGTAAGCAGCTGGCATAAAGACAAATATAGTTAAAGATATAGCTAAAGTTCTGTATATGAAGAATAAAGCACAGCAGCTGATAAAACCTTAAAGGCATTAGGTTAAGAAAATAAAACACATGACATAAGCTGATCTGCAGAAGAATTAAGTAATATTTCCTTCATCTCTGCTCCTGAACCTTGACCCAACTGTGACATTCTAACGTACGAAGCAATTCATAAACCCATTACATTTCAACCAAAGTCAAATAAATCTGAAACAGAATCTGAATTATGGTGACCCATGTCATAGAACCAACTACAGGTAGGACTCATCGGTGACACACAAAAATATAAATGGGTCAATACTAAAATATAAAAATGGACCTGCTACGAACCTATTCTACTTATTGCACTGACTCTTCAAAACAATAGAAGACGTTGAAATATACATCAATCGATAACAATCTGTCTCTTGGCCCTTATATTTAATCATTAAGATTATACATACTTACCGTGTAAGGCAATGATCAACCCATGATTGTGGTAAGGCAGAATCAAAGCTGCACAGGTGAAGGATGTGTCAATTGATAGTTTTTGTAACCTAAGTCTGGGAAAAATGCCAAAACTGGCAAGTTCTCACTGCTTACATCAAGGGAGCAACGTAACACTGTAATGCCCCAACCTTATCTACACTGCCTGAAATTTTTGGAATGACAGGTTCCTTTTCAGCTTTGTACCCATATGAAAGATAAACTATGGCAGTAGTCCTCAGCAAGAGCCAAGCAGGGTTCATGCCAAACCACCGCACCACAGACCATATCTACACCCTGCACAGCCTCATCAAGACGCATGTCCACAACACCAGAAGAGGCAAGATATTCGCCTGCTTCGTAGACTTTAAGAAGGTGTTTGATTCAGTATGGCACCCAGGCCTGCTCCTGAAACTCTTAGAGAGTGGAATAGGAGGAAGAACGTACGACGTCATCAAGAGCTCCTACACCGGAAACCAGTGCAGTGTGAAGGTGAATGGGAAAAGGACAGCATACTTCCAACAGGCCCGAGGGGTCAGACAAGGCTGTAGCCTGAGCCCAACGCTCTTCAACATCTATATCAATGAACTGGCTACAGCCCTGGAGGCCTCACCAACCCCAGGCCTCACCCTGAACAATCGAGAGGTGAAGTTCCTGCTATACGCCGACGACCTCCTACTCCTGGCCCCCACCGAGAAAGACCTCCAAGAAAGCCTGTCAGTGCTGGAAAAATTCAGTACCACATGGGCCCTACCCATCAACCAGAAGAAGACCAAAGTCATGGTATTTCAGAAGAAGGGCCACAATAAAGCCTCCACCACCCCACAATTCACACTGAACGGCTCCACACTGGAGAAAACCAACAGCTACACCTACCTGGGGCTGGAGCTCAGCCAATCAGGAAGCTTCAAAGCAGCAATAGAAACCCTGAAAGCAAAAGCCTGCAGAACCTTCTACGCCATCAGAAGACAACTGTACCACCTCAAACCACCGGTGAGGGTCTGGATGAAGATATTTGACGCTGTCATCTCCCCGATCCTTCTCTATGGCAGTGAGGTTTGGGGCCCAGCCACCTACCCAGACCAGTCAAAGTGGGATTCCAGCCCAACAGAGAACTTCCACCTGGAGTTCTGCAAATACCTGCTCCATGTCCATTGCAACACCACCAACATGGCCTGCAGGGCAGAGCTAGGCAGACTCCCCCTATGGCTCACCATAAAGAAGAGGGCGCTAGCTTTCCAGGCACACATCCAGGGGAGCAAGCCCGACTCCTACCACCACTAAGCATGGCTAAGCCACCTGAGCAAACCAGACACTCACCAACCAAACAACAGCCAACCACCAAACCAAAAACACCAACAGACGATAACCAAGGCCGAAATAAAGGCGACCACAGAAGCAAACAGAGAGCGGTACATTGAAGAATGGAGAAACGAAATAAATAACTCCAAGAAACTCACCGTATACAAATCCCTACAAAGGGACTACACCATGGCCACCTACCTGGAGAGAATATGCCACCCCAAACACAGACAGACCCTGAGCCGGTACAGACTGAGCGCCCACAACCTAGAGATAGAGACGGGGCGATACAGGCAGACGTACAAGCCACGGGAGAACAGACTGTGCCAGCACTGTGACCAGGGGGCCCTAGAAGACGAGACCCACTTCCTGCTACACTGCACCAAATACT
This sequence comes from Leptodactylus fuscus, assembly GCF_031893055.1. Classification (NCBI taxonomy): domain Eukaryota; kingdom Metazoa; phylum Chordata; class Amphibia; order Anura; family Leptodactylidae; genus Leptodactylus; species Leptodactylus fuscus. The sequence goes on from NC_134267.1 coordinate 91,745,221, forward strand.
CAGCTGTGAGGGCCGTTTACTACCAAAGACTCTCTGCCCACATCCCAGACTTCATATCTGCAGACGAGAAGAGGAAACTCTACATCCTACTGGGAGAAGAAGAGGCCACTGTGGAGATCGCTGCCCAATACGTGTCCAGCTGTCACCAACGAAGAGGAAGATGAGACTCCACGGACTGTTATACCCCAAACCAACCGCCCCACCCCACCTCCCCATATAACGGTCACCAACAAAGAGGAAGATGAGACTCCATGGACTGTTATACCTCAAACCATCCACCCCACCCCCACCACTCACCCACCTGAGTCCAACTCCCCCCCCCACCCCACCCCACTTTACTAGCTTTGGCAATGCCAAATATCTATTCGGACGTGCCAATAAAGCTTTTTGATTTGATTTGATTTGATCTATGGCAGTAGTGCTATTTCCTTCCAACCACCAATCCTCTCTTTGGTTTAAAGTAGCATAGCCCAAAAACTATTCTCTGTCCTGATAGGTACGTAATATGTGATAGTGATGTTGATCTCATTACTAGCTACTGCATTTGTGAGTCATCCAACCCCTTCTGTTCCTCATCCATATCATGTTGCTTGCACTCTGACTCTCCTCCAAGCATCCATTATAGTCTATGGGGAAAAATGCTTCATTTCAGGGGAACCCACCATTCGACTCAGGAGGGTCACCAAGTCCACTATCACACCTCAGGAAATTATGCCAACACCTCTGAAATGCAACTGGGACAGCAGGGGAAGCATGCCTGGGGGCATCTAACAAGCCTAAGTCACAGTTTTACCCCACCATCACAGCCTATCAACTACACACTTTCCACACTCAAAAAACCTCTATCAAAGTGGGAAAATACCTGGAAACCTTCTTTCTTCCCCAAATGGATGGACAGAAACCCAAATTTAAGCTAAAGAAACATTAACAAGAACCCCTTTAAATCACGTTGCCCATGACAACCACAGTCGGAATAGGCAATGGGAAATCCAAAAGCCCCCACCCTTAACTGTCATTGTGGATGTGTGTCTGTGCATGTGTGATGTGGTAAGACCTTCCAACATTCACTTTTCTGGCCCTTAACATGAGCCCTTCCAAATTAAGTTAGAGGCCCTTAAGCTGAGCTACCAGCAGAGATTGAGGCCCTTTAGGTGACTTCAGCCTCTTACCAGCAGAGTTTTAGGCCCTTTAACTTAGTTCAGCCTTGCACCAGCAGAGTTTTTTGCCCATTGGGTGAGTTTAGCCGTGCACCAGCAGAGTGCTAGCCCCTTTAAAATTCTTAGCCCCTAATACGGTGGTTCCAGAACCATCACTCTCATTTTGTTGGATTGATGCAGTGGATTGAACTGAGGACCCAGACATTGATCTTGATTTTGATTGGGAAATTGATAAGATTTTGGCATCAAGTCCTGGGGGTAACTTTTATTTAGAGGACCGCAAAGGTGGAGAATTGGCTGCAACTACTACTACCAGTAATGGTCCTCTAATATCGGACTCTACATTACCTCTACAGGGTTCTGATCAGGTGTTAATAGTCCAAACAACATGCTCCAGTATTTTAGATGTAGATCAGAAACCACTTTCCGTTCCGACACCAGATTTAACCAAGCTTCACCATCATCATCCTGCTGAGATGGAGCCACTAAAGGAAACCTTGCCTTCAAAGGCATGTTCTAGAGCTGCGGCTGAGCCAAATCTAAACACAGAGTTCTTTGGGACTGAACAAAATTCACCAGCAGTGTTTTTGGCCCTTAGGGTGAGTTCAACCTTGCACCAGCAGAGTGTTAGCCCCTTTAAAATTCTTAGCCGCTAAAACGGTGGTTCCAGAACCATCACTCTCATTGTGTTGGATTGATGCAGTGGATTGGACTGAGAACCCAGACATTGACCTTGATTTTGATTGGGAAATTGATAAGATTTTGGCATCAAGTCCTGGGGGTAACTTTTATTTAGAGGACCGTAAAGGTGGAGAATTGGCTGCAACTGCTACTACCGGTAATGGTCCTCTAATATCGGACTCTGCATTACCTCTACATGGTACTGATCAGGTGTTAATAGTCCAAACAACATGCTCCAGTACTTTAGATGTTAATCAGAAACCACTTTCCCTTCCGACACCAGATTTAACCAAGCTTCACCATCATCATCCTGCTGAGATGGAGCCACTAAAGGAAACCTTGCCTTCAAAGGCATGTTCTGGAGCTGCGACTGAGCCAAATCTAAACACAGAGTCCTTTGGAACTGAACAAAATTCACCAGCAGTGTTTTTGGCCCTTAGGGTGAGTTGAGCCTTGCACCAGCATGTGTCCCGTAACATCAGGCGGGCCCTAAGTTCTGCGCTAAGTTGCACAAAGTTCCACTTAACCACCGACGCATGGACAAGTGCATGAGGTCAGGAACGCTGCATCTCAATCGCGGGACACTGGCTGAATGTAGTTGAGGCTGGGACCGGGTCGCACACTGTGGTGGCCTGCCTTGTCTCCCCGCCCAATATTCCTGGCAAGAGTGCTGAAACACCACCCTCCTCCTCCTCTTCCACCTCCGCCAGCTTGGAAACGCTGCAACATTGGTGTGGGAAGACGTCAGCAGGCCGTGCTGAAGCTCATCAGCTTGGGAGACAGACAGCACAGTGCCTCCGAGGTCAGGATGCCATCCTGGATGAGATGGCAATGTTTTTTGCCCCGCTGCACCTGGGCCCAGGTGCAGGTTGACGTATGTAATAATGACTGGAACCTGGTAGCATATTTGGAGCTTACAGACGCAAACACGGTCCATACATGGCCTACATTTTCAAATTATTGGTGTGACGGTTTCTAACAACTTACCCCAATTTACACAAGCTACTAGTTAAAGTGCGGCACTTGTGCTCCCACTTTGGCAAGTTTACAGTACTAGCCTCAATACACTCCAGCAATGCCTATATCTGCCTGAAGCACCAGCTGTTGTGCGAGGTCACCACACGCTGAAACCCTAGATACTGTATGTTGAGCAGGGTGTGTGAGCATCAGAGACCTTTGATGGAGTTCCATCTACAAAACCCAAGGGTTCATCAAAGTTAGCTCCCTCAGTTTCTGCACCATAAGTTTCCATGGGTGGCAGACTTATGTGAAATCCTATCCCATCCTTTCCACTGGACAAGAAACATTAGCATGCACTCATCACAATTGCTGATATGACAGCTGTGTTAAGCAGGGTGCAGGGTACAACGCAGACCAGGCCCAAGCACCAGGAACAGGTGTTAAAATGGCTAGTGGATAATGCTTCCAGCTGCTTTTCCAGCAGCTGGTCAGTCACCTGCAGTCGTGTTCATATCCAAGAGTCTGCCCCTCCTTCCTCCCAACATGCCCAATCTTCCCAACAGAGTCATCCCACCCTTGCCCCCTCCTAGACTGCCTTCTCCCAACCATCAAACATGGCGGGGGTTCAGTGATGATCTTGGGTGCTATTTGTGCTATTTCTTGGAAATCCGCCAGGCCAATGATTTCTCTTCATGGAAGAATTAACAGCCATCACTATTTAGGACTTTTGGCTGACCAAATTCATCCTATGGTTCAAGAACTATTTCCAGAGGGGGATGCCATCTTTCAAGATGATAATGCACCAATCCATAGAGCAAGAATTGTTAAAGAATGGCACAAGGAACATTCTAATGAAGTTCAGCATCTCATCTGGCCACCACAATCACCAGACCTCAACATTGTTGAGCATTTATGGTCGATTTTAGAGATTCAAGTAAGAAGTCGATTTCCTCCACGTCTTTAAAAGAACTGGAGGGTGCTTTAACTGAAGAATGGGCTAAAATTCCTTTGGAAACAATTCACAATTTGTATGAATCAATACCTCGGAGAATTGAGGCTGTATTTGCTGCAAAAGGTGGACCAACACCATATGATTTTTCAAGGTGCTTCCATTTTTTGTCCACCCCCTTGTATATATATATATATATATATATATATATATATGTTGCTGTTATGTTATGATGCACACTTGCCTCATTTTTTGCATTCTTCTGGATTATCCTGACATGTACCTGGTACTATTTTTCTGAGGTTGCCGGCCGCTTTCAGAGGTCCATTGAGAAACCCATCTCAACTTACATCTCTAAAGAGTGGTTGTGAACTTACCAAAACCATAAAAGGTGAGCAGCTAATTGCTGGCTATCCGTCATATTTACAGTCCTATGAAAAAGTTTGGGCACCCCTATTAATCTTAACCATTTTTAGTTCTAAATATTTTGGTATTTGCAACAGCCATTTCAGTTTGATATATCTAATAACTGACGGACACAGTAATATTTCAGGATTGAAATGAGGTTTATTGTACTAACAGAAAATGTGCAATATGCATTAAACCAAAATTTGACCGGTGCAAAAGTATGGGCACCTCAACAGAAAAGTGACATTAATATTTAGTAGATCCTCCTTTTGCTAAGATAACAGCCTCTAGTCGCTTCCTGTAGCTTTTAATCAGTTCCTGGATCCTGGATAAAGGTATTTTGGACAAACAATTCAAGTTCAGTTAAATTAGATGGTCGCCGAGCATGGACAGCCCGCTTCAAATCATCCCACAGATGTTCAATGATATTCAGGTCTGGGGACTGGGATGGCCATTCCAGAACATTGTAATTGTTCCTCTGCATGAATGCCTGAGGATTTGGAGCGGTGTTTTGGATCATTGTCTTGCTGAAATATCCATCCCTGGCGTAACTTCAACTTCGTCACTGATTCTTGAACATTATTCTCAAGAATCTGCTGATACTGAGTGGAATCCATGCGACTCTCAACTTTAACAAGATTCCCGATGCCGGCATTGGCCACACAGCCCCAAAGCATGATGGAACCTCCACCAAATTTTACAGTGGGTAGCATGTGTTTTTCTTGGAATGCTGTTTCTTTTTGGACGCCATGCATAACGCCTTTTTTTATAACCAAACAACTCAATTTTTGTTTCCAAAATTAAGCTGCCTTGTCCAAATGTGCTTTTTCATACCTCAGGCAACTCTATTTGTGGCGTACGTGCAGAAACGGCTTCTTTCTCATCACTCTCCCATACAGCTTCTATTTGTGCAAAGTGCGCTGTATAGTTGACCGATGCACAGTGACACCATCTGCAGCAAGATGATGCTGCAGCTCTTTGGAGGTGGTCTGTGGATTGTCCTTGACTGTTCTCACCATTCTTCTTCTCTGCCTTTCTGATATTTTTCTTGGCCTGCCACTTCTGGGCTTAACAAGAACTGTCCCTGTGGTCTTCCATTTCCTTACTATGTTCCTCACAGTGGAAACTGACAGGTTAAATCTCTGAGACAACGTTTTGTATCCTTCCCCTGAACAACTATGTTGAACAATCTTTGTTTTCAGATCATTTGAGAGCGGGCTGTCCATGTTCGGCGACCATCAAACTTAACTGAACTTGAATTGTTTTGTAGAAAGAAATGGTCCAAAATACCTTCATCCAGGATCCAGGAACTGATTAAAAGCTACAGGAAGCGACTAGAGGCTGTTATCTTTGCAAAAGGAGGATCTACTAAATATTAATGTCACTTTTCTGTTGAGGTGCCCATATTTTTGCACCGGTCAAATTTTGGTTTAATGCATATTGCGCATTTTCTGTTAGTACAATAAACCTCATTTCAATCCTGAAATATTACTGTGTCCATCAGTTATTAGATATATCAAACTGAAATGGCTGTTGCAAACACCAAAATATTTAGAACTAAAAATGATTAAGATTAATAGGGGTGCCCAAACTTTTTCATAGGACTGTATTATTGTCCATACTGTATTACACTATTAGCGCTCCGCGCTGTCTGTTTTTCTACTTTCTCTGTATCTCCTACCAGCAGAGTTTCTTATAGGACATTATCTTGTCGGACAGTAAGTCATTTTCTCTACTCATTTCTATGAGGACCTTTACGAAAGCCTCAATGTAAGCCTCATAACAAAGAAAAGAGAAGCTGGCTACCTGTCCACACATAAGATCCTGTATCAGTGGTACAGTCCTATTGCTAGTCACATGGCACAGCTGAGGACCAGGAGGAAATGGAAAACGTATATACAATTACTTTAACAACAATTTTCATCTTATCCTTCTAATGAACCATATATGTGCATTATTCCCATAGCATTACACAGGTGACTTCATTAGTTTTACTGAATCATACAAACATATATATGATATTATATGATATTATATTATTATATTCATTGAATACGTCAGGTTGTGGTGCTGTTTTATGGCATATAAAGCTTTACAGGTAATACAAACAATCATTTAGAGCATTCTTTAAAGTAGTGAAATGGCTAACATGCAATTACATTGCAATGTAATGTAATATGAACATAGCCCCAGGTGCCAACTATGAGAATAAAGAGAGTGCCAAAGGGTGGCATGACAGTACGGCATTGTCAGTCTTGAAGGTATTGCAAAATAAGAGGATTATTACTTGTCATTTGTGGTGAATGTCACTTATGTGAACTCAAACTTTAACTCAGAATGGCTGAACTCCAATTACAATGGAACAGGTGTGTAAATGGTAAAATAAAAAAAGAGAGAAGTAAAGTTTATATTTAATTTTTATGCTGCAATTTAAAAAAAAAAAGTAATTATTTGATTTAGTTATGAATGGATTTCCTTCTAAGTAAATAATAGCTTGGCAATCACTGTTGAACTGACTAGTAATCTTGACATAATGAGCCAAATGCTTACCTGCATAAATAATACTATGGTTGTTTACACAAAGATTAGCACACTGATATCAATATGATACCAAAGTATTATGTGGGTATTCAATGATGCTGTATTGTTATTCTCGTAATCTGTGATGGCAGTCCTACGCGAGCAATATATGGTACTGTAATGTTTTTTTGGTTGTATGTTGCAGCAGTATTACAAAGAAACTGTATGGCAGTCACTGTTTGCAATTATTATTTGACCACTGTATAGCAGTATTATGTGTACATTGCATGGTAATATTTTTGAGCACTATATGACACTGTACAAGATATGAAGGTACAGCCACATTATTTGAAGTGAAGCTAAGACAGAAATTACCTACATTATATAATTTTTCTTATTACACTTTGCATGCCACAGATTTATGAGCCAAAAGAATTAATATTGTAGCAATCCTTCTGCTACATGGACCTTTTTCCCAACATCTGCCATACATGGATGGATGTCAGGTATTTAAACATTGCTCAGAGGCTGAGCAGGCACCAAAGCCATCGGGTCATTTTAGTTTTACACTGCAGAGAATCGGTGGCAGTGCTTGTGATCAGAGATATCTCTGATGACAGGCACTTAACCTCTCAGATGCCATGGTCAGATGAGACCATGGCATCTGAGGAGTCACATTCACTTTTACTCCAGTGCTTTGAACAGCTCCTATGTGGTGAGATTGCAAAAAGTTACTCCATTGCTATGGCAGGTGGAATCCTTCTAAAGGATTCCGGGCCGGCCATAGGAAAATTGCTATTTTTTTTGCCCCATTTTTCAAAGCTGATATGTGTCACTTTAAGTGGTAATAAATATGGAACATTTTAACTTACCAATGAGATTTTGAGATTGATTTTTGGTGACACATTGTATTTCTCGTTAGAGGTAATATTTTTTGTGTTTAATTATATTCAAAAAATTAGAAATTTGGTCAAAATTTGGAAAAATATGCAAATTTCAAAATTTGAAATGATATGATACACAAATTTATGTTGGGATGAAACTTTACATATCTTTTAAGCTTTTTGGACATTATAAGGCTTGAAAAACTGCTGACAAAAGCAGTTTTCCAAATTTTGAAGGAAATTTCCAAAACTAATTTAAGAGACCAATTGTAATGGAATTGCTAGAGGAGCAATTCCCCAGTAGCTGCTGGAAAACCCTGGAGGAAGGGGGCACAACAAGACAGTGAGCCCTAAGATGAACCCTACCACTGCCCCTACCTGCTTGCCTCACTGCCCTAGGAGACAGAGGACAACTGGTCGACAAAGCCCTTCCTGTATAGGTGACAACACAGAACAAAGACAAGACAAACAATATGTAGTCATAAACTACTGTAGGGGTTGTGAGAGTGTGAAGGGTGTAGTCTGAAAAGCCAGGCACCTAAGGGGTAGGTGGTGAGACCCACACCAGGGAGTTCAGCTGACTAATCAGGCCCTAATAACAGTCTGAGTGTGGCACTCAGTTGAGTGAGTTGAACTGCCCAGACCAGACCTCCAAAGCAGGTACTGTGCCACCCGTTGTTGTTACCAAGGTGGGAGACTGGTAGCCAGTCTCCTGTATAGTCAGGGAAAAGTTTCCTTACATTTAAGTTAGTTTCTCAGCCAAGAAGGGTTTTGTTTTGTTTATTCTGTGCCTCTGCAAAGGCAGTGTATGCGCTACAAGTGAATAAAGTGAATAAAGACGGAACCTGTGTGCAATCCAGTGTCTGTGTCCCTGTTTCCTGCACTGCTACAAGCATCTACCTGAGCGATTCCCCACAGGGTCCATAGCAGGCCTTGAAGCGGAAAGAGCACTATTTGGCTTTTTGGAGGGAAAAACCCCTAAAATATCAGTACAATAAAAAATCCTGAAAGTGACACCAATTTAAAACTACACGCCTCAAATAATTTTAAGGGTCATAATGAGAATTTTGAAAAAACAGATGTTTCATAGATTCTACAGTATTAACATTGGGCAATGATATTTTTTGGAGCAACCAACCCTCCTAATGCAGGGCAATGCCAGACCTCATGTGGCTGGAGTGTGCCAGCAGTTTCTGCAAGATGAAGACATTGAAGTAATGGACTGGCTCGCCTGTTCCCCAGAGCTAAATCTCACTCCATCCACCAACGTCAACGTGAACCACAGACTGTTCAGGAGTTGGCAGATGCTTTAGTCCAGGTCTGGGAGGAGATCCCTCAGGAGACCATCCACAACCTCATCAGCAGTATGCCCAGGCATTGTAGGGAGGTCATACAGGCGCGTGGAGGCCACACACACTACTGAGCCTCATTTTGACATGTTTTAAGGACATTACATAAAAGTTAGATCAGCCTGTAGGGTGTTTTTTTTTTCACTTTAATTTTGGGGTACTCCAAATCCAGGCCTCCACTGGTTAATAAAATTGATTTCCATTGATGATTTTTGTGTGATTTTGTTGTCATCACATTCAACTTTGTACATAACAAAGTATTCAATGAGAATATATCATTCATTCAGATCTAGGATGTGTTATTTGAGTGTTCCCTTTATTTTTTTGAGCAGTGTATATTGTGCCCACTTTATGTCAACGGTAAGGAAAACAATACACACATAAGATGTTGTCCTCCCCAAGTAGTTTTTTATACTAGTGACCTATCCACAGGATTGGTCATCAGTATGTAGTCTGTGCAGGTCCAACACCTGGAACCCGCACAGATCCTCTGTTCCACCAGCAGCTAGATGCTGGAAGCTATAGTAGTGGATAGAGAGAATGTGCAGGCTATCCTATTAAACCAATAGGAGCAGTGCTGAAGCCTTGTCCACTGTATAGCTCTTGTTACTTGAATAGAAGAACCTACGTGCACTTCCCATCCACTGCTATAGCTACCTATGCCTAGATGCTGCTGAAAAAGCTGCTCTGTGCAGATTCAGAGTGTTGGACCCCCCTTTTCCCCAGATCACATATTGATTACCTATCCTGGGCTGGAGAAACATTGCAGCATGGAAACTTCAATTGAGCACTGTTAAACAATTTACACTCAGAAATATATAGTGAGCAGATGGTCAGTCAGTGGTTAAATGCATTAAAGAGTACCAAAATTTTCATCAACAGTTGAAATATCTGCAGTGCCTTGCTGCCAGTTTTCTGGGTATATAAATGCATGTTATATTTTATCAGTTTTTCTGCTGGTAATAGCATCATTCTGGCTGCAACACATTTTAGATTTCTTGCTGATGCAGGGGCATAGAGATTACAAAGCAAACCCCCAACCAAAGTATCCCCCATCCATTATTGCTACTATAGGTTTGTTTAAATGTAATTCTATCTAAAGTAACTGTAAAACAGCAAACAAACCATGAACTAGCTAAGAAAAGTTTAAGTGAACACAATATAGGAGATCCAGAGACACTTGACTTCAAATCCAGGTTATGATGCAGCTGAAAAGATCCCTGGCAAAAAGATCTTAGCATAATCAGGAAAGCTACTTGCTGTCTATGACTAACATCCCATCAGCAATAACACAAGAATCTAATCAGAAGTATAATACACTCACTTAGAGCAGCAGACTCCTATATGCAATGTAGAGGCAGAGAAAGCTGTGTGGAAACCTTCAAAAGCGCAGAGGCTGGGAAAAGAGACCTTATTATCCTGTCTCAATTCACCATGTGAAGAGAGACCTCTTCATCTCCCCTCTACTCATTGTTCCTATCTTGAATTACTGGTTTCTAAAGATGGAACTTTCCTAGTAACAGAGAGTGAATAGCAAATTGGCTAGAAGGGAGGCACTGAAGGGTGACAGCAATTTTAGATTTTTCAGACTGAAACCAGCAACATTTTTAAATAAAGTGCATTACACTTTGATCCAAAGTCACATCTGTATAAAATGAGGCTAAGCTGTCTACAAAGTTATCAATTATTAAAGTGCATAAGGATAAAAAATGTAGAAAATCTTCATGTAGTTTCAACTAGAAAAATACATTTGGCCACATTTTTAGTGAATTTGCAAAAAATAGGTAGCACTCGAGAAGTGTGAAAATACATAGTGTAACACAGGGGTGCCCAATACGTCGATCGCAATCTACCGGACGATAACGATGGACGTATGGGTCAATCGCTGGATGAAGCCAGGCATCCCTGCTGTCTACTTCTTCACAGCGCAGGCTGAGAGTTATCTCTGGACACTGACAGGCTGGGGCTGCGGCAGCCCCGACTGCCAGTGTCCGTAGATGACTCTCAGCCTGCGCTGTGAACAAGCACTTGCAGGCCGCTCTTAGGGATGGAGGGAGCCGGGGTGCTGCTTCTTCACAGCGCAGGCTGAGAGTTATCTACGGACACTGGCAGGCGGGGCTGCCGCAACCCCAGCCTGCCAGTGTCCAGAGATAACTCTCAGCCTGCGCTGTGAAGAAGCAGACAGCGGGGATGCCTGGGTGGCCACATCTCACGATCTGCCTGGCCACGCCCACATGTCCAGCCCCGCCCATATACATGCCCCATCCTGCCCACAGGCCAGCCCCGGCCTGCCCACAGGCCAGCCTCAGCCCCGCCCACAAGAAGTGGGTAGTAGATCTTAGGGCTTGGTCATGTTAAGAAGTAGCTCACATGCTGACAAAGTGTGAGCACCCCTGGTGTAACACAGCACAATAGATACTAAATGTGATTATTCCTTATATACAAACAGTGTTGGATTAGGGAAGGCTTGTAAGTACAAGTATGAAAAGTAATATTCATACTATAATTGACAATGGTGTAGTGTTTAAACATTCAGACATACCAGATGGGATCCAGATATAATGGATTGCTTGGTATAGCATGTCCAGCATCTAAGGAACTCCATTGTGCGTGGACAGGAGTATTTCCCCACATGGTAATGTGATGTGCGCATGTGACACATCATGCATGCTCAGTATGCCATATGAAGTGCAAATCTGTATGTGTAAACAGGTAAAAATAAAGGAGGCAAAGATCGAGTCTGAAAAAATAATTACCAAGGAAAATAAAAATAATCCAAAATTATTCTTCAATTGCATAATTTATAAGAAATTAAAACCTTACAATATGAGCCTCACTTAAAAATAATCTGGGTGTAATGATGGAGTAGGATGAGGAAAAGACACAACTATTAAATTCCTTCTGCTCTACAGTGTTTACGTAAGAAAATTCAATGGCCAGACCAGCCTATGTTACCAGCTGGGAAAAGGACTTTGGCATCTCTCTCAAACAAGAAGACATAGCTGTGACACTAAAATACTCGCAAGGCTTCTCAAGATGCATTAGGCTGAGAGAAAATGATTACAAGATCCTATCTCGGTGGTACAGGACCCCGGAGTGGCTCGCTCGGAGAGGCCTACGAAATGATAACGTGTGTTGGCGGTGTCAGGCCCAGGCTGGATCCTACTTGCACGTTTGGTGGACGTGCCCGATCATTGAAACCTTCTGGAAGGGAGTGGCAGACAAAATAAGACAGGTTGCAAATCCCTCCTTCATCTTAACACTGGAATCGCTATTTTTATCCTTGACAAATGAGAAGTACACCCCGACTAGAGATGTCTTAATCACACACATGCTTACAGCGGCTAAATCTCTGATCCCGCGACACTGGCTACAATCCACCGTGCCCCACACACACACTCACACACACACACACACACACACACACACACACTGGAAATGTGGGAAATCTGCATACAGGACATTGCTAGATTTGAGGAACTGCTTAGTTGGTCCACACGCACTCATGATAAATTTGTTCGCATGTGGAGTCCATTGTTATCATATCGACCTGATGGTTCATGACCTTTCGGACATTTTACCCCTGAGATGAATCATGTGACAGAAGTCAACATCAACATGATTAGAGGTAATGTTAACTCTCATTTAATTGTCACCTGTTTAACCCTGGAGGAAGTGCGGCGCTGCCTTCATAGCACTGAAATAGACAAATCGCTGTGTCCAGACCGTATGGTGTAGCAGAGCTCAGCACACACTCAGCTCTGCTACATCTCTGGTGTAGCAGAGCTCAGCGCACAGCCAGCTCTGCTACATCTCAGGTGTAGCAGAACTCAGCGCACACTCAGCTCTGCTACATCTCGGGTGTAGCAGAGCTCAGCACACGGTTAGATCTGCTACATCTCAGGTGTAGCAGAGCTGTGCGCTCAACACTGCTACATCTGAGATTGGACCACAATGGAGAATGCTGTGGACCGATCTTAGACTCCGCCTCCTCCAGCAGAACCAACGTTGAATCAACGCTGGTCAATGCATTCCTATGGGAAAAAGTAATCTCCAGCATATCGCAAGCTGGCAGGGATCCCATGAGATAGAGCCCCAAAGAGCTGTTTGAGTAACATTCCCACCTAAATAAAGGTAATCCCTAGCTAACCCTGCCTGTACATCTGTCCCTGTCTCAATCACATAGTTCACAGTCTCATATGAACCGGATCTTAAATCCACTATTTGTATAAATTGGAGGTCACCTGATTTAGCCAGCCAATTATTTTTTCGATTTTTTTCCGATGCCTCCGTTGTCGTAGTTCCTGTCCCACCTCCCCTGCGCAGTTATTGGTGAAAAAAAAGCGCCAGGGAAGATGGGAGGGGAATCAAATTTTTAGTGAGTTTGCCAACTGGTGTTCGAACATCTCAAACAGCCTGATATCCGATCGAACATGTACTCGGTTGAACGCTGTTCGCTCATCTCTAGTTATGACTCTTGAAATGCTACAATTAAAAAAAAAGAGAAACTAAAATAACCTGATCACTAAGTAGTTAATATTTCTACCTTATACATATTTCTGCTTATTGGTACATAAAGTTAGACAAAAGTTAATAAACTAATTGTATATCATATCTACATTATAAATGCCTGTACAGGAGGTATAAAACAATGCTTCTCTTCCTATCTGACCTTCATGTACCTTACATTTGATTTCCAGATTCTACGTATAAAAATGACCCGCATTTAGGTATCATATTCTACTGTCACCAAGAAATAACTGACATGAATCAATAAAACTGTCTGGGAAAAAAAGCTAAATCTTACAAGAGAAACCAGAAGAAACGGCTGTTGCTGATTAAATATGGCTGCCTCAGCTATCTTCAGGGTATTGACATAAGTAGTGTGAGCTTTCAAGGATACATGTTATACTGTTCATATTTAATGGCTTGTATTGAATTCACACTTGAAGGTAAAAGTCTGTTTTCTTTTCATTTTCTGATTTTTACATTTTAAAGAGAAGTTCTTTCTTTATCTTTCCCTTGGAACTCACCTCTGGCTTTGGCTCAGAAACTGCGTCGAAAACTTCAACAAAAACTGCACAGTGTCCAAGTGTTCTGTGTGTACAGTGCAAGAAACCATCCTAAGTTTGGTGGCACATGATTTTTTTGATATTTCTGCTGCAGTACTAGTGTATTTTCCCCCATTTTTTCCAAAAAAAAAAAAACCTGTGTCCTAATATTACAGGTTATTCACTAGTAAATTATGAATAGTCCTACAAACATTAGCATATTTGTCTTCTCATTTTTAAAAAAAAAAATGTACTGCCTTTTCTTTCTTAAAGTAAAGAAAGCTTTCAGTTAACTAAAATTCGATTAGATTAAAAAATAGCAGAAAAACAGACTTGAGAATCTAAGGGACACATTTATAAATGTGCTTGTGCCTGAATTTGGTGTGTGCTGCGCATTTCTTGTTCCTTTTTCACGGTTACTCCAGATTTATGAAGTATTTGCATCTTTTTTTCTACGCGAGAATTCCCTGACACTTTGTGATTTTGGCGAGAAAAGTAGGCGTGGCTGCTTGGGTGAAGATGTCGTCCCCAATGCTGCCAGAGAATTCTCTGAAGCGCTGCGTCCATCTTTGTCAGCAACGTCCTCTTCATCCTCTTCTTCTGGCGCAGGTTTCAGACTTCTAGGCCTCAGGCCTCGGGCAGAGCAGACTGCACATGCCCAATGGCCACGAGAAAATGTCCGCTTACAATACTGTGGCTATTCCGATGTTTTACTAAGAAAAAAATGTGTTTATATGATAGGATCCAATTAAAGAACAGTCAAAATGATCTAAGCCCAAAGAGAACACAGGAGACACCGAGCAAAACCAATAATAGTGTAGTAGTTTACAAACTAAATTAGCATATAGAGGCAGTTTAGTGGACCAGATGGCCTCTCACCTGCTATGTTTGTGAAAATCGTCCACAACCATGTATAAAGCTTTAACCAAGGTAAACAGGTGGAAGGAGCAACGCGTCTTGCCTGTACCAGTTATCCAATATGAAAAATCCGGGAACAAAATGGAAGAAGGGGAGCGCCGTTATTATTTGCTTCCTCTTCCTCCAAAATTATCTAAGCAAAATTCAGGACACATCGGTATAGTAGGTGGCAGCGGAAAGAAATATATGCACTTGAGGAAGGGCTTTACATAGCCCGAAAAGCATTGTGCTGCTGTTTTACCAATAAAGGAATCTAGTCTACCCCCTGTTTGTTTTTTCTGGTGGGAAGTTCACTGTTAAAGGGGTTTTCCCAGAAGAGAGGAATGTCCACAGAACAGTGTGCTACATTGTTTCTGTAACGCCCATTCCCTAAAAGGTTCATGGTTGTTTGGAACGGTTGACTGTATCACAAATCAACTATTTCTTTAAAAAAAAAAGTGATGGCAGTCTAAAATCGTATGTGTATGGCCAGTTTAAATGATCATATGGAGCCAAGGTATTGGTAGACTGGTGAAATAAGAGTTGAAATGCATGAGTTTCATATTTTTGAATATTGTTTCTTACTTTTCTTTTATTTGCATAATCTGTTGTAAAATCACTGTTTGACTTAAATTTCTGATACCTCTACATCCTAGATTTCCGCTATACTTTGAAACCAACTCCAAAGCCTTAACATAAGTAAAAGCTCTGTATAATGTATGAATAAATGGTTCAGACACATGCTAGCTGTAGGGCAATAGAGAATTATGAAATATACATACAATGGGGATTTTTTCTTTTGTGTTTAATTCTCACTTTTAGGGCCTTTTTTGGATACATGTCATTTATTTGAAAATATAACATGTAAACAGAGAACCAAACACCTCACTTTTTTAATTGGTAGACCAACAAAAAGTATTGTCTCTTTTATCAATGACACATTGACCGGACATATTGTTAATTGTTCACATTGTTACACAGAATTTTACTTGGAATAATTTTGCCAAAAATGGAAAACATTTTTTTTAATTTACAGCATGTAACTTGTACAAGTTCAAGAAAGGCCAGGATGAACTTTGTGAAAGTAAAAATAACACGGGTTATGAGAACTAGAATGATTGGTATAAAACAGGGGTCAGCAACCTTCGGCTCTCCAGCTGCTGTAAAACTACAACTCCCAACATGCTCCATTCACTTCCATGGAAGTTCCAAGAACAGCAGAGCAAGTATGCATGCTGGGAGTTGTAGTTTTACAACAGCTGGAGTGCTGAAGGTTGTCTCCCCTGGTATACAATGTTGATCCAAGGACTTCAATTGCTACATTTGGAAATGCATTTACAATGCACTCAAAGAGATTTTGTCTAGTTGACAAAATTACTCACAATGTAGACCATTCTGACCCAGCTGTTAGTAGGTGTTAAAAGCAATGGTTATGTGATGACATGCACACATGGCGAACAGGCTTCGGATAGCCCAGACAGAATACCAGTTTCCTTGCCTGCCATCTAGACACAGGTAGCACCTTCATTATACACGCCTGTTTTTGTTTAGACCATTTCCAAGTTCTTAGCAGAAAGAAATATGAAGGCCTTGTGGGGGACGCTTTAACCCAGTGTGTGTTACCAAGGATAAAATGTACATTCTCTACAATAAAGCTAACCTGCATCATCCTTCATTCTGACTGCACTATCCAATTTTATTGGTGCAAAATACCATGTGATTAATGAATATGGGCCAATATGATTTAGAGTGAATTCGAGGACATTAGAGAGATGTAATCCTTGTTTTTATTAGTTGTTAACGTCTAACAGTGATTGAAATTCTTGTGACATATAAAAGTTACAAATAGCGTCCTGCACCAAAAAGTGCTGTGTGAAAAACTGCAGCGACAACACATTGTGGTTCTTCCACAGTGCTTTACACAGAAAGTTCACAGACTTTTGCTTCAATTATACCTATACAGAAACAGCCAGCCTTTCCGTAGGTATAACTGACATGCTTTGATTTCCAAAACCGCAGCGTTTATGCCACGTGGGGTCCTGGCCTTATGAAGCGGAAAATGTATTTTATGGGAATTATGAAAGTGGGCAGAAAAGAATGTGGATTAAGTCAGATTTACTATAACTCAAGCCAGTAAACTGGCACGAGTTATATCTGGCATATATTTCAATTCTGGTTCATGGAACCTCCTGTAGTGCACCAGTACACTGGTCCTTTTACTTGTACTGCATGTCCTTTATCAGCTCCTGGGACCCGACGGTGATAGAACAGATGATTCGTACAGGGGCCAGTTGTCGGTTGCCAACAGATCACATACTGCGGGTCTATCCTATGGTCTCAGTAAGAAATTTTATTTTTTTTTTTTTAAATGTAGATTGTGAGCCCCATGTAGAGCTCACAATGTACATTTTTCCCTATCAGTATGTCTTTTTTGGAATATGGGATGGAAATCCATGCAAACACGGGGAGAACATACAAACTCCTTGCAGATGGTTTTTTGCCCTTGGCGGGATTTGAACACCAGGACTCCAGCGCTGCAAGGCTGCAGTGCTAACCACTGAGCCACCGTGTGGCCCCATGTAAGAAATTTTGACTTGTGACCAGGCAATCTTTTTAACAATTCTATTGCAAGACATGTCAACGAGAGAATCGATTAACAGTGACGTAGAAAATACCAATTTTAATTTCCCTGAATGTTCTAATTTCTGCAATGGGTTGAACATCTAAAACAAGTGCAACTGATAGTAATATTGTGAACGCGTCTTTGCATTTTATGACTTTATTTGGCCTTATGGTTATATCTCTGTTTTCTAATATTTATTTTGAATTCTTAATTGTTTGCATTTTATATTGCCTTAATAGATGAAAAATCATTATGTGCCAACTCTTTGTAAAAAAGAAATGATATGACACACTTACATTATATTTATATCATATATCCACTGTATCTTCAGGTAGCTTAATATCTCAAAGTTTCTTTTGCTTTTCATTTTTTCCTTAGCAGAGGAAAACATGAAGTTCTCTTTCAAGTCCTCTTCTGTTACAGTGTCTCAGGCATCAAAGTCTCCTCCTAGCCATTTTCATTTACCTTGTGACTTTGACCCTTTGTCAGGCAGAGCATTTTCAGAGTAAACTGATCCAGAAGGTCCCCAAGGATGTTATTCTCATTTATTCACTCAGTCTTTTGAATTGAACAGGCCAGATTTGGCAGATATTCAGCAGACTAAGGCTCAAAGAGCACACAATTCTTTTTCTTCTGAGGGCTTTTTTTTTAGAATAAAGACCATCATTTTTCAGGAAGCTTTAATGGACATCAGTCATTTAGCATGTTACATTTCATTCATGAATGCAGTAGATGTGATGACTAGTAATAAAAGACTAGAACAGAGAGGAGACAGACAATAAGTAAGGAGGACAGTCATTGGAAGATCCTTTGATGGGACATTTCAAGAAAAATCATCCTACCTATTTCCTTCAGGCAAGGTTTGTAAATCATCAAGACCCACCCAGTTTAGGTGGAAACATGCTACAGATAGACCCTGTATAGAGCATGTGACAGATGCTTAGCAGGACAAGCTCTTCAGGTATACAGCATATGTGTAAGCACCTTTGCTGCCATCTGCCTGTCCAAACAAGAAGCTATTACTTCTACCAGCTGGTCCACATTTGCAGGACTTCCTAATGTTCGAAGACAGTCACAAGGGACCAATAAGGAACAAAAAGCAGTGAGACTGTCCCACGGGGAGGAGGGAAGGAGGCCAACGGCTCTGTACCAATGTACCTGCCAACTGGTGTGTCACAAAAAGGCTAGGGTTACTAGTCAGACGCTTATCTGATGAAAAGTGTTATTTCATTTCTATTAACCCTTTTGTTAACTTTTTGGAAATTGCAGAGTGTGTCCAACTAGGTAAGACAAAGTGTAAAAGTACTGTATGTTGACTATAAAACTATATATATATATATATATATATATATATATATATATATATATATATTAAGTCTATGTATAAATTCATATTTAATCTTTGTTTTCTTAATAGTTTTGGTCCAAATAATTGTAAAGACAGCAGGATATGTGTACTTAATAAATCATAAGAAAACGAAAAATGGAAAAAAATATGTAATGATGATGCCAATACACCATTTGTATACTTACAAATGACTAAATACCAAGCTGCTGTCCATTTATTTTTGTCTTGACTTGAAAAATGTGTCAGAAGAGGCATAGCTATAAGTGGTGCAGAGGTAGTAGTGGCTACTAGGCTTTGGACCCAGAGGTGGCCCCAAAGGTTCTCCTGTCATATAAAATATGCCACTATATATAACACCAGGTCGGAATGGACGCTATTACAGATTTTTTACTGGGGCCTGGGAAGTTATGTATGTTTGATAGGTAACTTTTCAGTTATTTTAGAATGAATGAATTTTTTTTTTTTTTTTTTTTTTAAATGTCAATTATGAGTCCCTTATAGAGCTCACAATGTACATTTTTCCCTATCAGTATGTCTTTGGAGTGTGGGAGGAAACCCATGCAAACACGTAGAGAACATACAAACTCCTTGCAGATGGTTTTTTGGCCATGGCAGGATTTGAATCCAGGACTCGAATGCTGCAAGGCTGAGACATTGATATAGAAAGTATGTTGGAAAATTGTTTATCTTTTTATTATACAAACAATAACATTTGGTCTGAAAGTGGCCAACCCCTTTAAATTTCTTACTTTTACCTAGGAGAATCTATAAATTCATATGTGGAATTTTTTTCAGAATGGATTTCTACTGTGACATATCAGTATTACGGTACAAGATGTGTTGTACTGCTAACTATAAACAGGGATTCCAATGGGCATTGCCCGCTTTGTAGCTAGGAAAATAGCTCATGAACCTTCTCTGCCGTCCAGCCCTGTTACAAGGAATTGGCGAACTGCTGGATTGTTCAGGCCATCCTTCACCTGTACACAAAGCTATTATGCTTAAGTATTCAGCCAATAACACATTTTATTATACAAATATAAGAAAATTATCATAATGAAAAGGATGATGAAAAGCATATAGAATAATGCATAAATCAACATTCATTTTTATTTAGGTTTGTTTTTGATTTATACCAACTATTTTGTAATTGCATATTAATATGAATAATGTCAGTAGTGTAGTCTGAAGTTGCCCATATACTAGCGACTTTAGACAGCAGAAATTCCTGGTTTACACCATTTTCTGAAAAAGTGACCAGAGGCAAATATTTGTGAGTCAATCTAGCATGAAATTTTTTTTTAATTTTTTTTTTGCTCACTGCAGTCATTGGCAATACAATCGATATTCATGCCATTAATAGAAGCTCTGTAAAATCACAAAACTAAAATAGACTATAGGGAAGAAGAAAGAAAACCACCAGTGTCAACTCAAACTATACCCACTACTTGCGCAAGGATGGTAATCAATCTTATAGTTGGGTCATGATCCTTAATGCTTCAATTCCAAGGACACAGACTAGGAGGAGAAGCATGGCAACCTTCTTCTTGTGGCATCTTTGAAATTTTAATCTAAAGCATTGGCAGATATATTTTACATCATGTAAGAAAACCTTATAATATGAGTAATTATTCTAATTATTTACTCATCTTGAAGTATTATCATTTATACACTTTTACACTTGTAAAAATCCTTTAGCCAAGAACAAATAGAACAAATATTTCTCCTTTTCAAGCAAATATGAATTTTACAGCATGCATGTTCAGTATTAAAGTGAATGCACATTTCAGATCTCGCTTAAGAGTCAGCCAGCACCATTCTACCATAAAAAAAAAGTATTAAACAAAATTTCTCCTGAAGTTAGTACAGCCAGAGAAAACACTGCTGCAAACCAGAGAAATAGAAAGCATATGCTTTTTTTTTGTCAAGTTTTTGTCTAAATTTTTTTTGGTGAGCATACCAAAATGACAGGTTCGCCTCCACTAAAACAAATATGTCTGCAATGAACTGTTTTAATTGAATGAATCCAATTTAACACTTCATGCAGAATGGTGTAGGATTTACATTTTATTTATGTTTTATGTAACAAAATTCTATTCTAAATTTTTGTATTCAATGATGAATATGAAAAAATAAAAATGAACAAATTACATTTAACAAAGTGTAGAATAGACTTGAATACGTTTTTTCCTTTGTAGATTAATTTGGATTGAAGACCATTATTGTAGTTTTTATTTGCAAAAACAATTCTGTTCTGATCTGTAAAACCCATTTTCTTTTGTCCCATTAGGCCACAGCCCTACTTGGGGCCTCTCATTTTAAAACTAATCACAAGCAGTTCTAGTATTAGTACTAGTAGTCAGCATACTCATGAAGACAATCTCAGTAAGGCCTGGTTCATATCTGCATTGAGTATTCTGTTCAGGGAGTCTGCTTGGGGACTCCCCAAATGGAATACCGAATGCATTGACAAGTGATGAGCTTATGAAAGCACATGGACTACACAGACTATAATGGGGTCCGTATGTTTTCTGTGCGGTATCTGCACAAGTCATGCGGAGAGGAAAGTAGTTCATGAAGTACTTTTCTCTATGCATGTTATGTGCGGACACCGTGAGAAAAAAAACATGTACCCGATTATAGTTTATAGGGTCCGTGTGCTTTCATTGTGTTCAGTACTCCGTTCTGGGTGTCCCCAAGAGGACTCCCTGAACGGAATACCGAGCACAGATGTGAACCGGGCCTAACATACAAGTACAATGTTAATTAAGTATAAATATTTAGTCTAATTTTTTTCTATTGTAAAATATTCATATAAAGTTATCAAACCTGATGGATAATTTGATGATTTATCTCACACTAATCTGGATTTACTACATGGCCCCCACATTAAAAATTTCTAAACCTTCTAAGCTTAACCACTTCAGTACCGGGCCAATTTGTGGTCCAGGATCAACACATTTTAGGTTTATTTTGTATGTGCGGTTTTGAGGGCTGTAACATTTTTCTCAAACGTCTCATTCAACTAATTTTTGTTTCTTTTTTTGGGGACACATAGGGCTTTATTTTTATGTTGTTTTTATTTTCGAATGTGTTTTAATTTTTCATATATCCGGGAAAATATAAACAAAATAGGAGGGAAATTGTGTCTGTTTTTCACTTTTCTTTTCTTTTTTTTATTTAATAACACAAAGTACAACTGAAAAACTTTATAAAATAGTTTTTCCTTTCTGTTATGGTAATTTTTATTTTTATGGTGTTGTTGGGGGTGGGGCTATCACCTTTAATAATGGCATTTTCTTGGCGTATTATTTTACTTATTTTTAAAATTATTTAATTTTTTTTTTTTAAACCTATTTATTAATTTTTAAATTTTTATTTATTTTTTTTCAGATGGTGTCCTCATAAGGTCATAAGAGACCTTTGGGGACATCTGATCACTTTTTTTTTGTATTGGAGGCTGATTTCTCCTATAACTGGGGCTGCTACAATTAGCCTCAGTTGCAGGAGGAATACAGCCTCCTGCATGCTGTATACACAGTGTACAGAGCTGATCTGGGTCCTGTAGCTCTTGAAAGACACTGATCCCGACGGATCACGTGACTGCCGGGTCAGGGGGTGGCCGCATCATGGCGGTGCCCATAACTGTGTGAAGTTGTTGGCGATGAGCCACTTATAATTAGCCGAATGTGGTTGGCGGTGATCCGCCTGCGTCCGCATGTCGGCTCTGCTACATCTTTGCATCTGCGCAGCAGCCCCAGCTGTATGCACATCCGTATGGAGAGCAAAGCAAGCTGTGGTACCACGCTGCCTCTACTAGATCTACTAGTGCTTAATGGTCATGTCGTGACGTCATTAACCAGTAACAAAGTAGCCTATGTTTTAATCAGGGTTCCTATCTATGTATGTTGCAAATTTCAGCCTAATCCGTTCAGCTGTTTTTGCGTGATTGAGTAAAAAACATCCAAACATCCAAACACACAAACATACAAACTTTCACATTTATAATATTAGTAGGATTTTGAGGTAGGATTTTGCACACATTAGCCTATGATAGTAAATGACCCTATACTTTTCAGATCCTATTGTATATGTATATCTATTAAATAGAGACAAATGTTTACCGTAGTTTGGTATATCCATAAATCCGTATTTGTTTCTCATATTATGATTTCATTAGACAAATGATAATTGGCTGTGGAAATGACACATCAAACAGTAAAGGTTTTAAGTATATCTGAGAACTTTGAACTTATAAGTGAGTGTTATTAACACCTTCATGAAGGTTACTGTATTTCAGGTTTTCAGAAACACTTTAATCTAGGATTCAGTGGAAAACTATGGCAAGATACTTCTGTACTTAATGGAATGTCTAATCAGAAAACAACAAGTCATTGAGATATAGTTTTCAGCAGTGTTTTTTTTTAACTACCCATATCCACTGACTATCCACTGTGTGAAGGTGACAGTATATCTCCCCTAGATTCCTGACATATGTGTGGTCCAAGGCGGATCTTGAATAAGCTGCAGACCAGGTGTGGGTTGTTACTGGGCCATAAAAGGCTGTAGAGACGGCACTTCAGGGCAGATCCTGGGAGGAGAGAAAGTGACTGTTCTGACGCTGAGGTCCTTGTGTCATGTTACAATGTTGTTTTGGTTGATTTGTGTGGCTGATAGTAAGTATTTTCTATTTAGTTAGCGTGCAGACAAGCAGGTTTTGTTTTGCCTTTTTGCCTGAAGTTAAAGCTGTTATTTTGCTTATTCTGTGTCTGACATAAATGTTTATTTAATTTGCTGGGTGGTAGGTATCTACATTATTATTATGGTCCCAGGGTGTGTTGTGTAAATCTCTATAGAGTGTTTTCTTTATTATGTCTCCTTGCTGATTACTATTGCTTTGTGTGAGACCTGTTTTGGTACACACTCCTTGTATTACAAACAGCATTGCAGACCTATGTGATTTCTCCACAACACCTACAGCATACTGACCCTGGACTTATAAGTCATTTATTACCACTACCATCCGGTGTATCTTTGAAGCATCTATCCCCTGTTTTTTGTATTTGTATTTAATATTTAACATGTGAGTACTATTTAATAAAAAATTGTTATATTTTTATATAACAAGGAGTAGTGAGGAGTAGTAGGAGTATTCTATGCAGGAAGCATTTATAAAACGCCAAGTGTCTGTTAGATTAGCTGAGTGTAAGGATTTATTAATAAAGCCAATACATTTTTAAGAAATGGCCAATAGGCTAGTGGAAGTATCCAGCAAGGGGTTTAGCATCACATTTATATTGCCCCCAACAATGCGAAATCCTGGAAGGTGACCAGTGTGCCCCTTATCCATTCTGGCTGGTGAACATTGGGGCCATAAAGGCTAACAAGGGAGACCTGGACACCCCTAATCTTATCCTTTACATGTATAAAATGGCCTTCAGGGTCAATGATTGTGAGGGAATGCTCAAAGGGAGAACTTCCCTTTAATACCAAGTAACAAACAGAAAGAAGCAATAAAAGCATGTATCAAGTGGGCCCTCACTTAAAAGGAAGGAATCTGTCAGGGCAATTTGGGACACTAAATTACCCACAGGACCTTTGTGGACAAGGGGGTTTAGTGTCCCAAATCATCCTATAATAAAGCCATTGTGCCTGCAATTAAAATAAAATTGCTTTATACTTACCCTTCTGCTGTATTCCTCGTGCCGTCGCAGTTCTTCACTGAAGCCAGAGATGTACACCATGGTTTCAGTATGTATGCCCCATACCTCCAGCACTTAAGCAGGTTTTACAACCTTGGCTTCACTCCAGAACTGCACAACTCTGGGAACACCAGAGATAAGTGTGATGGGACTCATCAGACTCATCTCTGGATAAGTATAAAGGATTATGTTTGGGGGGCACAGATATATTTAAAACAGGTCGATTTAGGACACTAAACCACCAATCTTTGGTGTCCCAAATTGACCTGACAGGTTCTCTTTAACATATGTATCACCTACTAATTATACCAGTTATATTATAAACAGAGCAGCTCGTATTAACAAGTGCTTTAGGCTGAGGCCCCACATTGCAGAATCGCTGCTTTTTTTGTTTCATTTTTTTAAGCCAAAGCCAAGAATGGAAAGGAAAGGGAAATAAATAGGAAGTTCTTATACAAATCCCTTCTGCTCAATCAACTAGTAGCTTTGGCTCAAAAAACCATAGCAAAATCTTCAACTAAAAAAAAACCAAAACCATATTTAACTTTGTTGAAAGTAAAAAAAAAAAAAAAATTAATTTTTGCAAATATAGTTAAAAATTTAGCAGTGTTAAAGATTTTCTTTAGCCATCTTAGTGATGACAGTCTTTTGTTTTGATAGGTTGCCAATGGATATGACTAAGAATGCATGAAGTTTCTATGGTATGGCACTTGTCAGAACCCATTTAAGATTTCCTTATTGTGGACAGATTATCTGGCACAGACAACACATGTATGAGAAGATAACCTGGCCACAAGACGGAAATCATATCATGACTGGGTTTCAGAGCATAAAGATTTCCCGCATTTATGGTCATATCCATTGGTAACTGATCAAGACAAAAGATTTCTACTACTAAGAGTTTATTATTAGAGAAAATCTTTAAGACTTTAAGAATTGTTAGAGAAAATCTTTAAGACTTTAAGAATTGTTAATTCTTTATATTTGCAAATTTTTTTTACTTTTAATTGTCTGCAAATTTAAACATGGTTATGTTATGGTTTACAGGAGACACTATGGATTCCATAAGGTAGTAATCTCAGGGCATCTGACAAACCCAGGTGTACAGGATAAATCTGATGAACAGGATGTATCACTCCAGAATATACATTTTTATAACATGCTTTATAACACTCTAGCTGGTGCTTGGCATTGTGCATGGTAGTCTTAAAGAATTTTCACCACCTTCACCAACTCCAGTTCTTTGCATCCTTTAATAGGCGCTGTGCCAGTGTTCCTGAGTAATCATTGCTGTCAATTTCAGCTCCCACTATGCTAATCAGGCTCTATTACTGGTGGGTGGTCTTCAGCTGAAGCAGACAGAGCAAGCCCACTCATCTGACAGTAGAAAGTCTAATCAGAATATCTGGTGCTGAAAATAACAGCACCGACGCCATAGGAATGGTGGAAACTAGAGAAAAAATTTCAACTGTGCTGGAATTAGTGGATTGGCACCTATTGAACGATGCAAAGAGTTGGAACTGGTCATTGTCCTGAATCGTCCTCTTTAACATTGCAGCTGCTCAACCATGCAAATGCATTTTACGAAGTTCCTAACCCGCAGTTATTTTGTTGGTGTTAATTCTAGACTCAGTTTGAAACTAATCAGCATTGAGTGGTATCAGTGGTGTAACTAGGAATGGCTGGGCCCCATGGCGAACTTTTGACATGCCCCCCCCCCCAACCGACGCCGAAGACCTCGACCGACCCCCTCCTCCCCACTCTGTTATGTCCCTTAGTAAGCCCTGCACACAGTATTATATCCCATAGTGACCCCTGCACACAGTATTATCCCCTATAGTGGCCCCTGCACACAGTATTATGTCCATTAGTGGCCCCTGCACACAGTATTATGTCCCTTAGTGGCCCCTGCACACAGTATTATCCCCAATAGTGGCTCCTGCACACAGTATTATCCCCCATAGTGCCCCCTGCACACAGTATTATCCCCCATAGTGTCCCCTGCGCACAGTATTATCTCCCATAGTGTCCCCTGCACACAGTATTATGCCCCATAGTGTCCCCTGCACACAGTATTATCCCCCATAGTGTCCCCTGCACACAGTATTATCCCCAATAGTGTCCCCTGCATACAGTATTATGTCCCACTGTGGACACCCATAAACAATTATTATACTCTGGGGTCACCCGGAAGTGACACATGGAGCGGTACGGTTAAATAAGCCGAGTAGTGTTCCGGATAAGGTTTATTTCTTCCTAGCTTGAGTGAAGCTCGATTAGTGAAGTTACGCACTTGATAAAGGGTTCCGACCCGAAACGCGGCAACTGTTTTTGCGTTGTGCAATCTTCCTTTCGAATAAATTCCTTTGGACCTGAGAGCGCCATCCTTTTTGTTCTTTCATTCATGTTACTGTAAGTCACAGATGTTACCTATGCACATGTTGTAACTTGGTACTGGATTAAGAACACCTCATTCTCCTGGATCCAGCATGGATGCATATATAAAAGGCTGATATGCTGGTAGGAATACAGAGGAGCTGGTATGCAGCAACCCATTGGTGGGAACGTGTAGGCTGGGAGTAATGGTTCTCAAACTTGTACTTGTACAAACTCAACCAAATTCTTTCAGCTTTCTTCTTGGGCTGGTACAGAGCAGAGCTGTGCACCCAGTAGTGGTGGAAGACTGATGAAAGTAGGAGAGCCCATAATAATGATGCAGGAATAAGACTCATGAGACTTGATGTTGCAAGAAAACAGATAACACATAACTTTACTTGAACAAGGTTGCAATGAAAACAACAGCTTCCAGAGATGGAGGTGCAATTCTTGCAGAGCTTTACTGTTTTACAGACATTTTTGCCAAGGTCCATGCCATGTTGTTTTGCAATTTCAATCTAAAATGGAGCCTACTGCCAAGATGTCAATCCAGCAATACTATGTTGTAGCGTCTTTTCTGTGGTTTAACATTCACAGTAGTTGCTACTGCCCTAGATTTTGCAGGCAAGAAGTTTAAACATTCGTCTTCTATTCTTTCTCCAAGACCTTCATAGCTTAAA
Source organism: Leptodactylus fuscus (assembly GCF_031893055.1). Classification (NCBI taxonomy): domain Eukaryota; kingdom Metazoa; phylum Chordata; class Amphibia; order Anura; family Leptodactylidae; genus Leptodactylus; species Leptodactylus fuscus. The sequence continues at coordinate 91,772,806 of NC_134267.1, forward strand.
ACAAGCTGTGCTTACATTCTAACAACATTAACCACATCACAAGCACTTGAAGAACACTACTTGTGTCCAACTTATATTTAAAGTGACACTTAACACCCACTTGTAATTACACTCATGATTAGGCTCAAATATCAGATATCTTCGCAAATTATGGGCTAAACTTCATAAGAGTCAAAATTGTAAAATAAGTTAAATATATGAATTTTTCGATGAAGGAGGAAATAGAATGGTTGTACCCAAACATAAGCTATAAAAATCACCTCTACACCAAAAGTAGTATCTCTCCAATGTAAAAATGAATATGAAGATGAATGAAGATATTTAAGCTAACCTGTATTATCTGCTGTATACTACAGCATATTCATATATCATAGGGATCAGTTTATCCTCATCTATTGTATCTTGTGGCAGGTTTGCATTAAACTAGCTTTATCATTGCAATTCATTCTATTCATTCATGTATTGAAACATTGTACTTCATATGCCCTGTCATTCATATTGTTATATCCCATATTATATTGCAGGGTATGTATACTTGTTAATCTTACAACATTGACCATCAAACATGACTAAAGGTAGAATAGGTATCAGGAGGCCTGACTACTTTGAACACATCAATGAAAGGCAAATGACACAATGGAAGCATGTGTATGTGGCAGTATGGTGATGGCAGATGGTGAGCAGTAACTTCAGCTTAGCCATTTTTCATTTGTTAGTGTACAAAGACTGATTTTCAGCTTCTGTACTATAGCACATGATGGCAATACTATTGGAATAATGCCAATGTCAGCATCAGGACTAGACCCGCTCACTATGCTACAAGAAGTGCATAACATTAATAATTATTGATAGATGCAGATCATATCCCGCCTATGCTAATGCAATGAAAAAATAAATATCTCATTCAATCAGTCTTTATTGAGTTCACGTGAAACATGTTTTTAATACCTGCCACTGTATTCATTGTAGCTTCATTGGGAGTTGCTTATTTATGACAAGGTGCACGCCTTCTTATTAATGAAGCGCACCCTCTGCTAGGCATGCACCTGGTGTGAAGTCTACACCACTTCAAAACTGGCATAGATTTCCAGTATCATTTATGTAATGATGATAAATCTGTCAAGTCTCAGAAAGCCCCTGTCCCACTCCCTTTTTGGGAAACTGGCGTGGTTGGTACAAAAACACCAGTTGAGACAGTTCTGTGTATTTGTTAAAGGGGCTCTATCAGCAAAATCATGCTGATAGAGCCCCATATATGCGTGAATAGCCTTTAAAAAGGCTATTCAGGCACCGTAAATTTTATATTGAACTACCCCCCCCCCCCCCCCCCCGTTTTAAAATAAAACCCTAAAAAAGAATGTTATCTACTTACGGATCGTGCACGCTGGGCGGGCATTCAGGGTGTGTCTTCTTCTTCTTACACGTCTTTTCAGAGTATAATAATTGGAGACCCGGGGGAATAAAAACATAAAAAAACACTATTATTTACCTGTCCCCCGGCTCCTATGCTGTCGGCCTCTGCCGTTGCCCTTCTTCAATGACGTCGGACGTCACATGACCCGGGAAGCAGGCCGAGGTCATGGGACATCAGAGACGTCAGACAACTAAGCCGAAGCCTGCCTGGAGCCTGGAGAGGTAAGTAACACAGTTTTTTATATTTCTTACGTCTCCCGGGCCTCCGATCATTATACTCGGGGGTCTGCAAAGGGGGCCCAGCCAGGATCGGTAAGTAAATAGGGCCCGTTACCGGCTGGACTCCAGCCGGTAACGGCCTATTAAGAAAAAAAAAACTGCAGCGGTAGCGACTGTCACCGAGCCCCCTAATGTCCCAGGCCCTGTGGCAGCTGCCTCTGCTGCTTCCCTGTTAGTTACGCCAATGCTAGGAGGTCTGTCTATTCTATCAGCCACTAAACATTCCTGTATGGGACCCCAAAATTCCTGATGGCAGCTCTGGACATATGCACTGTATTCCAGAGGTCATACTATTCGTCTAGGTAATGGAAAGCATTCATACTTTTGTATAGGAGAAATATATTTTTCTTCTTGATATACTGTACAATGATGGTACTATGTTTAGTCCATAGTAAGATGGCATCTCTAGCAGACAGTTTAACAAAACAAAACTTGTAATTGTTTCTTGAAGTTCATCCAAGGACAGTATGCTTTGGCATTAAACAAATCGTGAGCCAAGACTTTGTCAATGCTACTAAGATTGTTAGACAACTGCACAAAAATAGCTTAATGCGCATGTAAAAGAACATATGATATGTTTCATCACAGACCAAAGTACCACTGTCAGAACTATTCCAATATATGCCAGCTATTCCCAACTACGTATTCTAATTCATTTCCAAGCTCAGTTCTTCAATGAAATAAAGCACTCAGAAATAATATATATTCTAAATCTCCCTGCCTATAAAACATAAATGAGTTACCCACAGTCACATCTCCATCTAGAAAAATGGCAACTAGAGGAAACAACTGTCTGTAATGACTTTTAAAAGTAAGTTGGGGCAACATGGTGGCTCAGTGGTTAGCACTGCAGCCTTGCAGCACTGGTTCAAATCCTGCCTGGAACAACATCTGCAAGAAGTTACTATGTTCTCCCTGTTTTGCGTGGATTTCCTCCCATTCTACAAAGACATACTGAAAGAAAAAAAATATATATGGAACTCACAACCGACATTAACAAAAAAAAAAGTAAGTTGAAAATTTTAATGGATTGTGCCCAATTGATTTGCAAGTTAAACTGATCTCTTATAATGTAGGAAATGCAATTCCTAAAAACTTGCGTAAGTATTAAAAGGAATCTATCACCTTCCCCACTCACTATCCAGGGGACCGAACAAGAAGCCAGGGTCAGTGCATATGCTTTGAAGACAGCACTCATTGTATTCCGTGAACTCAAATGCTTATTGGTTAAAATGACTTTTTGCAAGCATCCCAGGGGCCTATCTATATTTCAAAGTTATGATTTGACTTGTACAGCACTATAGCAGTAGTTTACAGTGGATTTTTTTTTTAACTTCATAAAAGTTGAGCCAATTTTGAAAAAATTCAATTTGACCGATAGTACAGCGATGCTGGGAAGGACTTCCCCTAAACCATAGCATAAGCATGGTGTGCACACAGAAACTGTGTTCGCACCCTGCTTTGTGGATTTCAGTTGTATGTAACGGCTGACACTGTCCTCTTACACCCCCAGTCGGAGCTGAGCTGGTGGATGCTGCGGTCCAACATGACCGATCACCCCACCACCACCCCAGCAACGTTTTCCTGGGGATGCCACTGCTCCTATTCGGCAGCCTGGGTGACCCTGGGTCTGTCCCATCACAGTCCCTCTGCATAATACTTGGTTGATCCTGCCTTGATTGGAGACTGTAAGCCTATGCATATGCGCAGCCTGACAGCCTTCTATACACTGCAATAGACGTGTATTGTAGCACATACCTATTGAAACAGTGATCAGAATTTTGCTGGTTAAATCCCTTATTGGGACAAAAAGAAAAAATTAAAAAAAAAAGGTTTAAACTGCTTACCCCCAGAGCTGCTGTTATTATTATATTCTGGGGTCTCCTCAGACCCCAGAGTATAATAAGGCCCAGGGGAAGTGATTAAAAATAACATACACTTATCCTCACCTTACTTCACCTCTTCTGGGTATCTGGCAGTCTGCAGCATCCTCCTTGCTACTCTTCTTCCTTGTGACTGAGGTCCTGTTCCCCAGACGTCACTGCTGGAGCCTGTGATTGAGCCTCTGTGGTCACATGATGCACAATGACGTCACTATACCAGCATGCTCCATGTGACCACTGGGGCCCAGTCACAGGCCCCAGAAAGAGATGGATTTTGAGCCCAAGACATGGGAGTATCAGTATTTTTTTATTTTTAATCACCTCTCCTGGCTTGGCATCCAATGAAAACAGGCCTGGCGATTGCCAGGCCATTCTCCATTAGCGATATGTATGTCGGTCGGGGAACCAAGCTTTCCCCGACCGCTATCATGGTGGTCCAGGACCCCGGCCATTTCCAGCTGACTGCGGGCCACGTACCCTACACCACTGATGAGTGGGCCCCCTCAAGAGCTTGGGGCCCCAGCACTTGCCCAGGTTTACTGGGTGATGACGCTGGCCCTGTTGACACCTCCAATCTTGCACCCCCAAAATTTAACCTAACAGTAAAAATAATTCTCAACCTTTTATAACGATTTAACAGAGAAGAAACTATGATTCTAAAGAGTGAGAACATACCGTAAATGACCTATAAATTTAGTATATATAATACAAATACTGTAGCCAATACCCTGTGGAGACTAAATATAGGCAAAAAATGCACCTCCCAACATAGTAAATAAATAAATACAATTTTTCTGAGGGAAATTTACAATAAAGTTCATTCTTTGCTCATGAGTTTGTTTTATGTCCCATGGTGCTGTGCAGTTCCTAATTTCCCCCTTAGGGTCAAGGTCTTGTGTCTGGAGATCTACCATGGGGTAGCTATTGCTTCATCTAGTATCACATCTATTTTCTCACCATTGTTAGACACTCTTTCCTTTACTGTTGACAGGTCTTCTATGTAGTCCCTTCCTTTTCCATTCCAAACTGTTATTTTTTGTATTCTTGCTATATACAATATAACTAATATCACATATAGAGATGAGCGAACACTAAAATGTTCGAGGTTCGAAATTCGATTCGAACAGCCGCTCAATGTTCGTGTGTTCGAACGGGTTTCGAACCCCATTATAGTCTATGGGGAACAGATACTCGTTAAGGGGGAAACCCAAATCCGTGTCTGGAGGGTCACCAAGTCCACTATGACACCCCAGGAAATGATGCCAACACCTCTGGAATCACACTGGGACAGCAGGGGAAGCATGTCTGGGGGCATCTAACACACCAAAGACCCTCTATTACCCCAACATCACAGCCTAACAACTACACACTTTACACACTCAATACCACCTCTCTGACAGTAGGAAAACACCTTGAAACATGTGTATTTGGCACTTGCAGTGAGGAGAGCTTGTCACCAGCAGTGAATTTGGCCCTTGTAGTAAGTTGAGGTTGGCACCAACATTTGTTTTGAAAATCAGGGTGGATTGAGCCTCTAACCAGCAGAGTTTGGGCAAATTCATGGTGGAGGGAGCCTCTAAAAACCCCAGTTTGGACCAATTCATGGTGGAGGGAGACTCTAAAAACCCCAGTTTGGACCAATTCATGGTGGAGGGAGCCTCTAAAAACCCCAGTTTGGACCAATTCATGGTGGAGGGAGCCTCTAACCAGCCCAGTTTGGGCAAATTCATGGTGGAGGGAGCCTCTAACCAGCCCAGTTTGGACCAATTAATGGTGGAGGGAGCCTCTAACCAGCCCAGTTTGGACCAATTAATGGTGGAGGGAGCCTCTAACCACCCCAGTTTGGACCAATTCATGGTGGAGGGAGCCTCTAACCAGCCCAGTTTGGACCAATTCATGGTGGAGGGAGCCTCTAAAAAACCCAGTTTGGACCAATTCATGGTGGAGGGAGCCTCTAAACAGCCCAGTTTGGGCAAATTCATGGTGGAGGGAGCCTCTAACCACCCCAGTTTGGACCAATTCATGGTGGAGGGAGCCTCTAAACAGCCAAGTTTGGACCAATTCATGGTGAAGGGAGCCTCTAAAAACCCGTTTGGACCAATTCATGGTGGAGGGAGCCTCTAACCAGCCCAGTTTGGGCAAATTCATGGTGGAGGGAGCCTCTAAACAGCCCAGTTTGGGCAAATTCATGGTGGAGGGAGCCTCTAACCAGCCCAGTTTGGACCAATTCATGGTGGAGGGAGCCTCTAACCAGCCCAGTTTGGGCAAATTCATGGTGGAGGGAGCCTCTAAACAGCCCAGTTTGGGCAAATTCATGGTGGAGGGAGCCTCTAACCAGCCCAGTTTGGACCAATTCATGGTGGAGGGAGCCTCTAACCAGCCCAGTTTGGGCAAATTCATGGTGGAGGGAGCCTCTAAACAGCCCAGTTTGGGCAAATTCATGGTGGAGGGAGCCTCTAACCAGCCCAGTTTGGACCAATTAATGGTGGAGGGAGCCTCTAAACAGCCAAGTTTTGGAAATTCATGGTGGAGGGAGCCTCTAACCAGCCCAGTTTGGACCAATTCATGGTGGAGGGAGCCTCTAACCAGCCCAGTTTGGACCAATTCATGGTGGAGGGAGCCTCTAAACAGCCCAGTTTGGGCAAATTCATGGTGGAGGGAGCCTCTAAAAAACCCAGTTTGGACCAATTCATGGTGGAGGGAGCCTCTAATTAGCCCAGTTTGGACCAATTAATTGTGGAGGGAGCCTCTAACCAGCCCAGTTTGGACCAATTAATGGTGGAGGGAGCCTCTAACCACCCCAGTTTGGGCAAATTCATGGTGGAGGGAGCCTCTAACCAGCCCAGTTTGGACCAATTAATGGTGGAGGGAGCCTCTAAACAGCCAAGTTTTGGGAAATTCATGGTGGAGGGAGCCTCTAACCAGCCCAGTTTGGACCAATTCATGGTGGAGGGAGCCTCTAAACAGCCCAGTTTGGGCAAATTCATGGTGGAGGGAGCCTCTAACCAGCCAAGTTTGGACCAATTCATGGTGAAGGGAGCCTCTAAAAACCCGTTTGGACCAATTCATGGTGGAGGGAGCCTCTAACCAGCCCAGTTTGGGCAAATTCATGGTGGAGGGAGCCTCTAAACAGCCCAGTTTGGGCAAATTCATGGTGGAGGGAGCCTCTAACCAGCCCAGTTTGGACCAATTCATGGTGGAGGGAGCCTCTAAAAAACCCAGTTTGGGCAAATTCATGGTGGAGGGAGCCTCTAAACAGCCCAGTTTGGGCAAATTCATGGTGGAGGGAGCCTCTAACCAGCCCAGTTTGGACCAATTAATGGTGGAGGGAGCCTCTAACCAGCCCAGTTTGGGCAAATTCATGGTGGAGGGAGCCTCTAAACAGCCCAGTTTGGGCAAATTCATGGTGGAGGGAGCCTCTAACCAGCCCAGTTTGGACCAATTCATGGTGGAGGGAGCCTCTAACCAGCCCAGTTTGGGCAAATTCATGGTGGAGGGAGCCTCTAAACAGCCCAGTTTGGGCAAATTCATGGTGGAGGGAGCCTCTAACCAGCCCAGTTTGGACCAATTAATGGTGGAGGGAGCCTCTAAACAGCCAAGTTTTGGGAAATTCATGGTGGAGGGAGCCTCTAACCAGCCCAGTTTGGACCAATTCATGGTGGAGGGAGCCTCTAACCAGCCCAGTTTGGACCAATTCATGGTGGAGGGAGCCTCTAAACAGCCCAGTTTGGGCAAATTCATGGTGGAGGGAGCCTCTAAAAAACCCAGTTTGGACCAATTCATGGTGGAGGGAGCCTCTAATTAGCCCAGTTTGGACCAATTAATTGTGGAGGGAGCCTCTAACCAGCCCAGTTTGGACCAATTAATGGTGGAGGGAGCCTCTAACCACCCCAGTTTGGGCAAATTCATGGTGGAGGGAGCCTCTAACCAGCCCAGTTTGGACCAATTAATGGTGGAGGGAGCCTCTAAACAGCCAAGTTTTGGGAAATTCATGGTGGAGGGAGCCTCTAACCAGCCCAGTTTGGACCAATTCATGGTGGAGGGAGCCTCTAAACAGCCCAGTTTGGGCAAATTCATGGTGGAGGGAGCCTCTAAAAAACCCAGTTTGGACCAATTCATGGTGGAGGGAGCCTCTAATTAGCCCAGTTTGGACCAATTAATTGTGGAGGGAGCCTCTAACCAGCCCAGTTTGGGCAAATTCATGGTGGAGGGAGCCTCTAACCAGCCCAGTTTGGACCAATTCATGGTGGAGGGAGCCTCTAACCAGCCCAGTTTGGACCAATTCATGGTGGAGGGAGCCTCTAAAAAACCCAGTTTGGACCAATTCATGGTGGAGGGAGCCTCTAAACAGCCCAGTTTGGGCAAATTCATGGTGGAAGGAGCCTCTAACCAGCAGAGTTGTGGGAAAGCAGGGTGGAGGGAGCCTCTAACCAGCAGAGTTGGTGGAAATCAGGGTGGAGGGAGCCTCTAACCAGCAGAGTTGGGGGAAATCATGTTGGAGGGAGCCTAGTATTAGCAGAATTGTGCAACGCTTATGGTGGATGAGTATGAGGATGCGGAGGAATTGGAGAGGTTGAGTACAGACATGGAGTTTCATGTTGGGGTGCTTTACACAGGTGGGCACAAAAATGAAGGCTCTATCCAGTGGTGGTTCATTTTTATCAAAGTGAGCCGGTCGGCACTCTCAGCTGACAGACGGGTGCGCTTGTCAGTGATGATGCCACCGGCTGCACTGAACACCCTCTCAGATAGGACGCTGGCGGCAGGACAGGACAGCACCTCCAAGGCATATAGGGCAAGTTCAAGCCACAGGTCCAACTTCGACACCCAATACGTGTAGGGCGCAGAGGGGTCGGAGAGGACAGGGCTGTGGTCGGAAAGGTATTCCCGCAACATGCGCCTATACTTCTCACGCCTGGTGACACTAGGACCCTCCGTGGCGGCACTTTGGCGAGGGGGTGCCATCAAGGTGTCCCAGACCTTAGACAGTGTGCCCCTCGTTTGTGTGGACCGGTGAGAACTTGGTTGCCTACTGGAGGAACTGCCCTCCCTGCCGCCAACGTCACATGCTGGAAACATCTCCATCATATTCTGCACCAATTGCCTGTGGCAAGCATTGATGCGATTGGCCCTCCCCTCTACCGGAATAAAAGACGAGATGTTGTTTTTATACCGGGGGTCAAGGATAGCAAAGATCCAGTACTGGTTGTCCTCCATGATTTTGACAATACGCTTGTCGGTTGTAAAGCACCCCAACATGAACTCAGCCATGTCTGCCACAGTGTTAGTTGGCATGACTCCTCTGGCCCCACCGGAAAGTTCAATCTCCATTTCCTCCTCATCCTCCATGTCTACCCATCCGCGCTGCAACAATGGGACGATTCGAAGTTGCCCGGAAGCCTCCTGTATCACCATCACATCATCGGACAACTCTTCTTCCTCCTCCTCCTCCTCCTCCTCCTCCATTAAACGCAGTGAAGCGGACAGATGTGTGGACCTACTCTCCAGCTGTGACGGATCGGATGCTATCCCTAACTCCTCTGTGTGATCTGAGTTATCCCTGATGTCAATCAGGGATTCTCTCAGAACACACAAGAGCGGGATTGTAAGGCTCACCATCGCATCCTCAGAGCTCACCCTCCTTGTGGACTCCTCAAAGACCCGTAGGATGTCACAAAGGTCTCTCATCCATGGCCACTCATGGATGTGAAACTGAGGCAGCTGACTTTGTGGCACCCTAGGGTTTTGTAGCTGGTATTCCATCAAAGGTCTCTGCTGCTCAACCACTCTATTCAACATCTGAAACGTTGAGTTCCAGCGTGTGGGGACGTCGCACAAAAGCCGGTGTTGTGGCACATGCAGGCGTTGCTGGAGAGATTTTAAGCTAGCAGCGGCTACTGTCGACTTGCGAAAGTGGGCGCACATGCGCCGCACTTTCACCAGTAGCTCTGGAACATTGGGGTAGCTCTTTAGGAAACGTTGCACCACTAGGTTGAAGACGTGGGCCAGGCATGGAACATGTTGGAGTCCGGCAAGCTCCAGAGCTGCTACCAGGTTCCGGCCGTTATCACAAACGACCATGCCTGGGCCCAGGTGCAGCGGCTCAAACCATATTGCCGTCTCATCGAGGAGGGCATCCCTCACCTCGGAGGCAGTGTGCTGTCTGTCCCCCAAGCTGATCAGCTTCAGCACAGCCTGCTGACGTCTACCAACGCCAGTGCTGCAACGTTTCCAACTCGTAGCTGGGGTCAATCTAACAGCGGAGGAGGAGGCGGTGGCGGAGGAGGAGGCGGTGGCGGAGGAGGAGGCGGTAGAGGAGGAGGAGGAGGGGGGTGTTCTTCTCGTGTCCCTGCCAGGAATGTTAGGCGGGGAGACGAGGTACACCGGGCCAGTTTGGGAAGCAGTCCCAGCCTCAACTACATTCACCCAGTGTGCCGTCAGTGAAATGTAGCGTCCCTGTCCGCATGCACTTGTCCACGCGTCGGTGGTCAAGTGGACCTTTGTGCAAAGCGCGGAACTAAGGGCCCGCCTGATGTTGAGTGACACGTGCTGGTGCAAGGCGGGGACGGCACACCGGGAGAAGTAGTGACGGCTAGGGACGGCATAGCGAGGTGCCGCAGTTGCCATCAGGTCCAGGAAGGCGGGAGTTTCAACAAGCCGGAACGCCAACATCTCCTGGGCCAGCAGTTTAGCGATGTTGGCGTTCAAGGCTTGCGCGTGTGGGTGGTTAGCAGTGTATTTCTGCCGCCGCTCCAATGTCTGAGAGATGGTGGGTTGTTGTAAAGAAACGCCTGATGGTGCCTTTGATGGTGCAGGAGAAGGAGATAAGACAGGACCAGGGGAGGATGAGGTAGAAGTCAACAAAGTGGCGGAGGCAGATGAAGTGGTGTCCTGGCTCGTCCTCTGGAGTGCATCGCCAGCACAGTCAGCAGTGGCAGTGGCAGAGGCAGAGGCAGTGGCAGTGGCGTGAACGGCAGGCGGCCTTTGTCCTGCCGTTGCTGCCTGCCACTGATTCCAGTGCTTGGATTCCAAATGACGGCGCATTGAAGTGGTGGACAGGTTGCTCTTCTCAGAGCCCCTAATCAATTTCGAGAGGCAAATTGTGCAGACAACACTATATCTGTCCTCGGCGCATTCCTTGAAAAAACTCCACACCTTCGAGAAACGTGCCCTCGAGGTGGGAGTTTTTCGGGGCTGGGTACGAACTGGAACATCTTGGGAGATTCCGGGTGTGGCCTGGCTTCGCCTAAGCTGCTGACCTCTGCCTCTGCCTCTAGCTACCCTTTTTGGTGCTGCACCTGCCTCAACATCCACACTACTTTCCCCGCTTGACATCCCCCCTGTCCAGGTCGGGTCAGTGTCCTCATCATCCACCACTTCCTCTTCCAACTCCTGTCTCATCTCCTCCTCCCGCACAATGCGCCGGTCAACTGGATGCCCTGACGGCAACTGCGTCACATCATCGTCGATGAGGGTGGGTTGCTGGTCATCCACCACCAAATCGAAGGGAGATGGAGGAGACTCTAGTGTTTGAGCATCTGGACACAGATGCTCCTCTGTTAGGTTCGTGGAATCGTGACGTGGAGAGGCAGGTTGAGGGACAATGAAAGGAGCGGAGAACAGCTCTGGGGAGCAGGGACAGTTTGGGTTATTGTTCTGTAAAGCTTCGGAATTTTGGGAGGAAGGAAGACAAGACTGTTGGGTAATAGGAGGAGAGGAGGCAGAGTCTGACTGGCTGCTGGACAATGTGCTGTAAGCGTTCTCTGACAGCCATTGCAAGACCTGTTCCTGGTTCTCGGGCCTACTAAGGTTTGTACCCTGCAGTTTAGTTAATGTGGCAAGCAACCCTGGCACTGTGGAGTGGCGCAATGCTTGCTGCCCCACAGGAGTAGGCACGGGACGCCCTGTGGCTTCACTGCTACCTTGCTCCCCAGAACCATTCCCCCGACCTCGCCCACGGCCTCGTCCACGTCCCTTTCCGGGAGCCTTGCGCATTTTGAATTCCTAGTTAGAAATTGGCACTGTATACCAGTAGTAAAAATTGTGGGTGCACGTAACCCCAATATATTCTTTGAATTCCCAGTCAGAAACTGGCACTATATGGCAGTAGCAAGAAATGAGGGTATTTGTATTCCCAATATACTCTTTGAATTCCCAGTCAGACAATGGCACTGTATACCAGTAGTAAAAATTGTGGGTGCACGTAACCCCAATATATTCTTTGAATTCCCAGTCAGAAACTGGCACTATATGGCAGTAGCAAGAAATGAGGGTATTTGTATTCCCAATATACTCTTTGAATTCCCAGTCAGACAATGGCACTGTATACCAGTAGTAAAAATTGTGGGTGCACGTAACCCCAATATATTCTTTGAATTCCCAGTCAGAAACTGGCACTATATGGCAGTAGCAAGAAATGAGGGTATTTGTATTCCCAATATACTCTTTGAATTCCCAGTCAGACAATGGCACTGTATACCAGTAGTAAAAATTGTGGGTGCACGTAACCCCAATATATTCTTTGAATTCCCAGTCAGAAACTGGCACTATATGGCAGTAGCAAGAAATGAGGGTATTTGTATTCCCAATATACTCTTTGAATTCCCAGTCAGACAATGGCACTGTATACCAGTAGTAAAAATTGTGGGTGCACGTAACCCCAATATATTCTTTGAATTCCCAGTCAGAAACTGGCACTATATGGCAGTAGCAAGAAATGAGGGTATTTGTATTCCCAATATACTCTTTGAATTCCCAGTCAGACAATGGCACTGTATACCAGTAGTAAAAATTGTGGGTGCACGTAACCCCAATATATTCTTTGAATTCCCAGTCAGAAACTGGCACTATATGGCAGTAGCAAGAAATGAGGGTATTTGTATTCCCAATATACTCTTTGAATTCCCAGTCAGACAATGGCACTGTATACCAGTAGTAAAAATTGTGGGTGCACGTAACCCCAATATATTCTTTGAATTCCCAGTCAGAAACTGGCACTATATGGCAGTAGCAAGAAATGAGGGTATTTGTATTCCCAATATACTCTTTGAATTCCCAGTCAGACAATGGCACTGTATACCAGTAGTAAAAATTGTGGGTGCACGTAACCCCAATATATTCTTTGAATTACCAGTCAGAAACTGGCACTATATGGCAGTAGCAAGAAATGAGGGTATTTGTATTCCCAATATTCTCTTTGAATTCCCAGTCAGACAATGGCACTGTATACCAGTAGTAAAAATTGTGGGTGCACGTAACCCCAATATATTCTTTGAATTCCCAGTCAGAAACTGGCACTATATGGCAGTAGCAAGAAATGAGGGTATTTGTATTCCCAATATACTCTTTGAATTCCCAGTCAGACAATGGCACTGTATACCAGTAGTAAAAATTGTGGGTGCACGTAACCCCAATATATTCTTTGAATTCCCAGTCAGAAACTGGCACTATATGGCAGTAGCAAGAAATGAGGGTATTTGTATTCCCAATATACTCTTTGAATTCCCAGTCAGACAATGGCACTGTATACCAGTAGTAAAAATTGTGGGTGCACGTAACCCCAATATATTCTTTGAATTCCCAGTCAGAAACTGGCACTATATGGCAGTAGCAAGAAATGAGGGTATTTGTATTCCCAATATACTCTTTGAATTCCCAGTCAGACAATGGCACTGTATACCAGTAGTAAAAATTGTGGGTGCACGTAACCCCAATATATTCTTTGAATTCCCAGTCAGAAACTGGCACTATATGGCAGTAGCAAGAAATGAGGGTATTTGTATTCCCAATATACTCTTTGAATTCCCAGTCAGACAATGGCACTGTATACCAGTAGTAAAAATTGTGGGTGCACGTAACCCCAATATATTCTTTGAATTCCCAGTCAGAAACTGGCACTATATGGCAGTAGCAAGAAATGAGGGTATTTGTATTCCCAATATACTCTTTGAATTCCCAGTCAGACAATGGCACTGTATACCAGTAGTAAAAATTGTGGGTGCACGTAACCCCAATATATTCTTTGAATTCCCAGTCAGAAACTGGCACTATATGGCAGTAGCAAGAAATGAGGGTATTTGTATTCCCAATATACTCTTTGAATTCCCAGTCAGACAATGGCACTGTATACCAGTAGTAAAAATTGTGGGTGCACGTAACCCCAATATATTCTTTGAATTACCAGTCAGAAACTGGCACTATATGGCAGTAGCAAGAAATGAGGGTATTTATAACCCCAATATATTCTTTGAATTCCCAGTCAGACAATGGCACTGTATACCAGTAGTAAAAATTGTGGGTGCACGTAACCCCAATATATTCTTTGAATTCCCAGTCAGAAACTGGCACTATATGGCAGTAGCAAGAAATGAGGGTATTTGTATTCCCAATATACTCTTTGAATTCCCAGTCAGACAATGGCACTGTATACCAGTAGTAAAAATTGTGGGTGCACGTAACCCCAATATATTCTTTGAATTCCCAGTCAGAAACTGGCACTATATGGCAGTAGCAAGAAATGAGGGTATTTGTATTCCCAATATACTCTTTGAATTCCCAGTCAGACAATGGCACTGTATACCAGTAGTAAAAATTGTGGGTGCACGTAACCCCAATATATTCTTTGAATTCCCAGTCAGAAACTGGCACTATATGGCAGTAGCAAGAAATGAGGGTATTTGTATTCCCAATATACTCTTTGAATTCCCAGTCAGACAATGGCACTGTATACCAGTAGTAAAAATTGTGGGTGCACGTAACCCCAATATATTCTTTGAATTCCCAGTCAGAAACTGGCACTATATGGCAGTAGCAAGAAATGAGGGTATTTGTATTCCCAATATACTCTTTGAATTCCCAGTCAGACAATGGCACTGTATACCAGTAGTAAAAATTGTGGGTGCACGTAACCCCAATATATTCTTTGAATTCCCAGTCAGAAACTGGCACTATATGGCAGTAGCAAGAAATGAGGGTATTTGTATTCCCAATATACTCTTTGAATTCCCAGTCAGACAATGGCACTGTATACCAGTAGTAAAAATTGTGGGTGCACGTAACCCCAATATATTCTTTGAATTACCAGTCAGAAACTGGCACTATATGGCAGTAGCAAGAAATGAGGGTATTTATAACCCCAATATATTCTTTGAATTCCCAGTCAGACAATGGCACTGTATACCAGTAGTAAAAATTGTGGGTGCACGTAACCCCAATATATTCTTTGAATTACCAGTCAGAAACTGGCACTATATGGCAGTAGCAAGAAATGAGGGTATTTGTATTCCCAATATACTCTTTGAATTCCCAGTCAGACAATGGCACTGTATACCAGTAGTAAAAATTGTGGGTGCACGTAACCCCAATATATTCTTTGAATTCCCAGTCAGAAACTGGCACTATATGGCAGTAGCAAGAAATGAGGGTATTTGTATTCCCAATATACTCTTTGAATTCCCAGTCAGACAATGGCACTGTATACCAGTAGTAAAAATTGTGGGTGCACGTAACCCCAATATATTCTTTGAATTACCAGTCAGAAACTGGCACTATATGGCAGTAGCAAGAAATGAGGGTATTTGTATTCCCAATATACTCTTTGAATTCCCAGTCAGACAATGGCACTGTATACCAGTAGTAAAAATTGTGGGTGCACGTAACCCCAATATATTCTTTGAATTCCCAGTCAGAAACTGGCACTATATGGCAGTAGCAAGAAATGAGGGTATTTGTATTCCCAATATACTCTTTGAATTCCCAGTCAGACAATGGCACTGTATACCAGTAGTAAAAATTGTGGGTGCACGTAACCCCAATATATTCTTTGAATTCCCAGTCAGAAACTGGCACTATATGGCAGTAGCAAGAAATGAGGGTATTTGTATTCCCAATATACTCTTTGAATTCCCAGTCAGACAATGGCACTGTATACCAGTAGTAAAAATTGTGGGTGCACGTAACCCCAATATATTCTTTGAATTCCCAGTCAGAAACTGGCACTATATGGCAGTAGCAAGAAATGAGGGTATTTGTATTCCCAATATACTCTTTGAATTCCCAGTCAGACAATGGCACTGTATACCAGTAGTAAAAATTGTGGGTGCACGTAACCCCAATATATTCTTTGAATTACCAGTCAGAAACTGGCACTATATGGCAGTAGCAAGAAATGAGGGTATTTATAACCCCAATATATTCTTTGAATTCCCAGTCAGACAATGGCACTGTATACCAGTAGTAAAAATTGTGGGTGCACGTAACCCCAATATATTCTTTGAATTCCCAGTCAGAAACTGGCACTATATGGCAGTAGCAAGAAATGAGGGTATTTGTATTCCCAATATACTCTTTGAATTCCCAGTCAGACAATGGCACTGTATACCAGTAGTAAAAATTGTGGGTGCACGTAACCCCAATATATTCTTTGAATTCCCAGTCAGACACTGGCACTATATGGCAGTAGCAAGAAATGAGGGTATTTGTATTCCCAATATATTCTTTGAATTCCCAGTCAGACAATGGCACTGTATACCAGTAGTAAAAATTGTGGGTGCACGTAACCCCAATATATTCTTTGAATTACCAGTCAGAAACTGGCACTATATGGCAGTAGCAAGAAATGAGGGTATTTGTATTCCCAATATATTCTTTGAATTCCCAGTCAGACAATGGCACTGTATACCAGTAGTAAAAATTGTGGGTGTATATAGCCCCAATTCTATTGCTAGGGGACTTGCAGGGTATTTCTGGGGTGAAGGTGGGGGGGCACACCGTTGGAACGGGTATCGGGGTATATATCGGGTATACGGGAATACACTGACAGTGTATTCCATTCAGGATCCTGGGAAAGCTGGGTTGCGGCGATTGAGCCCGTCAGTGCCACGTTACACTGACAAGCTTCTCCCTGGAATTTAGCTCTTACAAGAGCTGTTGGTTGTCTTCTCCTTCCTATCCTAGCCTGTCCCTGCCTACCCAGAATCTAAGCCCTAGCTAGCTGGACGGAAACCTCCGTCCTCGGTGAATTGCAAGCTCAGAATGACGCGAAGCTGGGCGTCGCTGTTCTTTTAAATTAGAGGTCACATGTTTTCGGCAGCCAATGGGTTTTGCCTACTTTTTTCAACGTCACCGGTGTCGTAGTTCCTGTCCCACCTACCCTGCGCTGTTATTGGAGCAAAAAAGGCGCCAGGGAAGGTGGGAGGGGAATCGAGTAATGGCGCACTTTACCACGCGGTGTTCGATTCGATTCGAACATGCCGAACAGCCTAATATCCGATCGAACATGAGTTCGATAGAACACTGTTCGCTCATCTCTAATCACATATATAATTTAAAAAAAAAAGCTATATAGCTGTATGGAGAAGCATGAGGAGCTGGGACACAGTTGACTTATTGATGAGTTTGTCCAATTCATGCAAAAAGTATTGTTCAGAACTTGTATCTTTAAAAATGTTATGCCAATTAATATTTTATTTTAGTTTTAGACTATTTTAATTTTAGATTAAATAGAAAATGTATGTTGTAAATACTATATTTTATAACTGATGAATTATATCACTCATGAAAAGCATTATTACAGTTTCTGCTAAAGTACAATTTTGTCCAACGCTTACATCGCTCACACATCAGCATAAAATATATTTTTCCAATTCTGAGAAATATCTCCCTAGCTAAAAAACAACCCCAATGTAAATGTTTTCTTTGCTTGGTTTCAAGCTAATTCCTGAGATTTTTTTCAACAACTCTTAAAGTACTAAGATGGATTTTCCCGCAGCACAAGCTGGTTCATATAATGCACATTCCAAAAATTATATTTTTTTAACTACTTTATAATAACTGCTGGAAATTCTAAAATTAGTGGCTTCTTGGTTATGAAATTTACCAAGTAGGTTATAAAATAAAGAAGTGGTCATGACAATATCAATGTAAAGAAATATATATTTGTGTTTAAGGCCTAGGCCTCACTTTGCGAACACTCAGAGCAGAGCGGAGTAGGAGGTCATTGGAGGATCTGAGGTTACGTGTGGACAGGTAGCGGGAGATTAGTTCAGAGATATATGGTGGGGACAGGTTGTGGATCGCTTTGTATGTTAACGTTAGTAGCTTGAACTCAATTCGCTGGGCTATGGGTAGCCAGTGGAGGGAATGGTAGAGGGGAGCAGCCAATGAAGAGCGGGGAAAGAGGTGAATTAAGCGAGCAGCGCAGTTTAAGGTGGACTGGAGGCGGGCGAGGGTGTTAGCTGGGAATCCATGGAGAAGGTTGTTGCAGTAATCTAAGCGGGAGATTATGAGGGCCTGGACGAGCATCTTAGTAGTTTCAGGGGTGAGGAAGGAGCGGATTCGGTGGATGTTCTTGAGTTGGAGGTGAAAGGAAGTGTTGGGGGTTTGAAGGATAGGTCGGGGTCCAGTGTTATCCCAAGGCAGGGTTAAGTGTGGTTCCGTTAACTTTGATAGATGGGTCAGGTGGAGGGCCATACGGGGTGGGGCGAAGATGATGAACTCCGTTTTCTCCATAATGAGTTTGAGAAAGCAGGAGGAGAGGAAGGAGGCTACAGCCGCTAAACAATCTGTAACTCTGGCCAACAAAGAGGTAATGTCTGGTCCAGAGATGTATATTTGGGTGTCATTGGCATAGCAATGGTATTGAAAACCATGAGATTCTATGAGTTGGCCCAGGTCAAGGGTGTAGATGTAGAACAGAAGGGGTCCTAGGACGGAGTCTTGGGGGACACCTACAGAGAGAGGGTGTGGTGAGGAGGTGGTGTGTAAGTGGGAGACGCTGAATGTCGGTCGGTGAGGTATGAGGAGATCCAGGAAAGGGCCAGGTCTGAGATACCAAGGGATGATAAAATTTCTAACAGGAGGAAGTGGTTGACTGTGTCAAAGGCAGAGGAGAGGTCAAGGAGGAGGAGGACAGAGTAATGGCGCTTGGCTTTGGCAGTTAGAAGGTCATTAGTGACTTTGGTTAGGGCAGTTTCAGTGGAGTGACGGGGTCTGAAGCCTGACTGTAGTGTGTCAAAGAGCAAGTTGGACGAGAAATAGGAAGAGAGTTCGGAGTGGACGTGTTGCTCAAGCAGTTTTGGTCAAGGGATGGTTTCTTAAGTATAGGTGTGACTGTGGCGTGTTTGAAGGTGGAGGGGAAGGATCCATTGGCTAGGGATAGTTTGAAGAGATGGGTTAGAGCCGGAGTAATGACTTCAGTGAGTTTGGGGATGAGATGTGACTGGATCGAGTCAAGCGCGCAGGAGGTGAGGTGAGATTTGGAGATTATGGAGGAGAGGTTTTCATCAGTGATGGTGGAGAAACAGGTCAAGGATGAGGAGCAGCAAGTAGTTGAGTAGAGGGGTTGTCGGGGGTGTAGGATGAGACTGTCTCTGATGGTGTCAATTTTAGTTTTGAAATAAGAGGCAAAGTCATCAGTTGAGATAAGTGACATCAGAGGGGGCACAGGAGGAGGGAGTTGAAGGTGGTGAATAGCTGTTTGGGATTGTGAGATAGTGCAGATATGAGTGTGGTGAAGTAGATTTGGTTTGCAGAGGTGAGCGCATTCTTAAATGGGAGAACTTCCTAAGAAATGCTGGTGTTTTCTGTATAGCTATAATAGAGACAGAAAGACCGAAGTTGTTTCTGCAGCATTTTTCGGCTCCAGCTGACTAGGTGGGGTTTTAGCCTAAAGGAATTTTTTATTCAGAAGCATCAATGATAAATGCACCTAGGAGACCCTAAGCTGTTCGGAAAGTAGTGTAAAGGATGTTGAGACCACATCCCACATCCATTTAAAGAGGTAAAGACCCTGCACAGCTTTTTCACATACTTTACTTTTTTCACATATTTTACTAATACGGCAGATGATGGGAAGCGGTTAAGGTTTGGACATGATTCCAGAGTCAATGAATTACTAGGAGGGGATTTAGCTGCATGTCAACTTATGCCTCACACACATAAGGAGGACAGAATTATCAATAACTATTGTACTCTCATTGAACTCTGATTTCTATTCAGTCAATGGAGAAGACGAAAGATGGCTGTAGCTGAGTATAAGTTTTATAATTTTCTTAACTACTCGCTAACATGTATGTTGCCTGTGGGCACTTTAAATATGACACCCACTCAGAAACTGAACAGGCGCAAAACTAACAAGTCTCTACTGTATTTACTATACCGCTATTATGGGCTATTTTAGTTCAGAATCACATACTCTATGAAGTGAGACTAAGTTGTCTGAATAGTTAGTGACCATTTAAGAAGGAGTTATGCCTACTTCATAAATAGACACCACAGTAAAAAATAGTCTAAAAAAAGAAAAGTGCACCTGCATAAAAATTTGGCCAAAAAAGGGGCAGATGATGGCCATTTTTTCACGATTATGTGAATAAGCTCTTTTAAAGAGTATATCTGCCCCAAAATGCTTTAATTTCCTGTAAAGGCTATTCACCATATACATATCCTGAGTGCAAGTATATAAATATGTTCAGGCAACTATAATTTGGGCAACTGAAATTTCCATTGATGAAGATGCCAAGGCGGGATTAATCTGATCATTATACTCCCTTCTCATTCATGTCCTATTGAAGCTGTGTGTGGTTAAACCATTGCTTCTATCTCTATGATCCATCAAACATATAATTTCGCCATTACATTTTTAGTTCACTCCTTACATGCATATATTGTGGTTAAACCCATTAGTAAAATACAGCGATAAACACCTGGAGTCCATCAAAAACAAAGAAAGACTTATTTTGTAAGTACGGAAAGCCCTGAGAATGCTGCTCGCAGAAACAAACTGTACAACATACAACTTAAACAGGGATATATTTTTATGATGTGTCAGCACAGGGGAGATCAAAAGCTAAAGTCAAATAAATAGCAAATGGGTACTACCAAAGGAAGCTGGGCCTTTAAATAATCAGAAACAAACCCATGGAATCTCAGAACAGCCATCAGGAATATTTCCCCCCTTTATAAATGTTTCAGGTTCTGGCAAACGTTTTAAAAGCTACTAGATTTACGTTCCAAAATGTAATTTATTCTTCATGGAGGTTCTTGCCAGAAATGCAGATGTGATCAGTGCCAACATCCGCGACAAAGAATGAATGTTCTAGCTTATTTCTGGGTCCCCCACCAGCACTACATGAAATGAATGACTTTTGCATGGAAAAGGCTTGTTTTAATTCATATTAGATTTAATAACCTAAATGTCATTACAGCTATAATGTAATTGCTCTGAACAGCACTTTCATGCTATAGTAAGGTATATGAAGTGTCATAACAATATAGCTAGTAGATTTATACCACATTCTAGCACTCTTTCCTGATGTCAGAATGACTTTCCACTCAATTTTTGGAATTTTATTATCTGCAGAGCAAAAGCTAAAGTTTGCTTATGAAGAGCGCTTTGGCTGTATTCTTCTATTTGTATCAACTGATCTGTCACCGTAAACGTCATTAAAATGTGGATTATTCACAGGACAACCTTGGTAAATAGATAGTGACTGTCAGGCTAAGGGCTCGTTCACATCTGCGCCCGTACTCCGTTCTGCAGGTTTCCATTTCCTGCACAAAACAGAGCAGGAGACGGAAATCTGCCGGCATGTTTCAATCCCATTGATTTTAATGGGCTTGAAAAGTGTCTGGCCGTGAGCGCCGGTGAGCGTTTTATGCTCTCAGCAGCGAAACCATTTTTTTTAAACCGGACTCAGAGTCAGACATGCAGTACTCTGTGTCCGGTTATAAAAAAAATGGTTTTGTCGCGGAGAGCATAAAATGCTCACCGGCGCTCACGGCCAGACTCGGCATAACAGGTTTCCGTCTTCTGCATGCAGAAGACGGAAACCTGAAAATGGAGTTCAGGCGCTGGTGTGAACCCAGCGTAAGGCCCCATGTAGTAGTACACAAGAAAAAAGTGCTGTGAGAAAAACTGCGGCAGCAACTCATGGTTTAACGCAGCATATACGATCCTAACTCCCATTGAAATCAATGGGAGCGTTAATGGCGCGCAAAATTTTAAACACCGTATACGTGCACATCACTAACTCACAGAGAATCACGATCCATGTAAATCGTATAAATTTCTTATTGAATAATATCACGGAAGGGCACTGACACTGACTGCCCAAGAAATTTAAAACTTGACTTTTATTTGTTTACTTAAAAAACAACAAACTAAAATAAAAACTGCTGATAATACCCTTTAGGGTGAGTACTAATTGTGAAGTCATACACAAAGCAATTTCTTTGAAACATGTGGGGGAACCTGTCTCTGACTTGTCCCTAGAGACTGAGAACGACCTCACTCCCTCATACACATGTACTGCGGGGTATAGTATTGCCAAGCTGCGTACACGGGACCTTACATAAGGCTCAGCGAGCTCCCCCTCCTCCCCTCCGAGGTTACTGGCCTAACGCCACGCCAACAGAGGGAATGGAAGGACTCACTGGCCAGGTCACCTATTTAAACAGCCGGTATATTTCAACTCCCGCACTGGCTATTAATCTCTGACCCTACGCGTTTCCTCCTTGTATAGATTCATCAGGGGTCACTAATGTAGATATCACAGTTAAAAGCAGTCACAACTGCTCTTTCAGCGGTATAATGGGCTGACCGCCAGCAGGACCGCCGCTCCACATTCAGCGGTGAGTTGCCCTGCACAGACACGGTCTTTTAAACCTCTAGCCCTTCCCACCAAGATCACTTCATCCAATCGTGATGCGGTATAAGGCACACCCATCTACGTCACCAAAACTTATACCCTATTGGGCATCCAGCCAGAGTATGACAAGGAATACACGCCCCTCTTGAAATGCTCCACACGTGCTTTTACTACACGCATGTGCCAGTACTTAGATACTGTGAACGTACTGACGAAATGTCATTCAAGTATACAACAACTGCGCATGTGCTCGCGTGACAACTAGACACACGCCTAGCCCGACGTCTTCCTCTTAATAGCCGGCCTACTCACGCATGCGCAAGAACTTAAAACTTGCATCCAGACATGTTATATGTCCGTGTCTGGCGCCTGCGCGATAACTTAGACTACATAGATAATGTTTGTCATATGTCTACTTCTCACGCATGCGCGAGGTCTTAGACTTTATCTTCACATATCCGGCACATACGCGCGAACCTCGGCTACGTGGATCTCCTCATATAGCATTTCTCATATGCCTCCTACCAACGCCTGCGCGAAGTATATCACTTGTTGTTCATGTCACTACAACTGAATCACACCCCTAGCTGTTGAACCCTACAGTCAACCAGATGTGCATACTTCTCGGGTTCTTACATGCTAGACTTCCAGGTACTGTTATACTACTGCCCCCTAGAGGGGGTACATTGTTTTAATAAAGCAACACTGGTGTGCCTATACCCACTTGATGTTTAATATCGAGTAGAGACTTCTAAACAGGTGAGAAAACAGCAACATTGTTGCCGGACAGAATTTTGTATCACAGATCATATACTGATCATTAAGAAAGAACAAATATGCCTACATGGTTTCCTTCCAGTTATCCCTTCACACATCTCTTCAATAATACAGAGGGGATGTCACACTTCCTCAAATCCAGAGCACCCTGAAGTTATTCTATAAAACAGGTGAACTCCAACTGTTCATTAAGACCTTTTGGTGACAATGAGTCCAATCTGTAGATCCATTGGGCTTCCTTCTTTAAAATAAATCTATCCCAGTCACCTCCTCTTGGCAGTGGTTTTACCACCTCAACCACTTGCACTTTAAGACCTGTAACGTCTCCTAAGTGCACCGTACAGAAATGGCGAGCCACTGAGGTATCTCTTTCTGCTTCGATGTCACAAATGTGGTCCCTAATTCTCCTCCTCAGCTGTCTCTTGGTCTTACCCACATAGTTAAGTGGGCATGGGCAACTGAGGAGGTAAACCACCCCCATCGTGGAGCAGTTTGCAAACTCCCTACATTCAAATGATGCTCCCATGGCAACGCTCGAGAACCAAGAACTGTTGCAAATGAAAGGGCAAGCAGAACATCTGCCGCATTTAAAAGATCCCTTTGGTCTTCCTTGGGACAACCATGTCTCCTGTCCTGGACTATGTGGCAAGGCACTGTGAACCAATCTATCCTTCAAGTTTTTTCCACGTCTGAAGGTTATCATTGGATTTTTCCCAATCACTTTTGTTAGGTCCTGATCTGCCTCCAGTATGCCCCAGTACTTTTGTAGGACTTTTCGCACCTCTACATGGTGTGTGTCAAATGTCCCAATAATTCTTATCAGACCCTGTTCAACCTCCTTTTTCCTCGGTACCAACAGTCCACTACGTTCCGTCCCTCTTGCCCTATCAAATGCCCTAGTGATGACTGGTCTGGGGAAGCCTCTCTTTAAAAAGCGCTCCGTAAGGCCCTTAGATTCCGTCAGAAAGTCTGCATAAGACGAACAGTTCCGTCTCGCTCTAAGGAACTGACCTACCGGAATTCCCTTCTTAAGAGGGTCCGGATGGCAACTCTGCCAACTCAAGAGACTATTCGTAGCTGTGTCCTTCCTATGCACCGTGGTGCTGATCCGCCCATTTTCCTGTCTCCTCAACCTGAGGTCCAAAAAGGTCACAGAGTCTCTGTCAAATTCTGCCGTGAACTTCAGCCCAAGGTCATTTCTGTTCAGATTTTCTACGAATCTATCAAACTGACTCCTGGTTCCTCTCCATAAAACCAGAATGTCGTCTATGTATCTGATCCAAAGATCGATACATCCAGACCATTCCACGTTTTCTTCTGAGTGGACTACGGTTTCCTCCCACCAGCCGAGGTACATGTTAGCATACGTGGGGGCCACCGGGCTCCCCATCGCTGTTCCCCTCAGCTGGTGGAAGGTCCGCCCCTCAAATATAAAGACATTTCTCTCCAGGATAAATTTCAGCAGCCGCATGATAAAGTTATTATGATCCTGCAACTGTACCCTTCTGGACCTCAGGTAGTAATGAATGGCTTCATAGCCCTTCTCATGGGGGATCGAAGAATATAACGCTTCCACGTCAAGGCATGCGAAGGACATCTCCTCATCCAAAGTTACGCCCTCCAACCTATTCAACACCTCCATGCTATCCCTGGTATAGGGATAGTCTCTTGAGTTGGCAGAGTTGCCATCCGGACCCTCTTAAGAAGGGAATTCCGGTAGGTCAGTTCCTTAGAGCGAGACGGAACTGTTCGTCTTATGCAGACTTTCTGACGGAATCTAAGGGCCTTACGGAGCACTTTTTAAAGAGAGGCTTCCCCAGACCAGTCATCACTAGGGCATTTGATAGGGCAAGAGGGATGGAACGTAGTGGACTGTTGGTACCGAGGAAAAAGGAGGTTGAACAGGGTCCGATAAGAATTATTGGAACATTTGACACACACCATGTAGAGGTGCGAAAAGTCCTACAAAAGTACTGGGGCATACTGGAGGCAGATCAGGACCTAACAAAAGTGATTGGGAAAAATCCAATGATAACCTTCAGACGTGGAAAAAACTTGAAGGATAGATTGGTTCACAGTGCCTTGCCACATAGTCCAGGACAGGAGACATGGTTGTCCCAAGGAAGACCAAAGGGATCTTTTAAATGCGGCAGATGTTCTGCTTGCCCTTTCATTTGCAACAGTTCTTGGTTCTCGAGCGTTGCCACGGGAGCATCATTTGAATGTAGGGAGTTTGCAAACTGCTCCACGATGGGGGTGGTTTACCTCCTCAGTTGCCCATGCCCACTTAACTATGTGGGTAAGACCAAGAGACAGCTGAGGAGGAGAATTAGGGATCACATTTGTGACATCGAAGCAGAAAGGGATACCTCAGTGGCTCGCCATTTCTGTACGGTGCACTTAGGAGACGTTACAGGTCTTAAAGTGCAAGTGGTTGAGGTGGTAAAACCACCGCCAAGAGGAGGTGACTGGGATAGATTTATTTTAAAGAAGGAAGCCCAATGGATCTACAGATTGGACTCATTGTCACCAAAAGGTCTTAATGAACAGTTGGAGTTCACTTGTTTTATAGAATAACTTCAGGGTGCTCTGGATTTGAGGAAGTGTGACATCCCCTCTGTATTATTGAAGAGATGTGTGAAGGGATAACTGGAAGGAAACCATGTAGGCATATTTGTTCTTTCTTAATGATCAGTATATGATCTGTGATACAAAATTCTGTCCGGCAACAATGTTGCTGTTTTCTCACCTGTTTAGAAGTCTCTACTCGATATTAAACATCAAGTGGGTATAGGCACACCAGTGTTGCTTTATTAAAACAATGTACCCCCTCTAGGGGGCAGTAGTATAACAGTACCTGGAAGTCTAGCATGTAAGAACCCGAGAAGTATGCACATCTGGTTGACTGTAGGGTTCAACAGCTAGGGGTGTGATTCAGTTGTAGTGACATGAACAACAAGTGATATACTTCGCGCAGGCGTTGGTAGGAGGCATATGAGAAATGCTATATGAGGAGATCCACGTAGCCGAGGTTCGCGCGTATGTGCCGGATATGTGAAGATAAAGTCTAAGACCTCGCGCATGCGTGAGAAGTAGACATATGACAAACATTATCTATGTAGTCTAAGTTATCGCGCAGGCGCCAGACACGGACATATAACATGTCTGGATGCAAGTTTTAAGTTCTTGCGCATGCGTGAGTAGGCCGGCTATTAAGAGGAAGACGTCGGGCTAGGCGTGTGTCTAGTTGTCACGCGAGCACATGCGCAGTTGTTGTATACTTGAATGACATTTCGTCAGTACGTTCACAGTATCTAAGTACTGGCACATGCGTGTAGTAAAAGCACGTGTGGAACATTTCAAGAGGGGCGTGTATTCCTTGTCATACTCTGGCTGGATGCCCAATAGGGTATAAGTTTTGGTGACGTAGATGGGTGTGCCTTATACCGCATCACGATTGGATGAAGTGATCTTGGTGGGAAGGGCTAGAGGTTTAAAAGACCGTGTCTGTGCAGGGCAACTCACCGCTGAATGTGGAGCGGCGGTCCTGCTGGCGGTCAGCCCATTATACCGCTGAAAGAGCAGTTGTGACTGCTTTTAACTGTGATATCTACATTAGTGACCCCTGATGAATCTATACAAGGAGGAAACGCGTAGGTTCAGAGATTAATAGCCAGTGCGGGAGTTGAAATATACCGGCTGTTTAAATAGGTGACCTGGCCAGTGAGTCCTTCCATTCCCTCTGTTGGCGTGGCGTTAGGCCAGTAACCTCGGAGGGGAGGAGGGGGAGCTCGCTGAGCCTTATGTAAGGTCCCGTGTACGCAGCTTGGCAATACTATACCCCGCAGTACATGTGTATGAGGGAGTGAGGTCGTTCTCAGTCTCTAGGGACAAGTCAGAGACAGGTTCCCCCACATGTTTCAAAGAAATTGCTTTGTGTATGACTTCACAATTAGTACTCACCCTAAAGGGTATTATCAGCAGTTTTTATTTTAGTTTGTTGTTTTTTAAGTAAACAAATAAAAGTCAAGTTTTAAATTTCTTGGGCAGTCAGTGTCAGTGCCCTTCCGTGATATTATACGTGCACATCACGCGGCACGTTACATTGTGTGAACACACCCTAAGACTGATTTTTTTTTCTCTAGCCCCAAATGACCTCTCGCAGCACTGGGGTCGGGCCCCAGCGCTCAAACAGCACTGGGGGTGTTCTTCGAGAGAACTCTCCAGCGCTGCCTCCATCTTCTTCCGGAACAGCCTCTTCCTGTGCTGGGGGTCAACTTCTAGGCCTCGGGCAGAGCCAACTGCGCATGCCCACAGACCACAAGAAAATGGCCGCTTACTGTGTAAACGGACATCTTTCTTGTGGACGCTGGCATGAGACGAGAGCTCAATAATGCAGAACTACAGAAGTATACAAAACAATACAATACAATACAATACAATACAAAAGTATTCATACCCCTTAAACTTTTACACATTTTGTCACCTTACAACCACAAATGTATTTTATTGAGATTCTAATTGACAGACCAACACAAAGTAGCAGATAGTTGTAAAGTGAAATGAAAATGATACATAGTTTTCAGTAAGAGTGGGGTCCGCCGTATTTGCAGGACTTTTCTCTCTGCATATTTTAAGCGGAATGGGGAGAGAATCCCTGAGCTGCTAGTATGAACCTAGTGTTTAGGTGACACGGATAATTTTCTGCAATAGATGATATTTTCTCACAGAACATTAATATTTTCACAAAGGCCATTGAAAAGCTATTGAAAGAGTTAAGTTAAAGTGAAACTCCAGCAATTATTTCTATCCATGCAAGTTAATCATGAAAAGGCATTACTAAGCTGGTGCTGTCGATTACAGCTATGTCTAATATCTGTAACCGTGTCTGTTTCCTGTTTCTGCAAAACAATGCAGACCTCAGAATACTATGTACCTGTCAGCATCTGAGGCTGTGAAGATGATGTCACCAAAAATCCTGAAAGCCGCCACAACTGTTACTGAAAACAGTAGAGAAGATAATGGTGTTATGGTGACTTAGTGATCTGACCTTGGGAGAGGGGTGAACTATGGGGTGTATGAGAGAATAGGGCCCGGATTATGTAACCAGAGAGCATATGAATCTGCGTTTGGGTTTCCGTTCAGGGATTCCGCTTGGGGACCCCCAAGTGGAAACCTATACGCATTAAAAACCGCTATGTGGGAAACCCCGGACAGAAACTCGAACGCAGATGTGAACCGGGCCTTATAGACAATATCATGAATCAAAAGAAAAATCAATGGGGTGTCCCTTTAAAGTTCTGTGCCACAGTGCAGTGAACAGATTTAGGGTGCATTCACACTGAGTAAACGCTAGCTTATTCTGAACGTAAAACACGTTCAGAATAAGCGGCGTCTAAAGCAGCTCCATTCATTTCTATGGGAGCGGGGATACGAGCGCTCCCCATAGAAATGAATGGGCTGCTTCTTTCACTCCGTGCAGTCCCATTGAAGTGAATGGGGAGTGCCGGCGTGTACGGCAAGCTCTGCTCATGCCGGAGCGTACACGCCGGCACTCCCCATTCACTACAATGGGACTGCACGGAGTGAAAGAAGCAGCCCATTCATTTCTATGGGGAGCGCTCGTATCCCCGCTCCCATAGAAATGAATGGAGCTGCTTTAGACGCCGCTTATTCTGAACGTGTTTTACGTTCAGAATAAGCTAGCGTTTACTCAGTGTGAATTCACCCTAAGTGTGAAGTTTCTATATCAAAATATGAACTTTTTTGAAGCCCACATGTACAAGCCTACTTACTATCTAATGTACCTAATATGTATACTGGCACCCTAACTCCACCCCAACAAGGCAAAGAAGACTTGGGTACTTTGGTACCCCATACTTTTATTGGAAGAAGAGATAAGCCAAATGTGTCTGGCACTGACTGACTCCACTCTCCCCATTGAAAATGGATACATATTTTGCTAAACTACCGTAAGTATTTATGTGTATGGGAAAGTCAATAGAAATCACTTCTATTTGAAGAAGAATTGGGCCAGCAGCTATTGAAGGTGTATGGGTAAGTTTTATATGACCGTGTCTGTGGTCTGTTTAGCCTCCATATGCCACAAACACAGCCGTGTATGAAAGTAATATATGTATGGGTGTCTTTGAGCCAGTTCTGGCTGAATGCAATGCATAGAGTCATAGAGTCATTGGCAGTACTTGAGATCCCCTCCCCCCCATTATTTTTTAATAGATTTCTGATCCACAATTTATGAGGAATTGTTTCAAATATCCCATTTTCATTGAAGTGCGGGTTTGCTTGTGCAGGGAGCAGTGATACTTCTTACTCCTATTCACGGGACTTCTGTTCCTTTCTCCCAATGTATATAATTAATCACAGATTTACAGGTCTGGTTAAAATGCTGAAGCATTTGTGCAGTGCGGTTTCTGGCTATGCACTTAGGATTCTATGACTACGTTCTTCTTGCCCTGTATACTTAAAATGTTTTTTACTCTTACAGCCACCACTGCAGATTTGACCACATTTCCAGTTACACTGCCAGACTACTTGTTCATGAGTGTCAGCACAGCCAGCTTGTTTATAATGCCTTCTGTATGGCTTCTCCCCCATGATTTCTCAGTAACCATTACCTGATTGTTCTCCTTTTCTCTGTGGAAGAGCTACTGCTTGGCCCCACACTAAAATGTGAATAAAAATGATTGAATGCCAAGTCCATATTCTGTAACACCCCCATTTATGGCTCTGTATAGTATATTTCTGTTTACAATATATGATGCTAGATGAGCTGCTTTGCTGTTTTTTACAAGAGTCAAGTGATGTGTGTTTAAAGTTCATTTAAAGGGATCCTATCATACAAACCCTTTTTTTTTTGTAAGTAACACGTTGGAATAGCCTTAAGAAAGGCTATTCTTCTCCTACCTTTCGTTGTCTTCTCTGCGCCGCCGTTCCGTAGGAATCCCGGTTCTTGCGGGTATGCAAATGAGTTCTCTCACAGCACTGCAGACAGGCCACAGCGATCAAACAGCACTGGGGGCATCCCCAATGCTGCGAGAGAACACTCTCCAGCGCCGCCTCCATCTTCGTCAGCAGCGTTCTCTTCATCCTCTTCTTCCGGCAGTGACTTGTAACTTCTAGTCCTCGGGCAGAGCAGATTGTGCATGCCCACAGGCCATGAGAAAATGGCCACTTACAATACTGTGCAAGTGGCCATTTTCTCGTGGCCTGTGGGCATGCGCAGTCTGCTCTGCCCAAGGCCCGATGACTAGAAGTCGGAAACCTGCATCGGAAGAAGACGGGTGAAGAGGACGTTGCTGAAGAAGATGGAGGCGGCGCTGGAGAGAGTTCTCTCACAGCATTGGGGAAGCCCCCAGTGCTGTTTGAGCACTGGGGCCCGTCCCCAGTGCTGTGAGAGAACTCATTTGCATACTGACAAGAAACGGGATGCCTACGGAACGGCGGCGTGGAGAAGACAATGAAAGGTAGGAGAAGAATAGCCGTTCTTAAGGCTATTCTGACATGTTACTCACAAAAAAAAAGGCAAGATGGCATGTGTTCATGCACCCACTTCTATTCTACCGTGTAGTCAAGTTTTCACTTCTTTAGTGTAGATGTAGAGTAGTCCCACATTCAACAGAGTAATGCCGCTTTCACACTTGCGTCGCTGTCCGCCCTTTGTATTTCCACTTAAATCCCCTGTGAGAAGGTGACAGAGTGCTGGCATCCAGAAATATCAGCCCCAGGTTTCTGACATATGTGTGGTCCAGGGCGGATCTGGAGTAGGCCTGAGACCAGGTGTAAATCCTGGGCTCATTACTGGACCAGAAAAGGCTGCAGATCCTGTATTCCAGGGCAGATCCAGGGAGTGAGAGGAGGTATGTGGTTCTGTCCTGTAACCCTGAGACAATATTGCACTTGTTTTTTTCATATGGCTTTAAGTAAGCGACATGTAAAGTTAGGTTAACAGTTCTATTTAGTTGGTTGCTCAGAAAAGCAGGGTTTTTTATTTTGTTTTTTCCTGAAGTTAAAGCTTTATTGTGTTTTTCCTAAATAAACTAGTTCACTGCATATTTTGTGTCCCTGACTTGACAGTTTGGATCTGCACCACTGCTTCTTCTGAGCTATCTTCCCCACACTTTGGAAAAACTGCATAGGGACGGACGGTTTGCAGAGAGGCTGCATACGGACACCGACGGTTTGATTTAAAAACCCATTGAAATGAATGGCCGACCCCTATGCAGTTTTATCGGGGATTTAAGCGTAAACACAAAGGGCAGACAGGGGCGCAAGTGTGAACGCTGCATAACAGTTTAAACTTCTGCAGAGTGAGGCTAGATTCACATGAAAGTGGTGCAAAAAAGCCGTGAAAAAGGCTTGGAATGAAAAAACACAAAAGAGAATTTAAAAAAAGATCATTAGAACGTTCTATGTGCTGTCCCCTCATGTATTTGTACATTGTTATTAGTCCCCCCCCCCACGCCGTAGATGTCTTTTCTAGACTGAATAACCCCAAGTTTGTTAATATATCATTGTACTTCAATCTGCCCTTCACTGCATTCTCTCTAGTTCACTTACATCTTTTTTGGGATACTGGGCAAAAAATTGCACACAATAGTCTCTTGGTGGCCGTACCAGTGATTTTTATAGAGGCATAACTATGTTCTTGTCATGAGGATCTACTCCTCTTTTGATGCATCCCTTAATGTTATTTGCCTTGGCAGTAGCTGCCTGGCACTGGTCACTAAAGGTAAGCTTGCCAAAATCCCCAAGTCTTTTTCATTGGCAATCTTACCCAGCAATTTACTATTAAGTACATAATCATGCATTTAATTTCATCAATCAAAATGCATAACCTTACATTTGTCTACATTAAACTTCATTTGCCAAGTCTCCGCCCATGCTTCCAGTTTCCTTAGATCCCCCTGTAATATTCTACTATCCTCCTCATTATTGATTACCCTACAAAGTTTAGTATCATCTGCAAATATAGACACCCTGCTTTGTAAACCCTCTACCAGGTCATTAATAAAGATATTAAACAAGAGAGGACCTAATACTGACCCTTGTGGCACCCCACTGGTGACTGTGACCCAGTCTGAATATTTACCAATAATAAGTACCCTCTGTTTCCTATCAGTGAGCCAGTTGCTAACCCATATGCATATGTTTTCCCCCAGTCCCAACATTCTCATTTTGCATACCAACCGTTTATCTGGAACAGTATCAAAAGCCTTTGAAAAGTCCAGGTATACCATGTTCACTGCATTACCCATGTCCAGTCTTGAACTGACCTCCTCATAGAAGCTGATCAGATTAGTCTGACAGGACCGATTCCTCATAAACCCATGCTGATTGGGTGTTCTAAGATTATTTACATTGAGATACTCCAGGATAGCATCTCTTAGAAAGCCCTCAAATATCTTTCCTACCACAGAAGTTAAACTTACTGGCATATAGTTTCCAGGCTCACTTTTAGACCCCTTTTTGAAAACTGGCACCACATTTGCTATTCGCCAATCCTGTGGAACAGGCCCAGTCATTACTGAATCCTTAACCCCTTCCCGACATGCGCCGTAATAGTACGGCGCGTGTCGGGTCTGTAACTATGGCGACCGCCCGGGAGCCGGGCGGCCGTCATAGCCGCCGGGTGTCTACTGCTTTAAGCAGTAGACAACCGGCTCTCATGCCTCCGATCGGTCCTCGGATTAACCCCTCCGGCGCTGCTGTCAAAGGCGCCGGAGGCGCCATTTTCCCGGCGCGCATGGGCGCCGCCATTTTGGCAGGGATCGCCGGCTCCTGGAGCAAGCTCCAGGGCCGACCCCCCGTTGCCATGACAGCCGGGAGCCTTGTTAAAGGCTCCCAGCCGGTCTGCAAATTCTCTCTTTTGCAGGCTGGTCTAGGCAGCCTGCAAAAGAGATGATGCTTTTTTGCAATGCATTGCAATGCATTAGCATTGTAATGCATTGCATTAGTGATCAGACCCCCTGGGGTTCAACACCCCTAGGGGGTCTAATAAATGCAAAAAAAAAAAAAAAAAAAAAAAAAAAAAAAAGTAAAAAAAAATATAAAAAGTATTAAAAGTTCAAATCACCCCCCTTTCCCTAGAACAGATATAAAAGTAGTTAAAAACTGTGAAACATATACATGTTAGGTATCCCCGCGTCCGAAATCGCCCGCTCTACAAATCTATAAAAATATTTTTCCTGTTCGGTAAACGCCATAGCAGGAAAAATAGTCAAAAGTGCCAAACCGCCGTTTTTGCACAGTTTTAATTCTGATAAAAATTTGAATAAAAAGTGATCAAAGCAATAACATTTCCCGAAAATGGTAGAACTAAAAAGTACACCCGGCCCCGCAAAAAAAGACACCCTATGCATCCCCGTACACCTATGTATAAAAAAGTTACGGCCGTCGGAATATGGCGACTTTTAGAAAAAAAAAATTTTAACACTGTTTTGGAATTTTTTTAGGGGTCAAAATGTAACTAAAACCATATAAATTTGGTATCCCTGGAACCGTACCGAAACACAGAATATAGGGGACATGTCATTTTGGCTGCACAGTGAACGCCGTAAAACCAAAGCCCATAAGAAAGTCGCAGAAATGCATTTTTTCTTCAAATCCACCCCATTCTGAATTTTTTTCCTGCTTCCCAGTACATTATATAGAATAATTAATGGTGGCATTATGAAGAAAAAATTGTCCCGCAAAAATTAAGACCTCATATGACTCTGGGAGCGGAGAAATAAAAAAGTTATGGGGTTTAGAAGGAGGGGAGTCAAAAACGAAAAACGAAAATCAAAAAATGCCATCGGCGGGAAGGGGTTAAATATTAGATATAAGGGTCTATCTATCACCATGCTTAATTCCTTCAAAACTCAGGAGTGTATACCATCTTGACCTAGCAACTTCTCTCGTTTAGTGTTTTGATGGTGGTGCTGCACTTCCTCTTGGGTTAAACAGGTGACATTTAATTGAGAGTTAACATTGCTCCTAATCATGTTGCTGGCCATTGAATTTACATGTGTAAACACTGTAGAGAAGAAGGCATTTAATACTTGTGCTCTTTTCCACCATTACACCCAAATTATTTTTGAGAGTGTCCACATTGTCAGTTTTCATTCTCTTATTATTTATGTAATTGAAGAATAATTTTGGATTATTTTTAGTTTTCTTGACAATTTATTTTTCTCTTAGTTTTTTTAACGTCGTAGGGAAATTTGGTTAAATCAAATGATAGACTCCCTGTAAGCAGAATCTGTGATCATGGATTGTTCATAGATTGCGGAATAAGCAGAGACAGACAATATTTTGATGTACCATCAAAATATCATTCATGTGAATAGCCCCCATTTACCAACACTGAAATTAATGTCTAAATCATGGAGGTCACAAAATGTATTGATTATTATTACTGCTTTCTAATGCAACTTTCAGATGCAGGATCAGACTAAACCTATATTCACACCACAGTGAATATTATGGCCTGTGTTTTTTTAACAGTTGTGTGAATTTAGGGTTAGTCTAAGTCTGTATATGAAAATGGCATTAGCCAGTAATTTGGGATAAATAGATAAAATACATTTTGTGACCTCCATGATCTAGACACATTTTCAAATAAACTGTTAAATAAGAAAAAGAGCCATTTATGGTGACAGGTGCACTTTAACCCTGAAAGCAACAGACCCACATCTGTGACTCATTTAAAAAGGATTTCTACAAATGTACATTTAACTCCGCTGGTGAAACATACAATTATGCATAGCAAATGGACTAGTGAGAATGAAGCTTGCTGTGTGGCATACAGGCAAAGTTATATACTAAATCACAAATCTTACTCTAAATACTAGAAAAAATAGAGATCTTTCCTGTGCACTGCTGTACATATTAGATCACACAGACCATGTGCTTCCCATTTCTATAGCATGCTCGTAAATGCATTTTAGTAAAAAATTGTGCTCACTGGTAAGAGTAAGGATTTACGATCAGTAAATTATTATAATCTCTTTTTCTGACGTGTGAAAACATACAGTACGTAAAGGAGATTAAATTGTTTACACGCAAAAGTTACTCAATGCAACACACACAGAGTTCACACAGTACAGTTTGGTCCAGTGGACCTCAAGCAGAAAAGCAAGATTATCTACAATACAAGAATTCTATAAAGTTCCATAAGTATTAATGTAAGAAGGTTCCATCTTTTTTAAAGAAGTCAACTGTTACCACTATGATGCAGGATATATTGTGATGCTTATATATTGCACTGTTGTGCCTAGAGAGCTCCATTTTTCTTTGCCTTGTGTTTAATCCAAATTCTAGTGGTGTTGACATTGGACATACACATGCCCCAATATCCTCTATGTGTTCTGAGTCCCTTGTCCCCAGTGTCTGTTTAAGATAAGATAATCCTTTAATAGTCCTGCCACGGGGTAATTCAGTGTGTTACAGCAGCATAATACAGTAATATGTCACAAGAAAGAACACATACAGCTCAGAATAGCAGATACAAAAGATACTAGGAGTCATAGCAACTAACAAGAAAAGAAAGACTTCAGGATCATTTAGTTCTCTGTGTGGAGTGATCTCTGCTTAGTCTGATGTTGATTATACACTTGGGGTGAAGCAGTCGGTCACTGACAGTGCTGCCCAGTGCTGTCACTGTCTCATACATGGGCCCTAAGAAGTGCCCATTGCAACTATTTCATCCCAAAAACTTATTCACCAAGACTGGCTCAGGTTAAAGATGGGGGAATTGTGGTATCCCAATAGACACTGCTAAATTCCTTTACATACTGTACTGTTCCACTATGTAAATAGTTTATTTTTAACCTATATGCTTTTAAACTTGAGTGGCTATACCATTGTGTGTAGGGAGATCTAGGCCATTGGTAGAGTCAAGTCGGCAAGTTCTAGAAAGTGGAAGAAGACCAGTCCAGGCCAAAAAATATATAACAGGCCCTATTTCTGCCCTATTTTGCGACTATTTATTTAATGAAAGCAGCTACAGAAGCGTGGCCAGCGTGCAGCATCCCAGAGCATGCTGCTAAACGTTTTGTGTTTGTCATTGGTACCTGCAGGTTGTCTTGTTTGTCTTGTCTTTTATATGTGTATGGTAAATGCAGTATGTCTGCCGTTTCTCCGTGTAAATGCACTTTTCTACAATTTGATAAATGCTGTACTACCTCATAACCAATCACAGGCCATTGGGCGCGGTTGAAGAAAGGGTTTATATTCTCCTGTAGTTGTAGCAAAGTCAGTCCAGTTCCAAGTCTAGGTTATCCAGTTACAAAGCGCAGAGTTCAGAACCCAGAAGCCATCTTGCAGTCACCCTGCTGAGTGGAACAGTAGGAGAATTCATCCTAGTAACCAAAGAACCAAGCCATCTTATTCCAGATATATCCGAAGACAGTCTCAGAGTTAATGAGAGAACTTGTGGTGTCACCGAGCGACATCTGTGTCCGTGTCATTAGGAGCTACAGAGGTACCCGACAGGAGTATTGAATACGGGCCTACCTTCCAGGTTACCCGGGTTTTCCCTATCCGGACTCATAGCCCCGCTACAGCTCCTATCTGCTGAATTAGGGAGAGGTATGAGAGGAGAAAAGTACATCTAGTACTGCAGAATCTAAAATTACCCTTGGCAAGTAACTTAAGCCTAAAACATCGCTTATTGAACTGTATGCTGTAATCTTGCAAGGCTGCTGAAGAATCTGTTGGCGTTGTTAAATAAAGAGTTGTTTGGTTTACCCTGCGACCCTGGACTCCTGAGTCATTGTCTGCACCACCATCAGGGCAGCTCCTGTACAACACCACATCAGCTCAGTGCTCAGAGGTCCCCCCTCCAACAAGGAGCGCTCCGGAGGAAAAACAAGGACACAACCACATCTAACAGGTAGAACTGCAGGACCCTCTTATCTGTTTGTATCCCTGGGGAAGGGCTGGAGTGAGTGAGCAAAGTACCAGGCCTAGCAGGCAGCACAACCCGTGTCGTCTTTACATACGCTCTCTGATTCCCTTCACTGGGTTGCTGCAAGTGCACGGGGTGACATCTGCATGTCCCCCCTATGCACCGCCCATGCCTTTAAAGAGGACCTTTCATCAGATTGGGCACAGGCAGTTATATATACTGCTGGAAAGCTGACAGTGCGCTGAATTCAGCGCACTGTTGGCTTTCCCAATCTTTCCCCCGGGTAAAGCGCTATCGGTGGTCGGCGGTACCGTAGCGCTTTATAGTCAGAAGGGCGTTTCTGACAGTTAGCCAGGGACGCCCTTCTGCCCAGCAGCGCCTATAGCGCTATACAGTGTGAGCAGGGAGGAACGCCTCCCTCCCTCTCCTGATAATACTTGTCTATGGACGAGCTGTGTGAGGCGGGGGGGGGGGGGGGGGGGGGGGGGGGGGGGAGTTCCTCCCCGCTCCACAGCACAGCGTGATAGGCGCTGCTGGGCAGAAGGGCGTCCCTGGCTAACTGTCAGAAACGCCCTTCTGACTGTAAAGCGCTATGGTTACCGGGACCGATAGCGCTTTACCCGGGGCACAGATCGGGAAAGCCGAGAGTGCGCTGAATTCAGCGCACTGTCAGCTTTCCAGCAGTATATAGAACTGCCTGTGCCCAATCTGATGAAAGGTCCTCTTTAATTCACGGCCGGCCATAAGCACATAGTGATGTGCAACCGGCCTAAAGCAGGAGCACTGGAAGAGCTGGGATATTTACTAAAAGGATATTGTGTCTTTCACTATTTTATGCCATTTTCCTCTTGGAGTTAATTTTGCCAGATCCTGGAAACCCCTTAAAGGTAATAGGCACATGAATTTCTTATTGTATTTTTAGGGA